>NC_137797.1:82975552-83363690 GCF_963383645.1 Muscardinus avellanarius
AAACTAAATGATATGGAATTGCTAATGCTATCTGCAATCCTAATTAATATTTTTATGTGAAACTATTGCCATACACTGAAATTGAACAACAATGCACATATATATGACATGTAAAACACTTTTTGAGCTTTTGCGCCTAGGTTAAACTAACGCATATAATAAGTTAAACTAAGTGATACAGAACTGGTAACGCTATCTGCAATCCTAATTATAAACTTATGTGAAATTCTTCCCATACACTGAAATTGAACAACATTCACAGATATATGACATGTGAATCACTTTTACAAGCTTTTGAGCCTAGGTTAAACTAACGCATCTAAGAAGTTAAACTAAGTGATATAGAAGTGTTAACGCTATCTGCAATCCTAATTCTAGACTTATGTGAAACTCTTCCCATACACTGAAATTGAACAACATTCACATATATATGACATGTAAAATATTTCTCCGAGCTTTTGCGCCTAGGTTAAAATAACATATCAAAGAAGTTAAACTAAGTGATACAGAACTGGTAACGCTATCTGCAATCCTAATTCTAGACTTATGTGATACTCTTGCAATACACTGAAATTGAACAACATTCACAGATATATGACATGTAAAACACTTTTCCGAGGTTTGCGCCTCGTTTAAACTAACACATCTAAGAAGTTGAACTAAATGATATAGAACTTGTAAACCTATCTGCAATCTTAATTAATACTTTATGTGAAACTATTGCCACACACTGAAATTGAACAACAATGCACATATATATGACATGTAAAATACGTTTCCGAGCTTTTTTACCTAGGGGTAAACTAACGCATATAAGAAGTTAAACTAAATGATACAGAACTGGTAACGCGTTCTGCAATTCTATGTCTAAACTTATGTGAAACCCTGGCAATATACTGAAATCGACAACTTTCACATATATATGACATGTAAAATTCTTTTCCGAGCTTTTGCGCCTAGGTTAAAGTATAGCATCTAAGAAGTTGAACTAAATGATATAGAACTGGTAAAGCTATCTGCAATCCTATTCTAGACTTATGTGAAACTCTTCCCATACACTGAAATTGAACAACATTCACAGATATGTGACATGTACAACCCTTTTCCGAGCTTTTGAGCCTAGGTTAAACTAACGCCTATTAGAAGTTAAACTAAATGATATGGAATTGCTAATGCTATCTGCAATCCTAATTAATACTTTATGTGAAACTATTCCTATACACTGGAATTGAACAACAATGCACATATATATGACATGTAAAACACTTTTCCGAGTTTTTGCGCGTATGTTAAACTAAGGCATCTAAGAAGTTAAACAAAATGATATAGAACTGGTAACGCTATCTGTAATCCTAATTCTAAACTTATGTGAAACGATTGCTATACATTGAAATTGAACATTGCACATATATATGACATGTAAAACACTTTTTCGAGCTTTTGTGCCTAGTTAAACTAACGCATCTAAGAAGTTAAACTAAGTGATACAGAACTGGTAACGCTATCTGCAATCCTAATTCTAGACTTATGTGAAACTCTTGAAATACACTGAAATTGAACAACGTTCATAGATATATGACATGTAAAACACTTTTCCGAGCTTTTGCGCCTAGGTTAAACTAACGCCTATTAGAAGTTAAACTAAATGATATGGAATTGCTAATGCTATCTGCAATCCTAATAAATACTTTATGTGAAACTATTGCCATACACTGAAATTGAACAACAATGCACATATATATATGACATGTAAAACACTTTTCGAGCTTTTGCGCCTACGTTAAACTAACGCATCTATGAAGTAAAACTAAAAGATATAGAACTGGTAACGCTATCTGATTTCCTAATTCTAGACTAATGTGAAACTCTTCCCATACACGGAAATTGAACAACATTCACAGATATATGACATGTAAAACACTTTTCCGAGCTTTTGCGCCTAGGTTAAACTAACGCCTATTAGAAGTTAAACTGAATGGTATGGAATTGCTAATGCTATCTGAAATCCTAATTAATACTTTATGTGAAACTATTGCCATACACTGAATTTGAACAACAATGCACATATATATGACATGTAAAACACTTTTCTGAGCTTTTGCACCTATGTTAAAATAATACATATAAGAAGTTAAACTAAGTGATACAGAACTGGTAACGCTATCTTGAATCCTAATTCTAAACTTATGTGAAACTCTTCCCATACACTGAAATTGAACAACATTCACAGATATATGACATGTAAAACACTTTTTCAAGCTTTTGCGCCTAGGTTAAACTATAGCATCTAAGAAGTTAAACTAAGTGATACCGAACTGGTAACGCTATCTGCAATCCTAATTCTAGACTTATGTGAAACTCTTGCAATACAGTGAAATTGAACAACATTCACAGATTTATGACATGTAAAACACTTCCGAGCTTTAGCGCCTAGGTTAAACTGATGGCTATTAGAAGTTAAACTAAATGATATGGAATTGCTAATGCTATATGCAATCCTAATTAATACTTTACGTGAAACTATTGCCATTTCACTGAAATTGACAAACAATGCACATATATATGACATGTAAAACAAGTTTCCGAGCTTTTTTACCTAGGGGTAAACTAACGCATATAAGAAGTTAAACTAAATGATACAGAACTGGTAACGCGTTCTGCAATTCTATATCTAAACTTATGTGAAATGCTTGCAATATACTGAAATCAACAACTTTAACATATATATGGCATGTAAAATTCTTTTCCAAGCTTTTGCACCTAGGTTAAACTATAGCATCTAAGAAGTTTAACTAAATGATATAGAACTGGTAAGGCTATCTGCAATCCTAATTAATACTTTATGTGAAATTATTGCTATACACTAAAATTGAACAACAATGCACATATATATGACATGTAAAACACTTTTCCGAGCTTTTGCGCCTAGGTTAAACTAACGCATTTAAGAAGTTAAAGTAAGTGATAAAGAACTGGTAACGCTATCTGCAATCCTAATTCTTGACTTATGTGAAATTATTGCAATACACTGAAATTGAACAACATTCACAGATATATGACATGTAAAACACTCTTCCGAGTTTTGCGCCTCGTTTAAACTAACACATCTAAGAAGTTAATCTAAATGATATAGAACTGGTAAGGCTATCTGCAATCCTAATTAATACTTTATGTGAAACTATTGCCATACACTGAAATTGAACAACAATGCACATATATATATGACATGTAAAACACTTTTCCGAGCTTTTGCGCCCAGGTTAAACTAACGCCTATTAGAAGTTAAACTCAATGATATGGAATTGCTAATGCTATCTGCAATCCTAATTAATACTTTATGTGAAACTATTGCTATACACTGAAATTGAACAACATTGCACATATATATCACATGTAAAACACTTTTTCGAACTTTTGCGCCTAGGTTAAAGTAACGCCTCTACGAGGTAAAACTAAAAGATATAGAACTGGTAACGCTATCTGCAATCATAATTCTAGACTTATGTGAAACTCTTGCAATACACTGAAATTGAACAATATTCACGAATATATGACATGTACAACACTTTTCCAAGCTTTTGCGCCTAGGTTAAACTAACGCATCTAAGAAGTTATCTAAATAATATAGAAGTGTTAACGCTATCTTCAATCCTAATTCTAAACTTATGTGAAACTCTTCCCATAACACTGAAAATGAACAACTTTCACATATATATGACATGTAAAACAATTTTCCGAGCTTTTGCACCTAGGTTAACCTAACGCCTATTAGAAGTTAAACTAAATGATATGGAATTGCTAATGCTATCTGCAATCCTAATTAATACTTGATGTGAAACTATTGCCATACACTGAAATTGAACAACAATGCACATATATATGACATGTAAAACAGTTTTCCGAGCTTTTGCGCCCAGGTTAAACGAACGCCTTTAAGAAGTTAAACTAAGTGACACAGAACTGGTAACGCTATCTGAAATCCTAATTCTAGACTTGTGTGAAACTCTTCCAATACACTGAAATTGAACAACATTCACGAATATATGACATGTAAAACACTTTTCCGAGATTTTGCGCCTAGGTTAAACTAACGCATCTAAGAAGTTAAACTAAATAATATAAAAGTGCTAACGCTATCTGTAATCCTAATTCTAGACTTATGTGAAACTCTTCCCATACACCGTAATTGAACAACATTAACAGATATATGACATGTAAAACACTTTTCCGAGCTTTTGCGCCTAGGTTAAACTAACGCCTATAAGAAGTTAAACTAAATGATATGGAATTGCTAATGCCATCTGCAATCCTAATTAATACTTTTTGTGAAACTTTTGCCATACGCTGAAATTGAACAACAATGCACATATATATGACATGTAAAACACGTTTCCGAGCTTTTTTACCTAGGGGTAAACTAACGAATATAAAAAGTTAAACTAAATGATACAGAACTGGTAACGCTTTCTGCAATTTTATTTCTAAACTTATGTGAAACGCTTGCAATATACTGAAATCGACAACTTTCACATACATATTACATGTAAAAATCTTTTCCGAGCTTTTGCGCCTAAGTTAAACTATAGCATCTAAGTAGTTGAACTAAATAATATAGAACTGGTAACGCTATCTGCAATCCTAATTCTAGACTTATGTGAAACTCTTTCAATACACTGAAATTGAACAACATTCACGAATATTTGACATGTAAAACACTTTTCCGATCTTTTGAGCCTAGGTTAAACTAACGCAACTACGAAGTAAAACTAAAAGATATAGAACTGGTAACGCTATCTGCAATCCTAATTCTAGACTTATGTGAAATTCTTCCCATAAACTGAAATTGAACAACATTCACAGATATGTGACATGTAAAACACTTTTCGGAGCTTTTGCACGTAGGTTAAACTAACGCCTATTAGAAGTTAAACTAAATGATATGGAATTGATAATGCTATCTGCAATCCTAATTAATATTTTATGTGAAACTATTGCTATACAGTGGAATTGAACAACAATGCACATATATATGACATGTAAAACACTTTTCCGAGCTTTTGCGCCTAGGTTAAACTAACGCATATAAGAAGTTAAACTAAGTGATACAGAACTGGTAACGCTATCTGCAATCCTAATTCTAAACTTATGTGAAACGATTGCTATACATTGAAATTGAACATTGCACATATATATGACATGTAAAACACTTTTTCGAGCTTTTGTGCCTAGTTAAACTAACGCATCTAAGAAGTTAAACTAAGTGATACAGAACTGGTAACGCTATCTGCAATCCTAATTCTAGACTTATGTGAAACTCTTGAAATACACTGAAATTGAACAACGTTCATAGATATATGACATGTAAAACACTTTTCCGAGCTTTTGCGCCTAGGTTAAACTAACGCCTATTAGAAGTTAAACTAAATGATATGGAATTCCTAATGCTATCTGCAATCCTAATTGATACTTTATGTGAAACTATTGCCATACACTGAAATTGAACAACAATGCACATATATATGACATGTAAAACACGTTTCCGAGCTTTTTTACCTAGGGGTAAACTAACGCCTATAAGAAGTTAAACTAAATGATACAGAACTGGTAACGCGTTCTGCAATTCTATATCTAAACTTATGTGAAACGCTTTCAATATACTGAAATCGACAACTTTCACATATATATGACATGTAAAATTCTTTTCCGAGCTTTTGTGCTTAGGTTAAACTATAGCATCTAAGAAGTTGAACTAAATGATATAGAACTGGTAACGCTATCTGCAATCCTATTCTAGACTTATGTGAAACTCTTGCAATACACTGAAATTGAACAACATTCACGAATATATGACATGTAAAACACTTTTCCGAGCTTTTGCGCCTAGGTTAAACTAACGCATCTAAGAAGTTAAACTAAATAATATAGAAGTGCTAACGCTGTCTGTAATCCTAATTCTAAACTTATGTGAAAGGCTTGCAATACACTGAAATTGAAAACTTTCACATATATGACATGTAAAACAATTTCCCGAGCCTTTGCGCCTAGGTTAAAATAACGCATTTAAGAAGTTAAACTAAGTGATACAGAACTGGTAACCCTATCTGCAATCCTAATTCTAAACTTATGTGAAACTCTTCCCATAACACTGAAAATGAACAACATTCACACATATATGACATGTAAAACACTTTTCAGAGCTTTTGCGCCTAGGTTAAACTAACGCCTATTAGAAGTTAAACTAAATGATATGGAATTGATAATGCTATCTGCAATCCTAATTAATATTTTATGTGAAACTATTGCTATACAGTGGAATTGAACAACAATGCACATATATATGACATGTAAAACACTTTTCCGAGCTTTTGCGCCTAGGTTAAACTAACGCATATAAGAAGTTAAACTAAGTGATACAGAACTGGTAACGCTATCTGCAATCCTAATTCTAAACTTATGTGAAACTCTTCCCATACACTGAAATTGAACAACATTCACAGATATATGACATGTGAATCACTTTTACAAGCTTTTGAGCCTAGGTTAAACTAACGCATCTAAGAAGTTAAACTAAGTGATATAGAAGTGTTAACGCTATCTGCAATCCTAATTCTAGACTTATGTGAAACTCTTCCCATACACTGAAATTGAACAACATTCACATATATATGACATGTAAAATATTTTTCCGAGCTTTTGCGCCTAGGTTAAAATAACATATCAAAGAAGTTAAACTAAGTGATACAGAACTGGTAACGCTATCTGCAATCCTAATTCTAAACTTATGTGAAACTCTTCCCATACACTGAAATTGAACAACATTCACAGATATATGACATGTGAATCACTTTTACAAGCTTTTGAGCCTAGGTTAAACTAACGCATCTAAGAAGTTAAACTAAGTGATATAGAAGTGTTAACGCTATCTGCAATCCTAATTCTAGACTTATGTGAAACTCTTCCCATACACTGAAATTGAACAACATTCACATATATATGACATGTAAAATATTTTTCCGAGCTTTTGCGCCTAGGTTAAAATAACATATCAAAGAAGTTAAACTAAGTGATACAGAACTGGTAACGCTATCTGCAATCCTAATTCTAGACTTATGTGATACTCTTGCAATACACTGAAATTGAACAACATTCACAGATATATGACATGTAAAACACTTTTCCGAGGTTTGCGCCTCGTTTAAACTAACACATCTAAGAAGTTGAACTAAATGATATAGAACTTGTAAACCTATCTGCAATCTTAATTAATACTTTATGTGAAACTATTGCCACACACTGAAATTGAACAACAATGCACATATATATGACATGTAAAATACGTTTCCGAGCTTTTTTACCTAGGGGTAAACTAACGCATATAAGAAGTTAAACTAAATGATACAGAACTGGTAACGCGTTCTGCAATTCTATGTCTAAACTTATGTGAAACCCTGGCAATATACTGAAATCGACAACTTTCACATATATATGACATGTAAAATTCTTTTCCGAGCTTTTGCGCCTAGGTTAAAGTATAGCATCTAAGAAGTTGAACTAAATGATATAGAACTGGTAAAGCTATCTGCAATCCTATTCTAGACTTATGTGAAACTCTTCCCATACACTGAAATTGAACAACATTCACAGATATGTGACATGTACAACCCTTTTCCGAGCTTTTGAGCCTAGGTTAAACTAACGCCTATTAGAAGTTAAACTAAATGATATGGAATTGCTAATGCTATCTGCAATCCTAATTAATACTTTATGTGAAACTATTCCTATACACTGGAATTGAACAACAATGCACATATATATGACATGTAAAACACTTTTCCGAGTTTTTGCGCGTATGTTAAACTAAGGCATCTAAGAAGTTAAACAAAATGATATAGAACTGGTAACGCTATCTGTAATCCTAATTCTAAACTTATGTGAAACGATTGCTATACATTGAAATTGAACATTGCACATATATATGACATGTAAAACACTTTTTCGAGCTTTTGTGCCTAGTTAAACTAACGCATCTAAGAAGTTAAACTAAGTGATACAGAACTGGTAACGCTATCTGCAATCCTAATTCTAGACTTATGTGAAACTCTTGAAATACACTGAAATTGAACAACGTTCATAGATATATGACATGTAAAACACTTTTCCGAGCTTTTGCGCCTAGGTTAAACTAACGCCTATTAGAAGTTAAACTAAATGATATGGAATTCCTAATGCTATCTGCAATCCTAATTGATACTTTATGTGAAACTATTGCCATACACTGAAATTGAACAACAATGCACATATATATGACATGTAAAACACGTTTCCGAGCTTTTTTACCTAGGGGTAAACTAACGCCTATAAGAAGTTAAACTAAATGATACAGAACTGGTAACGCGTTCTGCAATTCTATATCTAAACTTATGTGAAACGCTTTCAATATACTGAAATCGACAACTTTCACATATATATGACATGTAAAATTCTTTTCCGAGCTTTTGTGCTTAGGTTAAACTATAGCATCTAAGAAGTTGAACTAAATGATATAGAACTGGTAACGCTATCTGCAATCCTATTCTAGACTTATGTGAAACTCTTGCAATACACTGAAATTGAACAACATTCACGAATATATGACATGTAAAACACTTTTCCGAGCTTTTGCGCCTAGGTTAAACTAACGCATCTAAGAAGTTAAACTAAATAATATAGAAGTGCTAACGCTGTCTGTAATCCTAATTCTAAACTTATGTGAAAGGCTTGCAATACACTGAAATTGAAAACTTTCACATATATGACATGTAAAACAATTTCCCGAGCCTTTGCGCCTAGGTTAAAATAACGCATTTAAGAAGTTAAACTAAGTGATACAGAACTGGTAACCCTATCTGCAATCCTAATTCTAAACTTATGTGAAACCCTTGCAATACACTGAAATTGACAACTTCCACATATATGACATGTAAAACACATTTCCTAGCTTTTGTGTATAGGTAAAACTAACGCATCTAAGAAGTTAAACTAAGTGATATAGAACGGGTAACGCTATATGCAATCCTAAATCTAAACTTATTTGAAACTCTTGCAATATACTGAAATTGAAACACTTTCACATATATATGACATGTACAACTTCTTTCCGAGTTTTTGTGACTAGGGTAAACGAACGTATTTAAGAAGTTAAACTAAATGATATAGAACTAATAACGCCATCTGCAATCCTCAATCTAAACTTCTTTGAAACTCTTGCCATATACTGAAATTGAACAACGTTCACAGATATATGTTATGTACAACACTTTCCCGAGCTTTTCCGCCTAGGTTAAAAACTAACACATATAAAAAGTTCAACTAAATGTTATAGAACTGGTAACGCTTTCTGCAATCCTATTTCTACGCTTGCAATACACTGAATTTGACAACTTTCACATATATATGACATGTAAAACACTTTTCCGAGCTTTCGCGGCCTAGGTTAAAATAACACATCTAAGAAGTTAAAGTAAATGATACAGAACTGGTAACGCTTTCTGCAATCCTAATTCTAAACTTATGTGAAACTCTTCAATACACTGAAATTGAACAATTTTCACATATATATGACATATTTATTTTACATATATATGACCATATTTATATATATATTACCCTATTTAAACTAGGTTTGGTGTTGCAGTTAAGTGTATTGTTAGGGTTAGAGTTAGGGTTAGGGTTGCAATTAGTGTCATTGTTAGGGTTGGGGTTGCATTTAGGGTTAGGGTCATGAGTATTGTTAGGGTTAGCTTTAGGGTTGCAATTAGAGTTAGGTTTAGGGTTGCAATTACGTTTAGAGTTAGTGTTAGAGTTAGGGTTGCAATTAGGTTTCGGTTTAGGGTTAGGCATAGGCTTGCAATTAGAATTATGGTTAGACTTAGGTTTACAATTAGGCTTAATGTTTGGGTAACAGGGTTAGGGATAGGGTTGCAATTAGGTTTAGGGTTAGGGTTAGGGTCAGACTTGCACTTAGGGTTAGGATTGGGGTTAGAGTTGAAATTATTGTTAAGGTTAACTTTAGTGCTGCATTAGGGTGAGGGTTAGGGTTGCAGTTAAGGTTAGGGTTCGTTTTAGGGTTAGCGTGTCAATTAGGTTTCGGTTTAGGGTTTGAAATAGGGTTGCAACTAGATTTGTGTTTAAAATTAAGTTTGCAATTCAGCTTAGCATTAGGGTGACAGTGTTGGTTTGGAATTTGGATTAGGGTTGCAATTAAGTTTAGGATTAGTTTTAGAGGTAGCATGGCAATTAGGTGTCGATTCTTGTTAGGCATAGATTGCAATTAGAATTATGGTTAGAGTTAGGCTTACAATGAGCTTTAACTAATTGCCACCCTAACTCTCACACTAGCCCTCAACTTAATTGTAACCCTAACCCTAATTGCAACTCTAAAGCTTAGTGTAACACTACTTTCAACCCTAACCCAAATCCTAACACTGAATGCAAGTTTAATTCTAACCCTAACGCTAAACCTAATTGCAACCCCAACCCTAATACTCACACAAACTGCAACCCTAATCCTAACCCTAACCTTTATTTGCAACCCTAAAGCTAACCTTAACAATAATTTCAACCCTAACCCTAATTGCAACCCTAACCGTATCCCTAACCCTAACAATAAACTTAATTGCAACCCTAAACCTAACCCTATTTACTATCCTAACACAACCCTAACACTAACCCTAATTGCAACCCAAATCTAGCCCTAACTGTAACACTAACGTTAAGCCTAATTGTAAACCTAACTCTAAGCATAATTCTAATTGCAACCCTATGCCTACCCCTAAACCAAAAACGAATTGCCACGCTAACTTTAACACTAACCCTAAATTTAATTGCAACCCTAACTCTCATTCCAGCCCTACACTGTCACCCTAACGCTAAGCCTAATTGCAAACTTAAGCCTAACCATGAATCTAGTTGCAACCTTATTTCTCACCCTAAACCGAAACCTAATTGCTACCCTAACTTTAAAATTAACCCTAAGCTTAACTGCAAACCTTACCCTCACCCTAATTGCAACCCTAAAGCTGACGTTAACACTAATTTCTACCCTAACCCTAATCCTAACCCTAAGTTGCAATTCTGTCCCTACTCCTAACCCTAACCCTAATTGCAACCCTATCCCTAACCCTAATTGCAATCAGAATTCTAACCTTAACAATAATTTCAACCCTAACCCTAATCCTAACCCTAAATGCAACTCTGACCCTAACCCTAACCTTAACCCTAATTGCAACCCCAACCCAAACTCTGACACTAATTGCAAGCCTAACGCTGACTCTAACCTTAACAAGAAACTTAATTGCAACCCTAAAGCTAATTCTATTTCCAATCCTAACCCCAACCCTCCCCGTCACCCTAATTGCAACAGAAATGATAACCCTGTCACCCTAACGCTAAGCCTAATTCCAAACTTAATCCTAACCATAAATCTAGTTGCAACCCTATTTCTAAAGTTACCCTAACCTTAACTACAACCCTAACCCTCAACCTAATTGCAACCCTAAAGCTAACCTTAACAATAATTTCAGCCCTAACTCTAATCCTAACCGTAAGTGGAACTCTGACCCTAACCCTAACCCTAACCCTCACCCTAATTGCAACCCTAACAGTATCCCTAACCCTAACAATAAACTTAATTGCAACCCTAATCCTAAACCTAACCCTATTTACTATCCTAACACAACCCTAACACTAACCCTAATTGCAACCCAAATCCCAGCCCTGTTACCCTAACGATAAGCCTAACTGTAAACCTAACTCTAACCGTAAGTCTAATTGCAAACCTATGCCTAACCCTAAACCGAAGCCTTATTGCCACGCTAACTCTAATATTAACTCTAAATTAAATTGCAAGCCTAACCCTAATTTCAACCCTACACTGTCACCCTAACGCTAAACCTAATTGTAAACTTAATCCTATCCGTAAATCTAGTTGCAACCCTACTCTACACCGAAACCGAAACCTAATTGCAACCCTAACCCTAAAACTAACCCTAACCTTAACTGCAAACCTAACCCTCACCCGAATTGCAACCCTAAATCTAACCTTAACAGTAATTTCAACTCTAACCCTAATCCTCACCCTAAGTGCAACTCTGACCCTAACCCTAACCCTAACCCAAATTGCAACCCTAACCGTATTCCTAAGCCTAACAATAAACTTAATTGCAACGCTAAACCTAAACCTAACCTTATTTACTATCCTAACAAAACCATAACACTAACCCTAATTGAAACCCTAATCCTCCGAACGGTAAGCCTAACCCTAACTCTAACCCTAACAATAGGGTTAGAGCAAGTAGGGTTAGGGTTGCAATTAAGTTTAGGGTTAGTGTTAGACTTAGGGTTGCAATTAGGTTTCGATTTAGGGTTAGGTATAGGGTTGCAATTGGAATTATTGTTTGACATAGGTTTACAAGTAGGCTTAGCGTTATGGTGACAGTGTAGGGTTGGTATTAGGGTTAGGGTTGCAATTAAATTTAGGGTTAGTGTTAGAGTTATCGTGGCAATTAGGTTCCGGTTTAGTGTTAGGCATAGGCTTGCAATTAGAATTATGGTTAGAGTTAGGTTTACAATTAGGCTTAATGTTAGGGTAACAGTTAGGGCTAGGATTTATGTTGCAATTAGGGTTAGTGTTAGGGTTGTGTTAGGATAGTAAATAGGGTTAGTGTTACGTTTAGGGTGACAATTAAGTTTGTTGTTAGGGTTAGGGATACGGTTAGGGTTGCAATTAGGGTAGGGTTAGTGTTAGGGTCAGATTTGCACTTAGGATTTGGATTAGAGTTAGGGTTGAAATTATTGTTAAGGTTAGCTTTAGGGTTGCAATTAGGGTGAGGGTTAGGATTCAGTTTGCAGTTAGGATTAGCGTTAGGGTGACAGGGTAATCATTACTGTTTCAATTAGGGTTAGGGTGACTTGCACTTCTGCAGCCGCTCAAAATCCAAACAGTAGCGGAGGTTAAAGCAGAAGCTATTGGTCCTAGATCCGTCTCTGACATTGACATCAATGCTTATGTTAATATTGGGTAAAACTGGCTTGCGGGAAGATGGCGACCGAGAAAAGCGGGGCTTAAGAGCCCCGCTAACAACCAATCTCCATTACCAGAAAATCAGCGCCTTTCATAGCCAGAAAACTCCATCACCAGAGAAACAAAAAAATCACCAGGCTCCAGAGAGAAAGTGTACTGAGAACAGAGCTCAGAGCCACAGAGGAGATACACCGGCCTGACGCCCGAGGACGGTGGCAGCAGCGCCATACTGCCGGCGGCAGTGGGAAATTCACTGGACGGCTACAGCAAGCCAAGGTGAGCCGCTGCGGAACAGCCAGGCGGGATTTCCCGCCGCAGGTAAAATCTAAAGCTCCCAGTGGCTGAGCTCAGCACACGCCGCAGGGATTCAGAGTGGAAATCAAAACCAAGAAGAAATACGTCAGCTTCACAGCTGAGGGCGTAGCAGTGGCGCCATATTGCCACCGGCGGCAGCAGCAGAGAATTCACTGAATCCAGTACAGCTACATCTGCGTACTCAAGAACAGTGAGTCAGGTTATTGTTGGACTTCAGGGAAGATGGCGACCAAGAAAAGCGGGGCTTAAGAGCCCCGCTAACAACAAATCTCCATTACCACAAAATCAGCGCCTTTCAAAGCCAGAAAACAACATCACCAGAGAAACAAAAAAAATCACCAGGCTCCAGAGAGAAAGCGGACTGAGAACAGAGCCACAGTGGAGAACGCGACTTCATGCCCGAGGACGCGGCAGCAGCGCCATACTCCCGGCGGCACTGGCAAATTCACGGGATGGCAACAGCAAGCCAAGGGGAGCTGCTGCGGAACAGCCAGGCGGGATTTCTCGGCTCAGAGGGCATCTAAAGCTCCCAGTGGCTGAGTTCAGCACATGCTGCAGGGATTCAGAGTGGAAATCAAAACCAAGAAAAAAAACGCCAGCACCACAGCCAAGGGCGTAACAGCGGCGCCATATTGCCACCAGCGGCAGCAGCACCGAATTCACTGAATTCAGTACAGCTACATCTGCGTACTCAAGAACAGTGAGTAAAATTGCGGGCCACAGCGGAGAAATTCCAGTACTGTACTCACTGGGACTTGACCCAGTGGGAGAGGGGCGGTGGCAGTGATATCACACCATAGGAGAACGTGCAACCTGGCACCCCCCACAGTCTAAAGCAGCCTCTATCGACTCTCTGGGTCGAAGACTCTGTGATACAACCCAGTAAAGGAGTAGTGGGGTCTGAGATACTACTGACTCGAGATCCAGAGCACCTTAAGTGAAGTCATAGTGACCCAAGGGAAGAACCCAGAGAAGGCACAAACTTCCGACATCATGGGAAAGAGGAATAATACTGGAGCAATGAATGCTCATAACCCCACAACATCAGAACCCGATAAAACAGAAAATCAGAGATTTCTAGAAGATCAAATCAGGAAAATAACTGTAGAAATAATAGAGGTGCTTCGAAAAGAACTCAGAGAGAGCCAAAAAGAGATAAAGGATGCAATTAATGAAGTAAAGGCCTCAATTCAAAGCACAAACAACTGATTAGAACACATGGAGAACAGAATCTCGCTCTTAGAAGATGATCACTCCAAAAATGAATGCATAGTTTCTAATCTAGAAAAAAATATCCGACAGCAGGAATCTGATATTGAAGAAATATGGGCCCATTTTAAGAGAGCTAACCTAAGAATAATTGGAACAGAGGAGGGAAAAGAAAGTGAAACCAAAGGGATCAACAATCTCTTCAAGGAAGTAATAGCAGAAAATTTTCCAGACATAGAGCAAGAGGTCGATACGCAGGTCCAGGAAACGTATAGAACTCCCTTTAGACAGGATCGGAGAAGAGGATCCCCACACCACATAATTGTCAAAATGACCAATGTGAAAGCCAAGCAGAGAATCTTAAAGGCAACAAAAGCAAAGGGCCAAGTGACATTCAGAGGCAAACCAATTAGAATCACTCCAGACTTCCCAAACCAAGTTATGAGAGCCAGAAGGGCTTGGAGTAACATATTCCCAATTTTGAAAGAAAACAATTTCCAGCCAAAAATTTCCTACCCAGCAAAACGTTCTATCAAATTAGATGGAGAAATAAGAAGCTTCCATGACAAACAGAAACTGAAGGAATTTGTCTTCAAAACCAGCACTAGAGAAAATACTGAAAGAGATTAACTACAAAGAAGAAATAGGTAACACACACCAGAACCAGAGAAACAAGATTTTCCATCCAACAGACACTAAGATTGGTTATCTGTGGAAATTCATTATTTATGTTAGTCTTTTACCTATCTCTAAATTGTATTGTTTGCCTTTATTGTTGTTAATTTTTAGGATTTCTAGTTAGAATATTAATATACCTTCAGATATAGCATTTGGAAATATTTTATCCCATTCTATTAGTAACTGTTAACTCTGTTTACATTGTCTTTGGATATACAATATTTTTTTTATTTTTTAGGGAGTTTGTATACTCTTCTGTTGCCTGTGCCATTGAAATCATATCCAAAAAATCACTGCCAATTTCAATGATGTGAGGTTTTATGACCCAGATTTTCTCCTAAAAGTTTATAGTCTTAAGATTTATATTTAGGTCTTTTATCTATTTTGAATTAATATTTGTATATGGGATTAGGTAAGGGTCCAACTTTATTCTTTTCCATGCAATTATTATTTTTCAAAAATATTTAGTTAAAAGATTATTTCCACCACCAAATCTTTGTGGAAACCTTGTCAAAAATAACTTGACAATATAGGGAAGAATTTAGCTCTAGGCTTTTATTTAACTCCAATGGTTTATATATCTGCCTTTAGAATAGTACTACACTGTTTCAATTATTGTAGCTTTATATGGTTTGAAATCAGACAATATCTATCTTCTAGCTTTGTTCTTTTTCAAGATCGTTTTGGGTATCTAAAGTCCATATTCCATATTAGGATAGATTTTTTTTTCCTGAAAAATAAATATATAAATACATGATAGTTTCACCTAAAAAATAGAAAAAAAATATTCTCTGGTAAGAAAGAAAGTAAAAAGAAATATTAAAATGTTATCTTTAAGTCATCAAAAGCTTGGTATCAGACAAATGAAACTCTTATGTGAGATTATCATTTTTAATTTCGGATAAATTGCTATAATACTAGATGTCAACCACTAAACCAAGCATGGGAGGGAGGGATGGGGAGAGAATGGGGTGGAGATCGGGTGGGGGCTGACTGGGAGATGTGTGCATGTATGTCTACAAAAGTTTGTATCCCACTATGATGTATGAATACAGTGCACCAATAAAAAAAATATTGGGTTAAACTCTTCCTTTTCTTGGACCTCAATGTTCCTATGTATAGGACAAAAAACACGAAAGGGGAAAAAAATTTAGGGTTAGGGTGAGGGTTTGGTTAGGATTGCAAATAAGGGTTAGGGTTAGGTAACAGGGCTAGGATTTGAGTTGCAATTAAGTTTATTGTTAGGGGTAGGAAAAGGGTTAGGGTTGCTCTTAGATTTAGGATTAGAGTTAGGGTTGAAATTATTGTTAAGGTTAGCTTTAGGGTTGCAATTAGGGTGAGGGTTAGGGTTGCAGTTAAGGTTAGCGTTAGTTTTAGGGTTCGGCGTGCAATTAGGTTTCGGTTTGGGGTTAGAACTAGGGTTGCAACTAGATTTATGGTTAGGATTAAGTTTGGAATTAGGCTTAGCGTTACAGTGGCAGCGTTATCATTTCTCTTGCAATTAAGGTTAGGATGAGGGTTTGGGTTTGGATTGCAAATACAATTAGGTTTAGGTTTAGGGTTGCAATTAAGTTTATTGTTAGGGTTAGAGAGAGGGTTAGGATTGCAATTAGTGTCAGTGTTAGGGTTGGGGTGGCAATTAGATTTAGGGTTAGGGTTGCAATTACGTTTAGGGTTCGTGTTAGGGTTAGGGTTGCAATTAGGTTTCGGATTAGGGTTAGGCATAGGCTTGCAATTAGAATTATGGTTAGACTTAGGTTTACAATTAGGCTTAATGTTTGGGTAACAGTTAGGGTAAGGAATAGAGTTGCAATTAAGTTTAGGGTTAGGATTAGGGTCAGACTTGCACTTAGGTTTAGAATTAGGGTTAGGGTTGAAATTATTGTTAAGGTTAGCTTTAGGGTTGCATTAGGGTTAGAAATAGGGATGCAACTGGATTTATGGTTAGGATTCAGTTTGCAGTTAGGTTTAGCGTTAAAATTGGGTTTAGGTTTGGGGTTGCAGAAATTTCAATTGGAGCAGTGCTTCGGGTACAGCGTGAAATCCCCGTGCTGGGAGGCTGAGACAGGGGGATCACACAGGTTCGAAACTCAGCTATCTAGTGAGGCTTTCAGGAACAGAATGTGTCACGGTTTCCAACAAAAGTACAGAGTAGGTCTGGCAGTAGAGCCCAGAGGGGAAAAGACCCTGAGTTTCACCCCAGTACCCCCAACACTTTAAATAAAAAAAATAAAAATAAACCCGAGTGGCAATGAGGCACTTGACTGAGAACCCTGAAGCCTGGCCTTCAATGAATACCTAGGAGGACCCGCCCTGGGCAGCACCTGGGTTTTCCTTTTGACTGACAACTTGCACCCGCGCCACACCCTAGAGTCTCTACGCTGCGCGGTCTCTGCTGTGAGATCCAGCCTGCCCTCACCGCTGGGGATTGCCAGCTACCCAGCGGATTTTTGATTCTCCCACACCCGGGGGCCTCCCTCCCTCTCTCTGCACACTCCAAAAACCCTGCTCGAGCCAAGAGGTGTGTGTTTTGTTCGGCATCGGGCCTGGAGTCAGCAGCACTGGAGTCATGCTCAGGGCGGATCCCTCCCTGGGGCCATGTGAGAGGGGAGGCACAGTCAGAAGGCTTGGGCACCCTTTCCACAGGTTCCCTCTCTTTCACTTGCACTGAATGCCAAGTTCCTCCTGCTTTGCCACTGTCTTCTGAGGTCACCAAACAAGGCTTCGAGGTGCCCTAGACAAAAGCTGGGACGGGAAGCCTCGCGAGAACTGCATCATTTCTCAGATGCCACTGCGCACTCAGGGACGCACACGTGAAGAGGATTAAATCCCAAGTGGAGCAGTGCTTCGGGCCCAGATTGAAATCCCCTCGCTTGGGATACTGACACAGGGGATCACAGAGGTTCGAAACTCAGCTACCTAGGGAGGCTTTCAGGAACAGGATGTGTCACGGTTTCCAACAAAAATACAGAGTAGGTCTGGCAGTAGTGCCCAGAGGGGAAAAGAACCTGAGTTTCACCCCAGTACCCCCAACATTTTAAATAAAATAAAAAAATAAAAATAAACCCTGAGTGGCAATGAGGCACTTGACACAGTATCCTAGAAGCCTGGCCTCCGAGGCAAAATTAGGAGGACCCGCCCTGGGCAGCAGTTCGGTTTTCCTTTTGACTGGCGACTTGGACCCACGCCACACCCTAGAGCTCTGCACTGTGTGGTCTCTGTTGTGAGATCCAGCCTGCCGTCACCGCTGGGGATTGCCAGCCACCCAGCGGATTTTTGATTCTCCCACACCCGGGGGCCTCCCTCCCTCTCTCTGCACACTCCAAAAACCCTGCTCGAGCCAAGAGGTGTGTGTTTTGTTCGGCATCGGGCCTGGAGTCAGCAGCACTCTCCGGAATCCCTCCTTGTGGCGAACCTTCCTTCTCCCTGAGACAGCTGTTTGAACATGCGCAGGGCAGGTCCCTCCCCGGGGTCATGTGAGAGCGGAGGCACAGTCAGAAGGCTTGGGCTCCCGTTCCACAGGTTCCCTCTCTTTCCACAGGGGTGCCCCAGGGTAATCGCGGATGCCTTCCTTGTGAAGAAGGCCATGCACTGAATGCCAAGGTCCTCCTTCTTTGGCCCTGTCTTCTGAGGTCACCACACAAGGCTTCGGTGTGCCCTAGACAAAAGCCGGGACGGGAAGCCCCGTGAGAACTGCATCATTTCTCAGTTTCCCCTGCGCACTCAGGGACGTACATGTGCAGAGGATTAAATTTCAAGTGGAGCAGTGCTTTGGGCCAAGCTTGAAATCCCCGCGCTTGGGAGGCTGAGACAAGGGGATCACACAGGTTCGAACCTCAGCTCCCTATTGAGGCTTTCAGGAATAGAATGTGTCACGGTTTCCAACAAAAATACAGAGTTGGTTTGGCAGTAGTGCCCAGAGGGGAAAAGACCCTGAGTTTCAACCCAGTACCCCCAACACTTTAAATTAAATTAAAAAAATAAAAATAAACCCGAGTGGCAGTTAGGCACTTGACAGAGAATCTCAGAAGCCTGGCCTCCGAGGGGAACCTAGGAGGACATGCCCTGGGCAGCAGCTCGGTTTTCCTTTTGACTGGCATCTTGGGCCCGCGCCACACCTTAGAGCCTTTGTGCTGTGCGGTCTCTGCTGTGAGATCCAGCCTGCCCTCACCGCTGGGGATTGCCAAAGACCCCACGGATTTTTGTTTCTCCCACACCGGGAGGCCTCCCTCCCTTTTCTCTGCACACTCCTAAGGCCCTGCCCGAGCCAAGAGGTGTGTGTTTTGTTTGGCATCGGGGCTGGAGTCAGCAGCACTCTCCGGACTCCCTCCTTGTGGGGCACCTTCCTTCTCCCTGAGACAGCTGTTTGCACATGGTCAGGGAGGATCCCTCCCCGGGGCCATGTGAGAGGGGAGGCACAGTCAGAAGACTTGGGCTCCCGTTCCACAGGTTCCCTCTCTTTCCACTGGGGTGCCCCAGGGTGACCGCGTATGCCTTCCTTGGGTAGAAGGCTGTGCACTGAATGCCAAGGTCCTCCTGCTTTGGCCCTATCTTCTGAGGTCACCACACACGGCTTTGGTGTGCCCTAGGATAAAGCCGGGACGGGAAGCCCCGCGAGAACTGCATCATTTCTCAGATGCCACTGCGCGCTCAGGGATGCATACGTGAAGAGGATTAAATCCCAAGTGGAGCAGTGCTTCGGGCCCAGCTTAAAATCCCCTCGCTTGGGATGCTGAGACAGGGGATCACACAGGTTCGAAACTCAGCTACCTAGGGAGGCTTTCAGGAACAGAATGTGTCACGGTTTCCAACAAAAATACAGAGTAGGTCTGGCAGTAGTGACCAGAGGGGAAAAGAACCTGAGTTTCACCCCAGTTCCCCCAACACTTTAAATAAAATAAATAAAAATAAAAATAAACCCCGAGTGGCAATGAGGCACTTGACACAGTATCCCAGAAGCCTGGCCTCCGAGGCAAACTTAGGAGGACCCGCCCTGGGCAGCAGCTGGGTTTTCCTTTTTACTGGCGACTTGGACCCGTGCCACACCCTAGATCCTCTGCGCTGCGAGGTCTCTGCTGTCAGATCTAGCCTACCCTCATCGCTGGGGATTGCCAGCCACCCAGCGGATTTTTGATTCTACTACATCCGAGGGCCACCCTCCCTTTTCTCTGCACACTCCTAAGGCCCTGCCCGAGCCAAGAGGTGTGTGTTTTTTTCGGCATCGGGCCTGGAGTCATCAGCACTTTCCGGACACCCTCCTTGTGGCGCACCTTCCTTCTCCCTGAGACAGCTGTTTGCACATGCGCAGTTTGGGTCCCTCCCCGGGGCCATGTGAGAGGGGAGGCACAGTCAGAAAGCTTGGGCTCCTGTTCCACAGGTTCCCTCTCTTTCCACGAAGGTACCCCAGGGTGACCGCAGATGCCTTCCTTGGGAAGAAGGCCTTGCACTGAATGCCAAGGTCCTCCTGCTTTGGCCCTGTCTTCTGAGGTCACCACACAAGGCTTCGGTGTGCCCTAGACAAAAGCTGGGACAGGAAGCCCCGCGAGAACTGCATCATTTCTCAGATGCCACTGCGCGCTCAGGGACGCACACATGAAGAGGATTAAATCCCAAGTGGAGCAGTGCTTCGGGCCCAGCATGAAATCCCCTCACTTGGGATGCTGAGACAGGGGATCACACAGTTTGGAAACTCAGCTACCTAGGGAGGCTTTCAGGAACAGAATGTGTCACGGTTTCCAACAAAAATACAGAGTAGGTTGGCAGTAGTGCCCAGAGTGGAAAAGACCCTGAGTTTCACCCCAGTACCCCCAACACTTTAAATAAAATAAAAAAATAAATAAAACCCGAGTGGCAATGAGGCACTTGACACAGAATCCTAGAAGTTTGGCTCTGAGCCGAACATAGGAGGACCTGCCCTGGGCAGCAGCTGGGTTTTCCTTTTGACTGGCAACTTGGACCTGCGCCACACCCTGGAGCCTTTGCGCTGCGCGGTCTCTGCTGTGAGATCCAGCCTGCCCTCACCGCTGAGGATTGCCAGCCACCTCGCGGATTTTTGATTCTCCCACACCCGGGGTCCTCCCTCCCATTTCTCTGCACACTCCAAAGACCCTGCCTGAGCCAAGAGGTGTGAGTTTTGTTCGGCATCAGGCCTGGAGTCAGCAGCACTCTCCAGACTCCCACCTTGTGGTGCACCTTCCTTCTCCCTGAGACAGCTGTTTGCACATGCACAGGGAGGGTCCCTTTCCGGGGCCATGTGAGAGGGAAGGCACAGTCAGAAGGCTTGGGTGTCCGTTCCACAGGTTCCCTCTCTTTCCACTGGGGTGCCCCAGGGTGACCGCGGATGCCTTCCTTGGAAAGAAGGCCTTACACTGAATGCCAAGGTCCTCCTGCTTTGGCCCTGTCTTCTGAGGTCACCACACAAGGCTTCGGTGTGCCCTAGACAAAAGCCGGGACAGGAAACCCCGCGAGAACTGCATCATTTCTCAGATGCCACTGCGTGCTCAGGGACGCACACGTGTAGAGGATTAAATCCCAAGTGGAGCAGTGCTTCGGGCCCAGCTTGAAATCCTCTCGCTTGGGATGCGGAGACAGGGGATCACACAGGTTCGAAACACAGCTACCTAGGGAGGCATTCAGGAACAGAATGTGTCACGGTTTCCAACAAAAATACAGAGTAGGTCAGGCAGTAGTGCCCAGAGGAAAAAAGACTCTGAGTTTCACCCCAGTACCCGCAACACTTTAAATAAAATTAAAAAAAAATGAAAATAAACCCCGAGTGGCAATGAGGCACTTGACACAGAATCCCAGAAGCCTGGCCTCCGAGGCAAACTTAGAGGACATGCCCTGGGTAGCAGCTGGGTTTTCCTTTTGACTGGTGACTTGGACCCGAGCCACACCCTAGAGCCTCTGCACTGCGCGGTCTCTGCTGTGAGATCCAGCCTGCCCTCACCGCTGGGGATTGCCAGCCACCCAGCAGATTTTTGATTCTCCCACACCGGGGGCCTCCCTCCCTTTTCTCTACACACTCCAAAGACCCTGCCTGAGCCAAGAGGTGTGTGTTTTGTTCGGCATCAGGCCTGGAGTCAGCAGCACTCTCCGGACTCCTTCCTTGTGGTGCACCTTCCTTCTCCCTGCAACCACTGTTAGGGCATGCACAGGCCGGGTCCCTCCCCGGGGCCATGTGAGAGGGGAGGCACAGTCAGAAGGCTTGGGCTTCCGTTCCACAGGTTCCCTCTTTCTACGAGGGTGCCCCAGGGTGACCGCGGATGCCTTCCTTGGAAAGAAGGCCTTGCACTGAATGCCAAGGTCCTCCTGCTTTGGCCCTATCTTCTGAGGTCACCACACAAAGCTTCGGTGTGCCCTAGACAAAAGCCGGGATGGGAAACCCCGCGAGAACTGCATCATTTCTCAGGTGCCACTGCGCGCTCAGGGACGCACACGTGTAGAGGATTAAATCCCAAGTGGAGCAGTGCTTCGGGCCCAGCTTGAAATCCCCTCGCTTGGGATGCTGAGACAGGGTATCACACAGGTTGGAAACTCAGCTACCTAGGGAGGCTTTCAGGAACAGAATGTGTCACAGTTTCCAACAAAAATACAGAGTAGGTCTGGCAGTAGTGCCCAGAGGGGAAAAGAAGCTGAGTTTCACCCCAGTACCCCCAACACTTTAAATAAAATAAAAAAAATAAAAATAAACCCCGAGTGGCAATGAGGCACTTGACACAGTATCCTAGAAGCCTGGCCTCCGAGGCAAACTTAGGAGAACCCGCCCTGGGCAGCAGTTGGGTTTTCCTTTTGACTGGCGACTTGGAACCGTGCCACACCCTAGAGTGTCTGCGCTGCGAGGTCTCTGCTGTCAGATCTAGCCTACCCTCACTGCTGGGGATTGCCAGCCACCCAGCTGATTTTTGATTCTACTACACCCGAGGGCCACCCTCCCTTTTCTCTGCACACTCCTAAGCCCCTGCCCGAGCCAAGAGGTGTGTGTTTTTTTCGGCATCGG
The DNA here is from genome assembly GCF_963383645.1 of Muscardinus avellanarius. Taxonomy (NCBI): domain Eukaryota; kingdom Metazoa; phylum Chordata; class Mammalia; order Rodentia; family Gliridae; genus Muscardinus; species Muscardinus avellanarius. The sequence goes on from NC_137797.1 coordinate 82,998,814, forward strand.
GCCTGGAGTCATCAGCACTTTCTGGACTCCCTCCTTGTGGCACACCTTCCTTCTCCCTGAGACAGCTGTTTGCACATGCGCAGGGCGGGTCCCTCCCCGGGGCCATGTGAGAGGGGAGGCACAGTCAGAAGGCTTGGGCTTCCGTTCCACAGGTTCCCTCTTTCTACGAGGGTGCCCCAGGGTGACCGCGGATGCCTTCCTTGGAAAGAAGGCCTTGCACTGAATGCCAAGGTCCTCCTGCTTTGGCCCTATCTTCTGAGGTCACCACACAAAGCTTCGGTGTGCCCTAGACAAAAGCCGGGATGGGAAACCCCGCGAGAACTGCATCATTTCTCAGGTGCCACTGCGCGCTCAGGGACGCACACGTGTAGAGGATTAAATCCCAAGTGGAGCAGTGCTTCGGGCCCAGCTTGAAATCCCCTCACTTGGGATGCTGAGACAGGGGATCACACAGGTTCGAAACTCAGCTACCTAGGGAGGCTTTCAGGAACAGAATGTGTCACGGTTTCCAACAAAAATACAGAGTAGGTCTGGCAGTAGTGCCCAGAGGGGAAAAGAACCTGAGTTTCACCCCAGTACCCCCAACACTTTAAATAAAATAAAAAAAATAAAAATAAACCCCGAGTGTCAATGAGGCACTTGACACAGTATCCTAGAAGCCTGGCCACCGAGGAAAAACTTAGGAGGACACGCCCTGGGCAGCAGCTTGGTTTTCTTTTTGACTGGCGACTTGGACCCGAGCTACACCCTAGAGCCTCTGTGCTGCGCGGTCTCTGCTGTGAGATCCAGCCTGCCCTCACCGCTGGGGATTGCCAGCCACCCAGCGGATTTTTGATTCTCCCACATCCAAGGGCCTTTCTCCCTTTTCTGCACACTCCAAAACCCCTGCGCGAGCCAAGAGGTGTGTGTTTGGTTCTGAATCAGGCCTGGAGTCAGCAGCACTCTCCAGAATCCCTCCTTGTGGCATACATTCCTTCTCCCTGAGACCCCTGTTTGCACATGCGCAGTGCAGATACCTCCCGGGGCCGGGTGTGAGTAGACACACCGATCAGAACGCTTGGGCTCCCTTCCACGGGTTCCCTCCTTTTCCACGGGGGTGCCCCAAGGTGACCGCGGATGCCCTCCTTGGAAGAAGGCCTTGCACTGAATGCCAAGTTCCTCATGCTTTGACCCTGTCTTCTGAGGTCACGACACAAGCCTTCGTTGTGCCCTAGACAAAAGCCGGGACAGGATGCCCCGCGAGAACTGCATCATTTCTCAGATGCCACTGCGCGCTTTGGGACGCACACGTGAAGAGGATTAAATCCCAAGCGAAGCAGTGCTTCGGGCCCAGCATGAAATCCTCTCGCTTGGGATGCTGAGACAGTGGATCACACAGGTTCGAAACTCAGCTACCTAGGGAGGCATTCAGGAACAGAATGTGTCATGGGTTCCAACAAAAATACAGAGTAGGTCAGGCAGTAGTGCCCAGAGGAAAAAATACTCTGAGTTTCACCCCAGTACCCTCAACACTTTAAATAAAATTAAAAAAATACAAATAAACCCCGAGTGGCAATGAGGCAATTGACACAGAATCCCAGAAGCCTGGCCTCCGAGCCGAACCTAGGAGGACCCGCCCTGGGCAGCAGCTGGGTTTTCCTTTTGACTGGCAACTTGGACCCGCGGCACACCCTAGAGCCTCTGCGCTGCACAGTCTCTGCTTTGAGATCCAGCCTGCTCTCACCGCTGGGGATTGCCAGCCACCCAGCGGATTTTTGATTCTCCCACACCCGGGGGCCTCCCTCCCTTTCCTCTGCACACTCCAAAGACCCTGCCTGAGCCAAGAGGTGTGTGTTTTGTTCGGGCATCGGGCCTGGAGTCAGCAGCACTTTCCGGACCTTCTCCTTGTTGCATACCTTCTTTCTCCCTGAGAACTCTGTTTGCACATGCGCAGTTTGGGTCCCTCCCCGGGGCCAGGTGGGAGGAGAGGCACTGATCAGAAGGCTTGGGCTCCGTTCCACGGGTTCCCTCCTTTTACACGGGGGTGCCCCAGGGTGATCCTGGATGCCTTTTTTGGGAAGAAGGCCTTGCACTGAATGCCAAGGTCCTCCTGCTTTGGCCCTGTCTTCTGAGGTCACCACACAAGGCTTCGGTGTGCCCTAGACAAAAGCTGGGATATTAAGCCCCGAGAGAACTGCATCATTTCTCAGTTGCCCCTGCACAGTAAGGGATGCACACGTGCAGAGGATTAAATCCAAGCGGAGCAGTGCTTCGGGCCCAGCTTGAAATCCTCGCGGTCTGGAGGCTGAGACAGGGGATAACACAGGATCAAAACTAATCTACCTAGGGAGGCTTTCAGGAACAGAATGTGTCACAGTTTCCAACAAAAATACAGAGTAGGTCTGGCAGTAGAGTCCAGAGGGGAAAAGACCCTGAGTTTCACCCCAGTACTCCCAACACTTTAAATAAAATAAAATAAAAAAAATAAACCCCGAGTGGCAATGAGGCACTTGACACAGAATCCCAGAAGCCTGACCTCCAAGCCGAACCGAGGAGGACACGCCCTGGGCAGCAGCTGCGTTTTCCTTTTGACTGGCGACTTGGACCCGCGCCGCACCCTAGAGCCTCTGCGCTGTGAGGTCTCTGCTGTGAGATCCAGCCTGCGCTCACCGCTGGGGATTGCCAGCCACCCAGCAGATTTTTGATTCTCCCACAACCGGGGGCCTCCCTCCCTTTTCTCTACACACTCCAAAGACGCTGCCCGAGCCAAGAGGTGTGTGTTTTGTTCAGCATCAGGCCTGGAGTCAGCAGCACTCTCCAGACTCCCTCCTTGTGGTGCACCTTCCTTCTCCCTGCAACCACTGTTAGGGCATGCACAGGCCGGGTCCCTCCCCGGGGCCATGTGAGAGGGGAGGCACAGTCAGAAGGCTTGGGCTTCCTTTCCACAGGTTCCCTCTCTTTCTATGAGGGTGCCCCAGGGTGACCGTGGATGCCTTCCTTGGAAAGAAGGCCTTGCACTGAATGCCAAGGTCCTCCTGCTTTGGCCCTGTCTTCTGAGGTCACCACACAAGGCTTCGGTGTGCCCTAGACAAAAGCCGGGACGGGAAACCCCGCGAGAACTGCATCATTTCTCAGATGCCACTGCGCGCTCAGGGACGCACACGTGAAGAGGATTAAATCCCAAGTGGAGCAGTGCTTCGGGCCCACCTTGAAATCCCCTCCCTTGGGATGCTGAGACAGGGGATCAAACAGGTTCAAAACTCAGCTACCTAGGGAGGCTTTCAGGAACAGAATGTGTCACAGTTTCTAAGAAAAATAGAGTATGTCTGGTAGTAGAGCCAGAGGGGAAAAGAACCTGAGTTTCACCCAAGTACCCCCAACACTTGAAATAAAATAAAAAAAATAAAAATAAACCCCTAGTGTCAATGAGGTACTTGACACAGAATCCCAGAAGCCTGGCTTCTGAGCCGAACCTAGGAGGACCCGTCCTGGGCAGCAGCAGGGTTTTCCTTTTGACTCGCGCCACAAACTAGAGCCTCTACGCTGCGCGGTCTCTGCTGTGAGATCCAGCCTGCCCTCACCGCTGGGGATTGCCAGCCACCCAGCGGATTTTTGATTCTCCCACACCTGGGGGCCTCCCTGCCTTTTCTCTGCACACTCCAAAGACCCTGCCCGAGCCAAGAGGTGTGTGTTTTGTTCGGGCATTGGGTCTGGAGTCAGCAGCACTCTCCGGACTCCCTCCTTGTGGCATACCTTCCTTCTCCCTGAGACCTCTGTTTGCGATTGCGCAGTGAGGGGCCCTTCCCAGGGCCGGGTGGGAGGAGAGGCACCAATCAGAAGGCTTGAGCTCCGATCCACGGGTTCCCTCCTTTTCCACGGGGGTGCCCCAGGGTGACCGCGGATGCCTTCCTTGGGAAGAAGGCCTTGCACTGAATGCCAAGGACCTCCTGCTTTGGCCCTGTCTTCTGAGGTCACCACACAAGGCTTGGGTGTGCCCTAGACAAAAGCTGGGACTGGAAGTCCCACGAGAACTGCATCATTTCTCAATTGCCCCTGCACACTCAGGGATGCACAGGTGCAGTATATTAAATCCCAAGCCTATCAGTGCTTCCGGCCCAGCTTGCTATCCCCGCGCTTGGGAGGCTGAGGCATGGGATCACACAGGTTCGAACCTCAGCTACCTAGTGAGGCTTTCAGGAACAGAATGTGTCACGGTTTCTAAGAAAAATACAGAGTAGGTCTGGCAGTAGAGCCCAGAGGGGAAAAGACCCTGAGTTTCACCCCAGTACCCCCAACACTTTTAATAAAATAAAAAAATAAAAATAAACCCCGAGTGGCAATGAGGCACTTGACAGAGAATCCCAGAAGCCTGACCTCCGAGCCGAACCAAGGAGGACCCGCCCTGGGCAGCATCTGGGTTTTGCTTTTGACTGGCGACTTGGACCCGCGTCACACCTTAGAGCCTCTGCGCTGCACTGTCTCTGCTGTGAGATCCAGGCTGTCCTCACCGTTGGGTATTGCCAGCCACCCAGCGGATTTTTGATTCTCCCACACCTGGAGTTCTCCCTCCCTTTTCTCTGCACACTCCAAAGACCCTGACCGAGCCAAGACGTGCGTGTTTTGTTCGGGCATCGGGCCTAGAGTCAGCAGCACTCTCTGGACTTTCACCTTGTGGCATACCTTCTTTCTCCCTGAGACCTCTGTTTGCGCATGCGCAGTGCTGGTCCCTCCCCGGGGCTGTGTGGGAGGAGAGGCAAGGATCAGAAGGCTTGGGCTCCGTTCCATGGGTTCCCTCTTTTTCCACGAGGGTGCCCCAGTGTGACCGTGGATGCCTTTTTTGGGAAGAAGGCCTTGCACTGAATGCCAAGGTCCTCCTGCTTTAGCTCTGTCTTCTGAGGTCACCACACAAGGCTTCGGTGTGCCCTATACAAAAGTAGGACGGAAGCCCTGCAAGAACTGCATCATTTCTCAGTTGCCCCTGCGCGCTCAGGAATGCACACGTGCAGAGGATTAAATCCAAAGTAGAGAAGTGCTTCGGTCCCAGCTTGAAATCCCCGTGCACTGGGTTTTCATTTTGACTGGCGACTTGGACCTGCGCCACACCCTAGACCCTCTGCGCGGCGCGGTCTCTGCTGTGGGATCCAGCCTGAACTCACCGCATATGATTGCCAGCCACCCAGCGGATTTTTGATTCTCCCACACCCGTGGGCCCCCCTCCCTTTTCTCTGCACAATCCAAAGACCCTGCCCGAGCCAAGAGGTGTGTGTTTTGTTCGGCATCGGGCCTGGAGTCAGCAGCACTCTCCGGACTCCCTCCTTGTGGTGCACCTTCCTTCTCCCTGAGACCGATCTTTGCGCATGCGCAGTGCGGGTCCCTTCCCGGGGCCGGGTGGGAAGAGAGGCACCGATCAGAAGGCTGGGCTCCTTTCCATGGGTTCCCTCCTTTTCCAAGGGGGTGCCCCAGGGTGACCTCGGATGCCTTTTTTGGGAAGAAGGCCTTGCACTGAATGCCAAGGTCCTCCTGCTTTGGCCCTGTCTTCTGAGGTCACCACACAAGGCTTCGATGTGCCCTAGACAAAAGCCAGGACGGGAAGCCCCGCGAGAACTGCATCATTTCTCAGTTGCCCCTCTGTGCTCAGGGCTGCACACGTGCAGAGGATTAAATCCCAAGTGGAGCAGTGCTTCGTGCCCAGCTTGAAATCCCCGCGCTCTGAAGGCTGAGGCAGGGGATCACACAGGTTCGAATCTCAGCTACCTAGGCAGGCTTTCAGGAACAGAATGTGTCACGGTTTCTAAGAAAAATAGAGCAGGTCTGGCAGTAGAGCCCAGAGGGGAAAAGACCCTGAGTTTCACCCCAATACCCCCAACACTTTAAATAAAATAAAAAATATAAAAATAAACCCCGAGTGGCAATGAGGCACTTGACACAGAATCCCAGAAGCCTGGCCTCCGAGCCGAACCTAGGAGTACCCACCCTGGGCAGCAGCTGGGTTTTCCTTTTGACTCTCTCCACAAACTAGAGCCTCTGTGCTTTGCGGTCTCTGCTGTGAAATCCAGCCTGCCCTCACCGCTGGGGATTGCCAGCCACCCAGCGGATTTTTGATTCTCCCACACCTGGGGTCCTCCCTCCCTTTTCTCTGCACACTCCAAAGACCCTGCCCAAGCCAAGAGGTGTGTTTTTTTGTTCGGGCATCGGGTCTGGAGTCAGCAGCACTCTCCGGACTCCCTCCTTGTGGTGTACCTTCCTTCTCCCTGAGACCACTCTTTGCGCATGCGCAGTGCGGGTCCCTCTCCAGGGCCGGGTGGGAGGAGAGGCACCGATCAGAAGGCTTGGGCTCTGTTCCACAGGTTCCCTCCTTTTCCACGGGGGTGCCCCAGGGTGACCACGGATGCCTTTTTTGGGAAGAAGGCCTTGCACTGAATGCCAAGGTCCTCCTGCTTTGGACCTGTCTTCTGAGGTCACCACACAAGGCTTCGGTGTGCCCTAGACAAAAGCCTGGACGGGAAGTCCCGCGAGAACTGCATCATTTCTCATTTGCCATGCGCGCTCAGGGATGCACACGTGCAGAGGATTAAATCCCAAGCGGAGCAGTGCTTCTGGCCCAGCTTGAAATCCCCACGCTTTGGAGGCTGAGGCAGTGGATCACACAGGTTCGAAACTCAGCTACCTAGGGAGGCTTTCAGGAACAGAATGTGTCACGGTTTCCAACAAAAATACAGAGTAGGTCTGGCAGTAGTGCCCAGAGGGGAAAAGACCCTGAATTTCACCCCAGTATCCCCAACACTTTAAATAAAATAAAAAAATAAAAATAAACCCCAAGTGGCAATGAGGCACTTGACAGAGAATCCCAGAAGCCTGACCTCCAAGCCGAACCGAAAAGGACCTGCCCAGGGCAGCAGCTGGATTTTCCTTTTGACTGGCGACTTGGACCCGCGCCGCACCCTAGAGCCTCTGCGCTGTGCGGTCTCTGCTGTGATATCCAGCCTGCCCTCACCGCTGGGGATTGCCAGTCACCCAGCGGATTTTTGATTCTCCCACATCCGGGGGCCTCGCTCCTTTTTCTCTGCACACTCCAAAGACCCTGCCCGAGCCAAGAGGTGTGTGTTTTGTTCGGGCATCGGGCCTGGAGTAAGCAGCACTCTTCAGACTCCCTCCTTGTGGCATACCTTCCTTCTCCCTGAGACCTCTGTTTGCACATGCGCAATGCAGGTCCCTTCCCTGGGCCTGGTGGGAGGAGAAGCACCGATCAGAAGGCTTGGGCTCCTTTCCACGGGTTCCCTCATTTTCCACGGGGGTGCCCCAGGGTGACCGAGGATAACTTTTTTGGGAAGAAGGCCTGGCACAGAATGCCAAGGTCCTCCTGCTTTGGCCCTGTCTTCTGAGGTTACCACTCAAGGCTTCGGTGTGCCCTAGACAAAAGCCGGGAGGGGAAGCCCCGCGAGAACTGCATCATTTCTCAGTTGTCCCTGCACGTTCAGGGATGCATACATGCCGAGGATTAAATCCCAAGCTGAGCAGTGCTTCATGCCCAGCTCAAAATCCTCGCGGTCTGGAGGCTGAGACAGGGGATCAAACAGGTTCGAAACTCAGCTACCTAGGCAGGCTTTCAGGAACAGAATGTGTCACGGTTTCTAAGCAAAATACAGAGTAGGTCTGGCAGTAGAGTCCAGAGGGGAAAAGACCCTGAGTTTCACCCCAGTACCCCCAACACTTTAAATAAAATAAAAAAAAATAAACCCCTAGTGGCAATGATGCACTTGACAGAGAATCCCAGATGCCTGACCTCCAAGCCGAACCAAGGAGGACCCGCCCTGGGCAGCAGCTGGGTTTTCCTTTTGACTGGAGACTTGGACCCGCGCCGCACCCTAGAGCCTCTACTCTGCGCGGTTTCTGCTGTGAGATACAGCCTGCCCTCACCGCTGGGGATTTCCAGTCACCCAGCGGATTTTTGATTCTCCCACACCCGGGGTCCTCCCTCCCTTTTCTCTGCACACTCCAAAGACCCTGCCCGAGCCAAGAGGTGTGTGTTTTGTTCGGGCATCGGGCCTGGAGTAAGCAGCACTCTCCGGACTCCCTCCTTGTGGCATACCTTCCTTCTCCCTGAGACCAATCTTTGCGAATGCACAGTGCAGGTCCCTTCCCGGGGCCGGGTGGGAAGAGAGGCACCGATCAGAAGGCTGGGCTCCTTTCCACGGGTTCCCTCCATTTCCAAGGGGGTGCCCCAGGGTGACCGCGGATGCCTTTTTTGGGAAGAAGGCCTTGCACTGAATGCCAAGGTCCTCCTGCTTTGGCCCTGTCTTCTTTGGTCACCACACAAGGCTTCGGTGTGCCCTAGACAAAAGCCTGGACGGGAAGTCCCACGAGAACTGCATCATTTCTCAGTTGCCCCTGCGCGCTCAGGGATGCACACGTGCAGAGGATTAAATAAATCCAAAGCGGAGAAGTGCTTTGGGCCCAACTTGAAATCCCCATGCTCTGGAGGCTGAGACAGGGGATCACACAGGTTCGAAATTCAGCTACCTAGGTAGGCTTTCAGGAACAGAATGTGTCACAGTTTCTAAGAAAAATACAGAATAGGTCTGGCAGTAGAGCCCAGAGGGGAAAAGACCCTGAGTTTCACCACAGTACTTCCAACACTATCAATAAAATAAATAAAATAAAAATAAACCCCGAGTGGCCATGAGGCACTTGAAACAGAATCCCAGAAGCCTGACCTCCAAGCCGAACCCAGGAGGACCCGCCCTGGGCAGCAGCTGGGTTTTCCTTTTGACTGGCGATTTGGACCCGCGCCGCACCCTAGAGCCTGTACTCTGCGCAGTTTCTGCTGTGAGATCCATCCTGCCCTCATTTCTCAGTACCTCCAACACTTTAAATGAAATAAAAAAAATAAAAATAAACCCCAAGTGTCAATGAGGCACTTGACACAGAATCCCAGAAGCCTGGCTTCCGAGCCGAACCTAGGAGGACCCGCCCTGGGCAGCAGCTGGGTTTTCCTTTTGACTCGCGCCACAAACTAGAGCCTCAGGGGTGCGCGGTCTCTGCTGTGAGATCCAGCCTGCCCTCACCGCTGGGGATTGCCAGCCACCCAGCGTATTTTTGATTCTCCCACACCTGGGGGCCTCCCTCCCTTTTCTCTGCACACTCCAAAGACCCTGCCCCAGCCAAGAGGTGTGTGTTTTGTTCGGGCATCGGGTCTGGAGTCAGCAGCACTCTCCGGACTCCCTCTTTGTGGCATACCTTCCTTCTCCCTGAGACCTCTGTTTGCGCATGCGCAGTGAGGGGCCCTTCCCAGGGCCGGGTGAGAGGAGAGGCACCAATCAGAAGGCTTGGGCTCCATTCCACGGGTTCCCTCCTTTTCCACAGGGGTGCCCCAGGGTGACCGCGGATGCCTTCCTTGGGAAGAAGGCCTTGCACTGAATGCCAAGGTCCTCCTGCCTTGGCCCTGTCTTCTGAGGTCACCACACAAGGCTTCGGGGTGCCCTAGACAAAAGCCGGGACGGGAAGCCCCGCGAAAACTGCATCATTTCTCAGTTGCCCCTGCACGCTCAGGGATGCACAGGTACAGTATATTAAATCCCAAGCGGATCAGTGCTTCCGGCCCAGCTTGCTATCCCCGCGCTTGGGAGGCTGAGGCATGGGATCACACAGGTTCGATCCTCAGCTACCTAGTGAGGCTTTCAGGAACAGAATGTGTCACGGTATCTAAGAAAAATACAGAGTAGGTCTGGCAGTAGAGCCCAGAGGGGAAAAGACCCTGAGTTTCACCCCAGTACCCCCAACACTTTTAATAAAATAAAAAAATAAAAATAAACCCCGAGTGGCAATGAGGCACTTGACAGAGAATCCCAGAAGCCTGACCTCCAAGCCGAATCAAGGAGGACCCGCCCTGGGCAGCATCTGGGTTTTGCTTTTGACTGGCGACTTGGACCCGCGTTGCACCCTAGAGCCTCTGCGCTGTGCCGTCTCTGCTGTGAGATCCAGGCTGCCCTCACCATTGGGTATTGCCAGCCCCCCAACGGATTTTTGATTCTCCCACACCTGGATTCCTCCCTCCCTTTTCTCTGCACACTCCAAAGACCCTGACCGAGCCAAGACGTGTGTGTTTTGTTCAGGCATCGGGCCTAGAGTCAGCAGCACTTTCAGGACTTTCTCCTTGTGGCATACCTTCCTTCTACCTGAGACCTCTGTTTGCGCATGCGCAGTGCGGGTCCCTCCCTGGGGCCCGGTGGGAGGAGAGGCACTGATCAGAAGGCTTGGGCTCCTTTCCCTGGGTTCCCTCCTTTTCCACGGGGGTGCCCCAGTGTGACCGCGGATGCCATTTTTGGGAAGAAGGCCTTGCACTGAATGCCAAGGTCCTCCTGCTTTGGCCCTGTCTTCTGAGGTCACCACACAAGGCTTCGGGGTGCCCTAGACAAAAGCCGGGATGTGAAGCCCCGCGAGAACTGCATCATTTCTCAGTTGCCCCTGCGTGCTCAGGGATGCACACGTGCAGAGGATTAAATTCAAAGCGGAGAAGTGCTTCAGGCCCAGCTTGAAATCCCTGCGCTCTGGAGGCTGAGACAGGGGATCACACAGGTTCGAAATTCAGCTATCTAGGGAGGCTTTCAGGAACAGAATGTGTCACGGTTTTTAAGAAAAATACAGATTAGGTCTGACAGTAGAGCCAATAGGGGAAAAGACCCTGAGTTTCACCACAGTACTTCCAACACTGTAAATAAAATAAAAAAATAAAAATAAACCCCGAGTGGCAATGAGGCACTTGCTACAGAATCCCAGAAGCCTGGCCTCCGAGCCGAACCTAGGAAGACCCGCCCTGGGTAGCAGCTGGGTTTTCCTTTTGACTGGCAACATGGATCCGCGCCATTACCTAGAGCCTCTACGCTGCGCGGTCTCTGCTGTGAGATCCAGCCTGCCCTCACCGCTGGGGATTGCCAGCCACCCAGTGGATTTTTGATTCTCCCACAGCCGGGGGTCTCCCTCTCTTTTCTCTGCACACACCAAAGAACCTGCCCGAGCCAAGAGGATTGTGTTTGTTCGGGCATCGGGCTTGGAGTCAGCAGCACTCTCCAGACTTGCTACTTGTGGCACAACTTCCTTCTCCCTGAGACTGTAGTTCGCGCATGCGCAGTGCGGGTTTCTTCCCAGGGCCATGTGGGATGGGAGGCAGGGTCAGAAGGCTTGGGCTCCCATTCCACGGGTTCCCTCCCTTTCCAAAAGGGTGCCCCAGGGTGACCGCGGATGCCTTTTTTGGGAAGAAGGCCTTGCACTGAATGCCAAGGTCCTCCTGCTATGGCCCTGTGTTTTGAGGTCACCACACAGGGCTTCGGTGTGCCCTAGACAAAAGCCGACACGGGAAGCCGCGCAGGAAATGCATCATTTCTCATTTACCCCTGCGTGCTCAGAGACGCACACATGCAGAGGATTAAATCTCAAGTGGAACAGTGCTTCTGGCCCAGCTTGAAATCCCCGCGCTTGGGAGGCTGAGGCAGGGGATTACACAGGTTCGAAACTCAGCTACCTAGGGAGGCTTTCAGGAACAGAATATATCACGGTTTCCAACAAAAATACAGAGTCGGTCTGACAGTAGAGCCCAGAGGGGAAAAGACCCTGAGTTTCACCCCAGTACCCCCAACACTTTAAATAAAATAAAAAAAATAAAAATAAACCCTGAGTGGCAATGAGGCACTTGACACAGAATTCCAGAAGCCTGGCCTATGAGCCTAAACTAGGAGGACCCGCCCTGGGCAGCAGCTGGGTTTTCCTTTTGACTGGCGACTTGGACCCGCGCCATACCCTAGAGCTTCTGCGCTGTGAGGTCTCTGCTGTGAGATCCAGCCTGCCCTCACCGCTGGGGATTCCCAGTCACCCAGCGGATTTTTGATTCTCCCACACCCGTGGGCCTCCCTCCCTTTTCTCTGCACACTCCAAAGACCCTGCCCGAGCCAAGAGGTGTGTGTTTTGTTCGGGCATCGGGCCTGGAGTCAGTAGCACACTCCGGACTCCCTCCTTGTGGCACACCTTCCTTCTTCCTGAGACCGCCGTTCGCGCTTGGGATTTTTTATTTTATTTAAATTGTTGGGTGTACTTGGGTGAAACTCAGGGTCTTTTCCCCTCTGGGCTCTACTGCCAGACTTACTCTGTATTTTTTTGGAAACTTTGACACATTCTGTTCCTGAAAGCCTCACTAGGTAGCTGAGGTTCGAAATTGTGTGATTCCCCCCGTCTCAGCCTCCCAAGCGTGGGCATTCCAAGCTGGGCCAAAGAAATGCTCCACTTGGGGTTTAATGCTCCGCACATGTGCGTCCCTGAGCGCGCAAAAGCAACTGAGAAATGATGCACTTTTTGAAGGGCTTCCCATCCCAGTTTTTGTCAAGGGCACACCGAAGCCCTGTGTGGTGACTTCAGAATACAGGGCCAAAGCAGGAGGACCTTGGCATTCAGTGCAGGGCCTTCTTCCCAAGAAAGGCATCCGTGGTCACCCTGGGGCACCCCCGTGGAAAATGAGGGAACCCGTGGAACGGAGCCCAAGCCTTCTGATCGGTGCCTCTCCTCCCACCCGTCCCCGGGGACGACCCGCACTGCGCATGTGCAAACAGAGGTCTCAGGGAGAAGGAAGGTACGCCAAAAGGAGGGAGTCCGGAGAGTGCTGCTGACTCCAGGCCCAATGCCCGAACAAAACACACACCTCTTGGCTTGCACAGGGTCTTTGGAGTGTGCAGAGAAAAGGGAGGGAGGCCCCCGGGTGTGGGAGAATCAAAAATCTGCTGGGTGGCTGGGAATCCCCAGCGGTGAGGGCAGGCTGGATCTCACAGCAGAAACAGCGCAGCACAGAGGCTCTAGGGTGTGGCGCGGGTCCAAGTCGCCAGTCAAAAGGAAAACCCAGCTGCTGCCCAGGGCGGGTCCTCCTAGGTTTGGTTGGGAGGTCAGGCTTCTGGGATTCTGTGTCAATTACCTCATTGCCACTCGGGTTTTTTTTATTTTTTTATTTTATTTAAAGTGTTGGGGGACTAGGGTGAAACTCAGGGTCTTTTCTCCTCTGGGCACTAGTGCCAGACTTACTCTGTATTTTTGTTGGAAACCGTGACACATTCTGTTCCAGAAAGCCTCATTAGGTAGCTGAGGTTCGAACCTGTGTGATCCCCTTGTCTCAGCTTCCCAGGCACGGGGATTACACACTGGGCCCAAAGCACTTCTCCACTTGGGGTTTAATTCTCCCCACGTGTGCGTCCCTAAGCGCGCAAGGGCAACTGAGAAATGATGCAGTTTTCGCGGTGCTTGCTGTTCTGGCTTTTGCCTAGGGCACAACAAAGCCATGTATGTGACCTCAGAAGACAGGGACAAAGCAGGAGAACCTTGGCATTCAGTGCGGGGCCTTCTTCCCAAGGAAGGCATCGCGGTCACCTTGGGGCACACCAGTGAAAAAGGAGGGAACCCAGGAAACGTGACTCAAGCCTTCTGACTTTCCTCCCTTTCCACAGGGCCCCGGGAAGGGACCCACACTGCGCATGCGCGAACAGCTGTCTCAGGGAGAAGGAAGGTGTGCCACAAGGTGGGAGTCCGGAGAGTGCTGCTGACTCCAGGCACGATGGCCGAACAAAACACACACGTTTTGCCTCGAGCAGGGTCTTTGGAGTGTGCAGAGAAAGGGGAGGGAGTCCCCTGGGTGTGGGAGAATCAAAAAACCACAGGGCGGCTGGAAATCCCCAGGGGCGAGGCAGGCTGGATCTCACAGCAGAGACCGCGCAGTGCAGAGGGTCTAGGGTGCGACGCCGGTCCACGTTGCCAGTCAAAAGGAAAATCCAGCTGCTGCCCAGGGCGGGTCCTCCTAGGTTCGGCTCGGAAACCAGGCTTCTGGGATTCTGTGTCAAGTGTCTCATGGCCACTCGGGGTTTATTTTTATTTTCTTTATTTTATTTAAAGTATTGGGGGTACTGGGGTGAAACTCAGGGTCTTTTCCCCTCTGGGCTCTACTGCCAGACTTACTCTCTATTTTTGTTGAAACCGTGACACATTCTGTTCCTGAAAGCCTCACTAGGTAGCTGAGTTTTGAACCTGTGTGATCCCCCCGTCTCACCCTCCCAAGCGTGGGGATTACAAGCTGGGCCCGAAGCACTGCTCCACTTGGGGTTTAATGCTCCACACGTGTGAGTCCCTGAGTGCGCAGGGGCAACTGAGAAATGATGTAGTTCTCGCGGGGCTTCCCATCCCGGCTTTTGTCTAGGGCACACCGAAGCCATGTGTGGTGACCTCAGAAGACAGGGCAATAGCAGGAGGACCTTGGCATTCAGTGCAGGGCCTTCTTCCCAAGGAAGGCATCTGCTGTAACTTGGGGCACCCACGTGGAAAGGGAGGGAACCTGTGGAACCGGAGCCGAAGCCTTCTTACCCTGCCTCCCCTCCCACATGGCCCCAGGAAAAAAAACCTTCACTGCGCATGTGCGAACAGCAGTCTCAGGGAGAAGAAAGCTGCGCCACAAGGAGGTAGTCCGGAGTGTGCAGTTGACTCCAGGCCTGATGCCCAAACAAAACACAAACCTCTTGGCTTGGGCATGGCCTTTGGAGTGTGCAGAGAAAAGGGAGGGAGGCCCCCAGGTGTGGGAGAATCAAAAATCCGCTGGGTGGCTGGGAATCCCCAGCGGTGAGGGCAGGCTGGATCTCACAGCAGAGACCGCGCAGCATAGAGGCTCTAGGGTTGGCGAGGGTCCAAGTCGCCAGTCAAAAGGAAAACCCAGCTGCTGCCCAGGGCGGGTCCTCCTAGTTTAGGCTCATAGGCCAGGCTTCTGGGATTCTGTGTCAAGTGCCTCATGGCCACTCGGGGTTTATCTTTATTTTATTAATTTTATTTAAAGTATTGGGGGTACTAGGGTGAAACTCAGGGTCTTTTCCCCTCTGGGCTCTACTGCCAGACTTACTCTGTATTTTTGTTGGAAACCGTGACACATTCTGTTCCAGAAAGCCTCACTAGGTAGCTGAGTTTTGAACCTGTGTGATCCCCCCGTCTCACCCTCCCAAGCGTGGGGATTACAAGCTGGGCCCGAAGCACTGCTCCACTTGTGGTTTAATGCTCCGAACGTGTGCATCCCTGAGCGCGCAGGAGCAACTGAGAAATGATGCAGTTTTGCGGGGCTTCTATTCCCGGCTTTTGTCTAGGGCACACTGAAGCTGTGTGTAGTGACCTCAGAAGACAGGGCCATAGCTGGAGGCCCTTGGCATTCAGTGCAGGGCCTTCTTCCCAAGGAAGGCATCCGCGGTCACCCTGGGGCACCCCCGCGTAAAGGGAGGGAACCCGTGGCACCGGAGCCCAAAACTTCTGACCCTGCCTCCCCTACCACATGGCCCCAAGGAGGGACCTTGACTGCGCATGTGCGAATAGCAGTCTCAGGGAGAAGAAAGGTGTGCCACAAGGAGGGAGTTGGAGAGTGCTGGTGACTCCAGGCCTGATGCCCAAACAAAACACAAACCTCCTGGCTTTGCAGGGCCTTTGGAGTGTGCAGAGAAAAGTGAGGGAGGCTTCTGGGTGTGGGAGAATCAAAAATCTACTGGGTGGCTGGGAATCCCCAGCGGTGAGGGCAGGCTGGATCTCACAGTAGAGACCACGCAGCGCAGAGGCTCTAGGGTGCGGCGCAGGTCCAAGTCGCCAGTCAAAAGGAAAACCCAGCTGCTGCCCAGGGCGGGTCCTCCTAGGTTCGGCTCGGAGGCCAGGCTTCTGGGATTCTGTGTCAAGTGCCTCATGGCCACTCGGGGTTTATTTTTATTTTCTTTATTTTATTTAAAGTATTGTGGGTACTGCGGTAAAACTCAGGGTCTTTTCCCCTCTGGGCTCTACTGCCAGACTTACTCTCTATTTTTGTTGGAAACCGTGACACATTCTGTTCCTGAAAGCCTCAGTAGGTAGCTGGTGTTCAAACCTGTGTGATCCCCTCGTCTCAGCCTCCCAAGCGCGGGGATTACAAGCTGGGCCCAAAGCACTGCTCCACTTGGGGTTTAATGCTCCACACGTGTGAGTCCCTGAGTGTGCAGGGGCAACTGAGAAATGATGCAGTTCTCGCAGGGCTTCCCATCCAGGCTTTTGTCTAGGGCACACCGAAGCCTTGTGTGGTGACCTCAGAAGACAGGGCCATAGCAGGAGGACCTTGGCATTCAGTGCAGGGCCTTCTTCCCAAGGAAGGCATCTGCAGTCACCCTGGGGCACCCCCATGGAAAGGGAGGGAACCCGTGGAACGGGAGCCCAAGCCTTCTGACCCTGCCTCCCCTCCCACATGGCCCCGGGGAGGGACCTGCACTGCGCATGTGTGAACAGTGGTCTCAGGGAGAAGGAAGGTGCGCCACAAGGAGGGAGTCTGGAGAGTGCTGCTGACTCCAGGCCCGATTCCCGAACAAAACACATACCTCTTGGCTTAGGCAGAATTTTTGGAGTGTGCAGAGAAATGGGAGGGAGGCCCCCCGGTATGGGAGAATCAAAAAACCACGTGGCGGCTGGGAATCCCCAGCGGTGAGGGCAGGCTGGATCTCACAGCAGAGACCACAGCGCAGAGGCTCTAGGGTGCTGCTCAGGTCCAAGTCACCAGTCAAAAGGAAAATTCAGCTGCTTCCCATGGCGGGTCTTCCTAGGTTCAGCTCGGAGGCCAGGCTTCTGGGATTCTGTGTTAAGTGCCTAATTGCCACTTGGGGTTTATTTTTATTTTATTTATTTTATTTTATTTTATTTAAAGTGTTGGCGGAACTGGGGTGAAACTCAGGGTCTTTTCCCTTCTGGGCTCTACTGCCAGACCTACTCTGTATTTTTGATGGAAACTGTGACACATTCTGTTGCGGAAAGCCTCCCTAGGTAGCTGAGGTTCGAACCTGTGTGATCCCCCTGTCTCAGCCTCCCAAGTGCAGGGATTACAAGCATGGGCCCCAGGTACTGCTCCACTTGGCGTTTAATCCTCCGCACGTGTTCATCCCTGAGCATGCAGGGGCAACTGAGAAATGATGCAGTTCACGCGGGGCTTCCCGTCTTGGCTTTTGTCTCATTAGGCACTTTTCACAGACTCACAGAAGCCTGGCCTCTGAGGAGAGCCTAGGAGGACCCACCCTGGTCAGCAGCTGGGTTTTTCTTTTTCTGGCAACTATTCTATGTTTTGGTTGGAAACCATGACACACTCTGTTCCCAAAAGCCTCACTATGTAACTGAGGTTCGAACCTGTGTGGTCCGCCTGTCTCAGCCTCTCAAGCGTGGGGATTACAAGCTGGGCCCCACGCACTACTCCACTTGGGCTTTAATCCTCTGCACGTGTGCATCCCTGAGCACGCAGGGGCAACTGAGAAATGAGGCAGTTCATGCGGGGCTTCCAGTCCCGGCTTTTGTCTAGGGCATACCGAAGAAATTTGGCACTTAACACAGAAACAAAGATGCCTGGCCTCCCAGGCTAACCCAGGAGGACACAACATGGGCATCAGCGGGGTTTTTGACTGGCCGCAGGGACCCATGCTGCCCCCACACCTCCTTCCCTTTTTTGTGTGCAGCTTCCAGATCCTGGCCAAGCTAGGAGGTCTATGTTTTGCTAGGGGGAATCGGGCGTGGAGTCCCTAGCACTCTCCTGGCTCCCTCCTTGGGGAGAAACTAGCTTCTCTGGGATACAGCTGGTCACACATGTGCAGTTCAGGCTGCCTCACTGGGGCATTTGGGAGGGTAGGGGCGGTCAGAATGCTCGAGCTACAGTTCCACAGGTTCCCTCCATTTCCATGGGGTGCCCCAGGTTGACGAAGTATGCCTTGGGATGAAGGCCTTACACTGAATGCCAACACCCTCTTTGTTTTGCCCTGTCTTCTGAGGGCACCACACATGGCATTTTGTATGCCCTATATAAAACCCGGGATGGGTGCCTCGCGTGGACTGTTTCATTCTCACGAGAGACCTCGCGGTCACTCCTGCATGCTCACCCACGCACAAGTACAGAGGATTAAACCTCAAGTGGAGCCAAGTATGGGAGGGAGGCTGACACAGGAGGATCACACAGGTTCGAAGCCAACTTCAGCTACTTAGTGTGGCTTTCAGCAACTTAGTGAATCCCGGTTTCTAAATAAAATATAAAATAGGTCTGGGTATATAGCCCAGAGGTAGAAACGACCCTGGGTTCAACCGCAGTACCAACAACACAAAAAAATAACAAATAAAAAAATAAAAATAAACCCCAAGTGGAAATTATTTACTTTAAACAGAACCACAGATGCCTAGCCTCACAGGCTAACACAGGAGGACATGCCCTGTGCAGCATCGGGGTTTTTGACCAGTGGCAGGGACCTGCGCTGCCCCCACCTCTGATCGTCTGCCTTCCAGTCTCTGCTATGAGCTCCAGCCTTCCCTCACCGCTGCGTATCCCGGGCACCCTGTGATTTTTCATTCACACCCCCATGGGCCTCCCTCCCTCTCTCCCTTTCCTGTGCGTGGTTTCCAGAACCTGACCAAGCTAGGAGGTCTTCTTTTTGCCAAGGGGCATCAGATGTGGAGTCCCAAGCACTCTCCTGGCTCCCTCCTCGGGGAGAACCTAGATTCTTTGTGAGACCGCTGTTCGTGCATGCACAGTTCGGGCGGCATCACTGGGGCGTTTGGGAGGGGAAAGGCAGTCAGAAGGCTGGGGCTACAGTTCCACGGATTCCCTCCTTTTCCACGGGGGTGCCCCAGGTTGAACAAGGATGCCTTGGGATGAAGGCCCTACACTGAATGCCAATGCCCTCTTTGTTTTGCCCTGTTTTCTGAGGGTACCACACATGGCCTTTGGTATGCCCCATATAAAAGCCGGGATGGGGAGCCTTGCGTGGACTGCATCATTCTCGCAATAGACCTCACAGTCGCTCCTATACGCCCATCCATGCAAAGGTTGGAGGATTAAACCCCAAGTGGACCATGGTGTGTGTGCGCATACTTGTAATCCCCGTGCTTGGGAGGCTGAGACATGAGGATCACAGATAAAATAAATAAAACCCTAAGTGGAAATTAGGCACTTTACAGAGAATAACAGATGCCTGGCCTCCCAGGCTAATGCAGGAGGACACACCCTGGGCAGCAGCGAGGTTTTGACCGGCAGCAGCGACCCGCACTGCACTCACCCCTGACCATCTGCCCAACAGTCTCTGCTGTGAGCTCCAGCCTGCCCTCACTGCTGGGGATCCCCGGCCACCCTGCGATTTTTTTTATTGACACCCCCATGGGCCACCCTCTCTCCCTCCCTTTTCTGTGCACGGCTCCCTGACCCTGCCCAAGCTAGGAGATCTGTGTTTTTCTTGGGGACATTGGGTGTGGAGTCCCAAGCACTCTCCCAGCTCCCTCCTTGGGGACAACATAGCTTCTCCATGAGGCCGCTGTTCGCGCATGAGTAGTTTGGGCAGCCTCACAGGGAGGGTTGGGAAGGGAGGGGTGGTCAGAAGTCTCGGGCTACAGTTCCACGCACTCCCTCACTTTTCATAGGGGTGCCCCTGGTGGACCAACGATACCTTGGGATGAAGGCCCTACACTGAATGCCAACGCCCTCTTTGTTTAGCCCTGTCTTCTGAGGGCACGACACATGGCCTTTGCTATGCCCTGTATAAAAGCTGGGATGGGGAGCCCTGCGTCGACTGCATCATTCTCGCGAGCGACCTCGCAATCCCTCCTGCACGCTCATCCACGCACAGGTGCAGAGGACTAAACCCCAAGTGGAGCCGGGTGTGGGGGCACAAGATTGTAATCCCTGTGCTTGGGAGGCTGAGACAGGAGGATCACATAGGTTCAAAGCCAGCCTCAGATACTTAGTAAGGCTTTCAGCAACGTAGTGAGTCCTGGTTTCCAAATAAAATATAAAATAGGTCTGGTAGTATAGCCCAGCAGTAGAAAAGACCGTGGGTTCAACCCAGTACCAACAACACAAAAAAATAAAAAATAAAAAAATAAAAATAAACCCCAAGTGGAAATCATCACTTTATATAGAATCACAGATACCTGGCCCCCAGGCCAATGCAGGAGGATACGCCCTGGGCAGCAGCGGGGTTTTTGACCAGCGGCAGGAACCCGGGATGCACCCACCCTGACCATCTGCCCTCCAGTCTCTGCTGTGAGCTCTGGCCTGCCCTCACCGCTGGGAATCCCTGGGCGCCCCGCAATGTTTTTATTCACACCCCTGTGGGCCTCCCTCCCTCTCTCCCTTTTCTGTGCACAGCACCCAGACTCTGCTCAAGCTAGGAGGTTTGGGCTTTGCCCGGGGTCATTGTGCATGGAGTCCCAAGCACTCTCCCGGCTCCCTCCTTGGGGAGAACCTAGCTTCTCCATGAGTCCGCTCTGCGCACATGCGCATTTGGGCTGCCTCACCGGGGTGTTTGGGAGGGGAGGGGCAGTCAGAAGGCTCGGGCTACAGTTCCACGGGTTCCCTCCCTTACCACGGGGTTTCCCCAGGTTGACCAAGGATGCCTTGGGATGAAGGCCCTACACTGAATGCCAATGCCCTCTTTGTTTTGCCCTGTCTACTGAGGGCACCACACAGGGCTTTTGGTATGCCCTATATAAAAGCTGGGACAGGAAGCCCCACGTGGACTGCATCATTCTCGCAAGAGACCTTGTGGTCGCTCCTGCAAAGTCACCCACGCACAGGTGCAGAGGATTAAACCCTAAGTGGAACCGGGCGTGGGGGCGCACGCTTGTTATCTCCGCACATGGGAGGCTGAGTCAGGAGAATCACACATGTTTGAAGCCAGCCTCAACTACTTAGTGAGGCTTTCAGCAACTTAGTGAGTCCCAGTTTCCAAATAAGATATAAAATAGGTCTGGGAGTATAGCCCAGAGGTAGAAAGGATGCTGGGTTCAACCCCAGTACTGTCAACATAAAAAATAAAAATTAAAAATAAACATCAAGTGGAAATTAGGCACTTTACACAGAAATACAGATGCCTGGCCTCCCAGACTAATGCAGGAGGACACGCCCTGGGCATCAGCGGGGTTTTTGACTGGCAGCAGGGACCCACGCTGCACCCACCCCTGACCATCTGCCCTCCAGTCTCTGCTGTGAGCTCCGGCCTGCCCTCACCACTGGGGATCTCCGGGCAACCTGCGATTTTTTTATTCACACCCCTGTGGGCCTCCCCCACTTCCTCCCTTTTCTGTGCGTGGCTCCCAGACCCTGCCCAAGCTAGGAGGTCTGTGTTTGCTTGGGGGGGGCATGGAGTCCCAAGCACTCTCCTGGATCCCTCCTCAGGGAGAAACTAGCTTCTCCTTGAGACCACTGTTCACACATGCGCAGTTTGGGCTGCCTCACCCAGGCGTTTTGGAGGGGAGGGGTTGTCAGAAGGCTTGGGCTACAGTTCCACGGGTTCCCTCCCTTTCCATGGGAGTGCCCCAGGTTGACCAAGGGTGCCTTGTAATGAAGGCCCTACACTGAATGCCAACACTCTCTTTGTTTTGGCCATCAGGGATATGCAAATAAAAACTACACTGATTTTCCATCTAACCCCAGTCAGATTGGCAAGCATAAGAAATCAAGTAACAACAAATGCTGTCAAGGATGTGGTGAAAGAGGAACTCTTTTACACTGTTGGTGGGAGTGCAAGCTAGTTCACCCACTATGGAGGTCTGTGTGGAGATTCCTAAGAAAGTTGGGAATAGATTCACCATATGATCCACCTCTACCACTCCTGGATATTTTTCCAAAGGGGCTGAATTCAGAGAACTACAGCAACATATGCATACCTATATGTTCATAGCAGCACAATTTGTTTTAGCCAAAATGTGGAACCAACCCAGGTTTCCATCAACAGATGAATGGATAGCAAAACTTTGGGAAATACACACAATGGAATTCTATTAATCCATAAAGAAGAGCAAAATCATATCATTTGCAAGAAGATGGAATATTGCCCCCACCCTTTCTCAGCATATGCGCTCGTGATAAATGTTCGTATGATCGGCAAAATGCTTCATGGAGGCAAAGCCCCGAGGAGGGTGCGTCATCTCTGGCAAAAGTACTCCTTGCTCTTAGAATTCTATACTAATAGCTCCAATGATGTAAAACGAGATCCCAAGAATTAGGACTGTGGAAGAAGTTGAGTCCGTGAAAAATAAATTTTCTAATAATATGTCTGAGCCCTCAGACTTTCTCTGCATTGCTCCAGCTGTATTAAAGCGCAGTCAGAATTCAGGGGCTGGAGAGGGGCAGGAGAAAAGCTGCAAAGTTCCTTTTGGCGCCTCTCTGTAGACAGGTCCTTTGATCTACAGATTAGCTCCCAACACCTCTCTGCCAGTAGGGGAGGCTGAAAACACAAGTTCCTATCTTTTGCTCCATTCACCAAAGAGATGTAAAATTGTCTCTCTGGAATCTGGGCCTTCTGATTCTCTCTTAGAGATGCAAATAGCCTTTTCCTAGCCTTGACATAACAAAAGCATACCATTTATGATTCAGCAGCAGTATAGTAAAAATCCCAAAAGTCTGCAATAAAAAACTGGCTTCAAGATTATTCATTAAAGAACAATTATAGAAATCCAATCACCTGTGTTATAATGTTTTTGGCCCTGTCTACTAACTGTACTATAAGTATTGCCTCATAGGAGATGGCAGAGCAGACAGGACCAGACAGATTCTCACCGCAGCCCTCTGGACCTTGCCAGAGAGAGGAGGGCATGGACTAAGCCCTAGGAACAAAAGACTCCAAAAGGATTAAAGGGGATCCTAAAAGACTGAATTTCTCCAAAATGGACTTTGGGTGTGACTCCCTCCTTTGCGGACTCCTTTCTGGACTCAGGACTTTGCCCCCCAGGGTTCACCTGTGAGGCCAGAAATCTGATCTCAATCACAAAATCCAAGGGGGCTGACTTTAATCGCCAAATCCCAGACGAATCTTAAACTGTGATGCCATGGATCTTCTTTTATCCTGTTTATCTTATTTACACTTAATGCCTCACTATTGTCCTTTTGTGTTTATACTTTGCCACTGGGAATAAGGGTATAAGTATTGGTTATGAAAAATAAAACTCTGTCAGCTGCACAAGAGGAAGTTTTTCATGTCAGTCTTTTCCAGATTCCTTTCTCCCAAGCCCCAGGGATGAAATCCCCATGTTTAACGGGGACTTGAAGAAGTTTTATTTGGTAAGGGAAAGGAATTGCTGTGGGAAAATCTCTGCAGAACCCCAGCCGAATCGCTTTGCCCACCTTCCAGGAACCCTGGTTCCATGCAGATTTAGTGCCCAGCTGAGCCAGACCGTCGCAGAAAGTCCTGGACAACATTATGTTAAGTGAGATCAGCCAAGCACAGAAGGAGAAGGGACATGTTTCCTCTAATATGCTCAAACTAGGGAACATAGAGGATACCAGTGGGACTTCAATTAATGGAGGGGAAATATCAGCAAAGTTTGAATGGAAAGATAGGAAAGGAGGAAGGCTGAACTACATCAGAATATGTGTAAAATTATGAATATGGCATGGTTACCCTGGACAATCATTGGTGGGAGGGGGGAAGGGAAATTGGGGGCGGTGGGGAGAAGGCACCAAGTATAGTTTAAATGTATACCATTTATGTTCAATAAAAAAATTGTTTAATAAAAAATAAATTAAATTAAAACAAAGAATAAAAAATAGGACAGGGTGTGTACATCAGAGGTCTGAATGTGCTTGGGTTCCATTCCCAGGGCTGCAAAAAAAATATTGGATTTTATGCATGTTAGGCTGCAAACCCTTGTTAATTATTACTGGTTTTAAGAGACTTGATTCCAATTTTTAAAATAAGTTATACTGTGGGTAAGATGCCACCAAACACCATTTCAGGCTACATGGAAATGAAAGAGAAAGGTGGCAACTTTATATCATCATCATCATCATCATCATCATCATCATCATCATCATCATTTGGTGGCACTGGGGTTCCTGGAAACCCTTATTCCTCCAGGCTACACTCCAAGACTTATTTATTTATTTATTTATTTATTTATTTATTTATTTATTTTGGTGCTACTGAGGTTCCTGGAAGCCCTTCTACCTCTGAGCTACACTCCCAGACCTATTTTTACATTTTTATTTGGAAACAGGGTCTCCTAAGCCAGCGCGTGCGGCTGGCTTTGAATCTGCGTGATCCTCCTGTCTCTGCCTCCCAAGCGCGGGTGCACGCTTGCGTGCACCACCACACCCAGCTGTATTTTATACTTTTTATTTGGATACAAGGTCTCTTAAGCCAACGCGGCTGGCTTTGAACCTGCGGGATTCTCTAGTCTCTGCCTCCCAAGCACGGGGGATTACAAGTGTGTGCCACCATGCCTGGCTGTTGTCTTATTTTAAAAAATTGCTACAGCCACCTCAATCCTCAATGACTACCACCTGTCAGTCAATAGCCACAAACATGAAAACCAAAACCCTCTGCTAGCAAAAAGTTCAAATCACTGAAAGTTCAGATGATCTTTCACATGTTTAAATAATAAAGTATTTTAAAATTAAGGCATGCACATTTTATACATAGTACTACTATATACTTAATAGAATATTGTATAATGCATGCATAACTTTTCTATGCACTGGTAAAGCAAAATATTACGTGACTCCCTATATTGATATTTGCTTTATTGTTGTTGTTTGGAACTAAACCTGCAATATCACCAAGGTATATCTATAATCTAGAAGTGATTTAAAGTATGTGGAAAAATGTGCATGGGCTATATGCAAATATAATGCCACTTTATACAAGAGGCTAGAGGATCCTTGAATGTTTGCTATTACCTTAAAGTCCTGGAAACAATCTCCCAGAAGATACTAAAGGATGACTATTTAAATTATTGTACACTCTTGCTTAGCTTAGATAATAATCATAACACACCTTTAAGGTAGAAAATCAAGCTATGATAGAAATCAAGCTTAAAATGTTTAAGAGATTTATGTAAAATATAAATTTCCAAAGTTGTTAATTTCTGAGGGGA
This sequence comes from Muscardinus avellanarius, assembly GCF_963383645.1. Lineage (NCBI taxonomy): Eukaryota > Metazoa > Chordata > Mammalia > Rodentia > Gliridae > Muscardinus > Muscardinus avellanarius. The sequence continues at coordinate 83,023,696 of NC_137797.1, forward strand.
CATGAATGCTAGAAGGATGGAGGGGGATGAAAGCAGTTTCTGGCACATTCAGCAGGGTGTTAAATAAAAATTAGAGGGTGTTGGAAGCACCTGGGAATTGCTGTATCAATTATTTTTAACAGAGCAGTAAGCCAGTGCATTTTAGAAATTATGAAAATTCACACAGCGAGTACAAACCAGAGCCATAGTTAACCCCAAGGAAAAAAATCTCTAGAGTCAGTGCAGAGGAAGGAAGGAGAACTGAGAAAGAGCAACTAGAAAGTGGGAAAGTGATGAGATATTTGGAAACATAAAGTAAAAAGTAAATGAGAATTTTGGTAGACCAAAATAATAACCTAATTACAGATTAGGCTGACACAATCACCAGACCAAATTATAATCTGTGCATGAAGTTATTATTTAATCATATTATTTAATTTTGTTTTTGTTTTCTGTGGTACTGGAGATTGAGTCCATGGCCCCATACATGCTAAAAAAAATGCTCTACTGAGTTACAATCCTAGGTCTTAATCATATTATTTGGTTTAAATTTTGAGAAACAGTTAAAAGAATAGCCTTCTAAGTTGCCTGGAGTTGGTGTTTTGTTTATGTAGTGTTGTAAGAATAATTATAATCAATTCAGTTATGTGATGGTTTTCTAGTTGCAATTTTAAAACTTCTGGACATGATATTTTCTGGTAACAGACATGTACAGATTGTTTTGGAGGGCTATCTGTGTATCATTTTGTGTATCAGTGAGTGTGTGTGCATGCACATGTGGCTATGTACTTGGCACGACAATCCTGTGAAGCATATTGACTTTTTGAAAATGGTTTTAAATGTACAAAATAAAAACATAGGATTATAGAGAAAATGAATTACATTGAAAAAATATTCTCAATATTTTCAAAGAAATATGTGTAATACACTGATATACATCTTTGTTTATGTCATAAGTAATAAGATCAGTTGTGAGACATCAGGTCTCACAACTATCATAATTTTAAAGTTAAGGTGAATTCAAACAATACTATGAGAGCTCTGCAATGAATGCAATATAATACAAAATATCTGATAGTTATTTATAAAGTGACGTACTGTATATACTGCTATCTTATAATAGAAACTGCTAAGTTTTAGTTAGAATTAGTGCAAACAGATATAGTTTTTTTATTAATGTTCATATAGATCTCTTCTTTCTATTTGGTTGTTCGGGCTTTATGTATCTCTTATTTTATAACAGCTGCTCCCTCCTACCCCTTTTCTTTTAATACCATCAGTTTTCTAGAAAAGACAAGGTTATGTATCCTGGGGAAAGTACCACATTTTGGTAAAAAATTCATCCTTACATTATAAAATTCCTCATCAACTTTCACCTACTGATAATCATTACCTGATCCCAGAGGCATTCTACCTCTGAGCTACAACCACAGCCTTATTTACTTATTTACAGTTTTTTTTGTTTTGTTTTGTTTTGAAACAGGGTTTTGCTAGGTTGCTGACAATCTTGCTACATTGCTGAGGCTGTCTTTCAATTTTGATACTCTTGTCTTTCAATTTGTAATACTCCATGTACTGGGATAACAAGCATGAGCCACTACACCGTTCTTGCTAAGTAATTCTGAGGCAGATGATTTATGAAGCTTACTTTCAAAAACAGAGCATATTTTTTACAGTAAAACCAAAAATATCAATTTTTTTCATGACTGCTATTAAAAATCAATTAAACTGTGGCTATGTACAATTTTTTATTTTGAAGTTGAAGCAAGATTCACTTGTATTCTAATGCTTTACTAATTTATGTAATGGAAATATTAGTAATCCATGAAACTGATTACATAATAATAATACAATTCTGCCAAATAACCAAGGTAAAAAAGCACCAGCATTGGCAGCACATACACATAGATATTTTTAATGAAGAGCCAAAGAATAAAGGAGAAAAAATAACCAGTAACATGGTATTTTTGAAAGTCTGGCATCTATGTGTTTATAGAAAACACATAGAGACATTTTTTCAGTATTATTGTTGGAGCAAGACAATTGTTATCCAATAACTAAATAAAGGAAGAGATATCAAACAAAGAAGAAATAATTATGTTGATTTTGTCAAATCTAGTTGGAGACAGAAGATAATATTGACTATATGTCTCATATTGAAAGACAATAAAAACATGCATGCTAAGACTATTGGGAATGATTAAATTAAAATGTCATGCTACAGCTTTAAGGGAGAGATTTTAGCTTCACTTTACCTAGTCTGATAGATTTGGTATCCAACAACTATTTCAATCACAATCTAAATATATTGAGAAATGCTTTGTGTAAGTTCTACAGATGCATCTTTATTTTATTTTTGGTGGTACTGAGGGTGGAACCCAGAGGCTTTTAACGCCAGGCTAAACTCCAAGACCCATTTTATATTTTTATTTGGAAACAGGGTCTCAGTAAGTAGCTGAGAGCCTCACTAAGTAGCTGAGGCTGGCTTTGAATCTGCATGATCCTCCTGTCTGAACCTCCCAAGCCCAGGGATTACAAGCGTGTGCCACCACCCCTGGCTTCTACAGATGCAAATTTATTATAAATTTTTTCTTGCTATCTTTTTATTTAAGCTGTCCCATTTTCCTTCTTAGTTCATTTCTAGAACAGTTAATTAATTCAAGTTCATACTCAGTATCTTTATGTTTCCAAATCCATAAGAACTATTATTAAGAAGCTGGAACTTTCAAAATTAACTCTCTGGGTAGGAATTGTGGCTGATATCCATTTAAAATCCAGTCATTCCTTGGTGCATATTTTTAACATTGGTTAAATTTTGTGAACCAATATTAATACATCATTATTAACTAAATTTGGTGGTTTGTATTCAAGTTCAATATATGTAAAAAGATTTTTTCATTAATGTAGCTATATTGCTTTAATTTTTACATTTTTATTGTTGCATTATATTTATACATAAATGTGAGTTTCCATGTGTTATATTTATACATTCACATAACATAATTTGGCCGACTTTATTCCACAGTCCATCTCCTTTCCAGCCCCCTCCCCACTATCCACTTTTTCTACTATTTTAGTCTCCTTTCCATTTCCATGAGGTCTTTTTCTTGAGGTAAGGGAGGTTTCTGGGGACTTAACCAGGAGCATTCTCTCTCTCTCTGAACTACACCATCAGCCCTTTTTATTTTGAAATTTGAATGCACTAAGTTGTTGAGGGTCTTGTTTAATACTGAGGCTGACTTCAAACTTGTGATCTTTCTGTCTCAGTCTCATAAGAACTGGTTTTACATATGTGCACTACAATGCCCAGCATAAGTCCTCATATGAAAAGAAAAGCTTCCCCATATGAAAAGAAAAACCATTTCTTGAATTTCTGATTTGGCCTTCATTCAGCATGATATTATCCAGTTCCATCCATTCACCAGCATCCCTTGTTATTTTCAGAAAGTCAACTCATGTTCTATGGCAGCTGCCTTCAAACAAATTGACTGTTGCCCAGAGCCAAGGGCAAATGAAGTTGTCAAATATCACTGGATTGCCTCTGATAACACTAAGGTTTCATTTGGCTTCTAAAAATTCAAACTAGACTATAGTTGCTGCATTATTTTTCATTCAGAAATACATAATATGGCAGGAGTTTCCCAGTTATCCCTCTCATTCTGAACATTTTAGCTGAGGTCTCATATTAAACATTCTAAACAAATAATTAGTCAATTGTAGCCTCATGAGAAATCCCAAGGCAACATAAGGAGCCTCTCAAGAAAGCTGTGAGGCTAAAGGCTGTTTTTGATGTCCTCAAAGCATTCCCAATGTTCCCTCATAACACTTTTCCTCAGCAAATGTGGATCATAACACAAATAAAAAGACTCAAAACTTTAGTATGGGAGCCTATATTTCCTAAACTTTGAATATGGGTAAAGAGATGTTGTGGTTCAAAATGAATGTTACCATTTGGGGGTGAGGGTTACCATTTAGGGTAACAGTCCTGAGCTAAGGATAAATATACAAAATTCCAGATTCTTGCTGAAGATTTAAAGGAGTTTATTAAAAAGATAAAAATACAGAAGAAAGTTATAGCCCCATGGCATGGAGGGGGTGGTTTGAATGTATTCACCACTGAAAATTTCTGAACCAGAATCTCTCTTTATACTGCCCCGACCAGATCTGCTGCAGGTTGTTTGATATGTAAATATCTTGCCCTGTCTCCAGCCAGATTGCCCCCTCTGGGGCAGAGGGGGAGAAGCTCTGTCTCCACAGACCCTCACACATTTTGTTACACTCCCAAAATATGTTAAGTTGCTTATCTGGAATCTGGGATTTCCTCAAATCCTTGAGGAGATTTGCCTCTCTTTAGAAATATAAAAAGGCCCTTTTTCCTGAAGCTCCCGGCTTTCTTTACTAATAAAGATATATTTTAAAATTGAAAAACTTTCCCAATACTGGTACATTAATACATTTTGAAACGTCTTCCCAATACTGGCACATTCCCGCCTCTGTCTAGTAATTTCCTGACACCTGTCAGGCCAAAGGTAAATATAAAAAATACATCTTGATTTTTACAATTGTTATTAACAATGAACATGAGCTCAATTCTCATTAATTTCTCCTTATTTTTACCACATGCATGCACCCCTTAGCAAAGGAATAAGGATGCTGAGTCAGTTTTAAACTACTTCAAGCTTAACAGGGACAAGGTTGGGGGCCCCAGCTTTAGGGTAACATGCAAAAAGATGGGTGAGTATATCTCTATGGTCGTCCAAAGGGCTTTGATAAATGTCTCTCTTTAGTTTTGTCTTTTAACACCATCTGAAATCTGAAAGCTTCCAGCCTATGATACAAATCTCACAATACAGTTTAACCATGAAAACCTAAAAATAGCAATTAAATGAGAAGTTAAAACCTGTTTTGCTGACTTAGGCTGAAACACACAAAAGTGGGATGTATTTAGTTTATTTTGCGCCATGTGAATACAGAAATCAATACTGTCGAGACCTGAAACAGGATTTGGGGTAATTTGAATAAAGATTTTAGATGATTTCTTATATGTTGTATCATTAGGGTACTGGTTTTGAAGTTTAATGCACCTATAAATGCCAGAATCTAATAGAGTGGCTTGAGGCTGAATAATAGAAAAATTGGTATTAGAAGGCTTTGACTGATACATTACATTTTTATTGAATCTTATACCCATATTACCGGTCCTATGGGAGAACTATGATTTGACCAGCACCATAATATTAAGGAATTTCCTATTGCCACTGTGTTACTGCTGTAGCTAGAGGCTGTAAGATAGCATCCTTCAGCAATTGAGCACAGAACAATTGGAAAAAGACCAAAAATGAACCACCTCATTGTTTAGTTAATCCAGAAAAATTAGTATAATTAGGAAAATTGAAAAGACACAAATCTGAGCACCTGTATAATCTGACAAACTTAACCACATAATTGAGAAACTAAGGGGCAAACATAAGTTTAAATAAAATGGCCTCCAGAGGTCTAAATACAGGTAGGCTTACTAGAAACCTGCTTCTTTTAATAATCCACCTTCATCACACATCCAAACAAACATACCACAAACACTTACAATTTGCTTTAACCCTCTAATTTTTTTTCCTATTCTGGTCCTTTCTTTCCCGTTTTGGACAATCTTAGGATAAACCTTACAAACATTCCACAAACACTTTACAATTTGCTTTAACCTTCTGATTTTTTTCTATCCTGGTCCTTTCTTTCCCATTTTGGACAATCTTAGAATAAACCTTACAAACATTTCACAAATGCTTTATAACATGCTTTAAACCTCTGATTTTTTTTCTATCCTGGTCCTTTCTTTCCCATTTGGGACAGTCTTAGGATAAACCTTACAAAATGCTTTCTTAGTCTCACAAAATTTCCTTTATCTTGTATTTACCAAAATATAAAGAAATATATCTACACACTCTCTACATCTGTCTTTTGTTGTTATAGCCAAGCTAAACCAAAAATAATACTATTTTATAATGTTCATATATCAATAATTTAAAAACCCATTTAAAATACTTGTGTTATTTTAAACCTTATGAAGTTAAGAGCATTTTAAAGCATTGCATTTTACATTTTCACAACTTAACTGAATTATAGATTTCCATGGTAAGTTAAGGCATTAGATAAATATCCCTAGCACCTTAAAACCTTAATTTTGCAAAAGAACTATAATTAAAGACAATGCTATCACATTTGATTATACAACATAATAATTGTATTACAAATTACCACAAAAATGACATTAAATAAACTTCACTAGTGTCTTAAAACATTAATTTTGTCAAAGAGAATATAACTTTAATCACATCTCGCAGAGGCCTAATTGGACAGCTTTTTTAAAAGTTACCATTTTAGCTAAGACACATGGAGATTTAAAAAAAACTTTGAGCAATAACATTAGTGATGCCAGCCAAAAGAAAAAAATAGAAGAGTTGGTTTTTCTGACATATCTCCTTTTTAACACAGAAGCTGGTATCTAGGTCACACCAGAAGCAGGCTGAAATATTGAGAAAAAATGTTCTAAGGGATTTCTGTAGATGCCCTGGACTTTACTTTATGAGAGGATCTTGGACCAGGAGAATACCATGAGGCAGAGAACCTGGTGCGTGTATTCACAGCTTGTGAGACCCCATTAAAGTTATCAAGGTTCCTCTCTCATTATACAGGTGGCGGAAGCCTGGAAAGGCAGCCCTGGGGCCCATCATTGTGGATCTGGTTCTGATGACCCCGGGTTCCTTCAGATTTCCAGTGGCCCCCCTGCACCTCAGGCAGGGCACTGTTGGGCATTTGTAGCTTTCTGAGTGAGAGCAATGGCTTTTTAAATGCTCTGGCTTTCCATACGTGAAGCAGGCCTGAGCCTCGGTTTTTATGGAGTCAGCATGCATCTGTACCTGAGTTCTGGTGGAACTGGCATTTAGACGCATGGTCACTGGGATTTCCTCAAGGCATTCTTCCTCCTGTTTTTCTTTTTTTAAATCTCCTTTACAGTGGACAGAGTTAGAAACCTGCACTAATTGTTCCAGCATGTATTCTAGTGAGAGTGGCTGATGGACCAGTTTGGCATCTTGTTGTTTTGACTCTAATTGGTCTTTAGATTGTGTTTTAGCCAAGGCTGCCTAAATTGTCTCAACCCTGCCATTGTTAAAGAAATCTGGATGGTCTCAGAGGTTAAAGAACAGCTGAAGATAAGCTACTTCTATCCAGCTTCCCTCCTTTTTACAAAATATATCTAGTTGCCAAATAGTGTTATAATTTAAATTTCCCTGAAGGGGCCATATTTCTACATCCCCCAGCATATACTGTGGCCATACTTGGATGCAGAGAAATATGAGATCTTTCTTTCTTAGAATTTTGGTGTCAACATTTTTTCCAATTTTGGAGGACCCACGCTAGTGGAGATCCAGCTTCCACTTTGGGTTGATGGGATCCCATCTGAGAGAGAAAGGTTGGTTTTAGTGGCCTGTCTGGGCAAGGCCACTCTCCCTTCCCAGAGCTTCCCAATCTAACACCAATTACCTTAGCATTTAGGATATTGCTGAAATCCCATCTAGGACAGAGAGAGGTATTTTGTGCCCAGAAGGTTACCCTTGTTTCCTGCACCCTGTATGTGTGTGTCTGTGGTCCTCTTGAGGGTGGCCTCACTTCCCACCAGTTTGCTGCCCACCGGGAGGGGATTAAATGGGAAGAGGCTTTGCCACCCTTTCCCCTTAATCCATATTCCCCTGTCCAGTTGAGCTATGTGGCCTTTCTCTGACCAGATGAGGTTCCCTGCATCTCCTAAAGTTAAAAGCTAGGCCGGGGGTGAATCCAGCCAACCACGTGTGTGTAAGCATTCCTTTTTTTTTTTTTTTTTGTGGTACTGGGGTTCCTGAAATCCCTTCTATATCTGGGCTACACTTCAAGACCTATTTTATACTTTTGTTATTTTGGGAAACAGGGTCTTTTAAGCCAGTGGGACTGGCTTCAAACCAGCGCAATCCTCCTGTCTCTGCCTCCCAAGCACAGGGATTACAAGCGTGTGCCACCACGTCTGGCATGTGTGAGCATTCCTAAGTGAGGCTCCTCAGGGCTCATCCAGGATGGGATGTAAGAGTTTGAGTCTAAGCTGCCCCAAACCCTGTTTCTTCTAATCTCACCCTCTCCTTTCTCCCTCTGGATGAGGTAATGCTACCAGCTAATAAAACACTGTATTTTTAAGAATATTTTTCAGTGACCGAAAATGGGTGGCTACTGTTTTTAATATTCTGCCTCAGACAGTTTTATTAGCTAGGTAGGGATAGAAACATAAAACTGCCAATAAATCATACCTAGCCACAAACAGATTTCTTTTACAGGAGGCCAGTAACAGCCTTGTGGGTTGGAGTCTAATCTGGTGGCATTAGGACCCTGTGAATCCCATACCTCTGGAGTTGCATCTGGAATGGTCTGGGTTCCTTCACCACCTAGAGTTCTGAAACACACTTGGCTAACACCTCTGACCTCTAGACACAAAATTTACTTCAGTGCTCAGCCACTGGGAGTTTGGGGGTGCTGGGGCATGCGAACAGCCAGAGTTTACAAACCAACGTGGTGCACATGGCTGTGGTTGCTAATGGAAATGCTTCTTAGGTGCTGCTGCTAGAAGCTAGCTGGATTATTCAGCCTGTTCCCAACTGCAACTGAAGAAATAAAAACCTCACTGCCTTTTAGAAATGGGTGCTGGCTGGTGTCTCCTGTTTGGGGAGTTTTCTGGATGTGGGCTATGAGCATTTCTTTTTAGATTTAACTTTATATAGGACTTTTAAAAGAGTGTACCATATTTGATGGAGGCAGAATGAGCAGGCATTCCTTTGGGCCTACCCTACACCTAAAGGAGGAGAAAGGAGGGGGGAAAAAAGGAAAATCTCTAAAACACATAATGTACTTAAACATATCGAAGTCAACCACTAAGCCAAGCAAGGGAGGGAAGACTAGGGAGGGAATGGGGTGGGAATTGGGTAGGGGTTAAATCAGTGATGGGTACATGTATGTACACACAAGTCTTTTACCCCAATATGATGTATGAATATAATGCACCAATAAAAAATTAAAAAAACAAAAAATAATAAAATAAAAAATAAAATATATCTGTTCCTTTTAAAAAAATAAATAAAGGGGTTTCTTCCTGGAGGGATTCAACCTCAGGCTAGTTCCTTGGCCAGGGGGTCCCAAAGAACCAGAATTGCCTCCCAGATGCTGGAAGATTAACAGTCATTCTGGGGGAACTCCTTATCACTCTAGGAAGGTACGTAACTTTTGGGGTGCAGTGGTACTAGAGCCACCATTGAATGAAGTCGCCTTTGTCTCCAAAGATAGATCCGCCTGGGTGCCAAAGATGCTAGAGTTTTGGCGCTCTAAGAAAGAGGGAAAGCTAGAGCTTGGAGTAAAGCACGACACCACAGAGTGACATAGTGTGAAGACCTGAAACAAAGTTAGCCCTACGTGGGCGCCATGGTACATGCTCTACCAACTAAAATCTCTCATCCAGGCTTGTAAGTTTATTTATTGCATGTCACCTCAGAGATTACATTCTGTTTTTATTTGCTTTATTCTGAGAACTCAGAGCTTCCATGGTGAATCAAACAGCCTAAAATATATTGCTTTTTGTTTCCTAATAATTTTTGCTTCTAGATTTCTATTATAACTCACCTGTTGAAGAAGAGGTTTCATGTCTTCCTTGTTTTTTATTCAGTTATTTGGTCTCAGCTAAGCAGCAAGAAATAGTCGCTATTTTGTGTAGACAGATGTTTCACTGCAAACAAATTGGCCTAAAGTAAGGCTTTTCTTTTTGCAATTTTGTAGAAGCTTTTTAGAAAGTTTTCTTTGGTTGCATATTTTTTGTGTAAAGCATAATATAACTCAATTTTTACTACAATAGCATAAAATCTTGGAATATAAAAACTGCTTTTACTAGAAACTATTTTATTTATTTATTTATTTATTTATTTATTTATTTATTTATTTGGTGGTACTGGGGTTCCTGGAAACCCTTCTACCTCTGGGATATACTCCCAGAGATTTTTATACTTTTTTTAAATCTGGAAACAGGGTCTCTTAAGTCAACGTGGCTGGCTTTGAACCCGCATCATCCTCCTGTCTCTGCCTCCCAAGTGTGGAGATTACAAGCGTGCACCACCATGACCAGACAGAAACTATTTTATAATGACATCTAAAATCATACCTTTTGTAATAAGAGTACTTACCCTAATTAACAAGTACAAAATAACTCAGTTATCCATTATATGTTTAATTTTTATTAGGGGAAAAGGATAGTCATTTTTATTTCATTAGGTTCTCAAGGAAAAAATCCAAATTTTGAGTTAAATGTCACTTTAAAACTTTATGTGCTGAGGACTTCCAGGAAGATAGCAACTGAGTAAAGTAGCACATATCTACTGACACTTGATTTCTATGACTATGAAAATAACTTTCTGAGAAAAGAAAGAAACCAGCATAAATTTGTTTATTTTTTTCTGTGTGGTACTGGGTGTGGAACCCAGAGGATTTCTACCTCCCCAGGCTATACTCCCAGACCTATTTTGTACTTTATTTGGATACAGGGTCTCACTAAGTTGCTGAGAGCCTCACTAAGTATCTGAGGCTGGCTTTGAATCTGTGTGATCCTCCTGTTTCAGCCTCCCAAGAACTGGGATTACAAGTGTGTGCCACCACATCCAGTTGAAACTGGAATAAATTTGAATAGAGACTGACAAGTGAAAGGTAGCACAAAAAGCTAGAAGGCAGATCAGAGGGCATAAAAGTACCTTGGCTACCTCCAATAGTTATAGCTATGGGTGCTATGGTAGTACAATCTAGCCTCACCACACAGGGGCTGCCAGAGACCACCAGCAAAAAAGCCAAAAACTTGAAACAAGTGTCTGCCACTTATTGAAACTGTTGACTTGCAGCAGTGACACACTCCAAAGTTTCCAAGTAGTAATCAATAGGACCTTAAGTGACCCTGTCATTCCCAATTGAGACCACCCAGCATTGCTACAGTTACACATGCAACAAGCTATAAACTCACAGGGTCTGAGACTTTGAAGTTCACCCTGACAAAAGTAGGGATGAGGTTTTCTGTTAGACATACCAGAGGTGCAGATTAGCAGACAGCCCCTAGGACAAACAAGGCAAAAAGGCCTAAACTTTCCAGGGCTAAGAGCGCTAGTAGGACCTCCAGAAATCACCAGAGACCACCCAATTTTAGCGACCAGGAAGAATTCAGACCAATACAGCCCTACTTTTGAGAATGGGGACTGCTACATATATACTGTGTTTGGTCCCATTGGTACTTGCTCCCTACACAGTCAGAAAAATACTCGGGATCATCATTAATGGAAAGCATGAAGGGAGACCTTAGCTTAACATTAGATCTAGCCACATTGATACTGGCCACCTGCATGGATTGAAAGATTCTCAGAGACAGGTCTTTTCTGAGAGTTCAGCGACCCAGTCTTGCAGCACGAAAGGTGCCAAGAACACTCAGTGCCTTCACAGAAACAGATACCAGCCTAAGTCCAAATCATTGAAGGAGACCAATCTTGCTGTTGTTTTGTTTTGTTTTAGTTATGTGTGTGTGTGTGTGTGTGTGTGTGTGTGTATGTGTGTATGCATGTTTGTTTGCTTTCTTCCCCAACTCTTTCACAAGTCTCTTCCCCCATGCATATCTACTCTTTCCTCCATCCATTTTCTTTACTTTCCTTTCTCTTTCTTGTCCTGTATTAAATCTGCTTCCTTTAACTATACTATATACTCTACATTTGTTACTTGAATCCTTCTACATATTCACTATCACTAATCTCTACTATATACTACCTTACCAAACTCATACTTTCATTCTATTCAATTCGATCTGTACTATCTATAATATTCTTGCTTTTGTGACTTTGTTTTTCTCCTCATTCAACCATCACCATTTAATACAACACAACTTGTCCATGTACATATTAACTGACACCTATAATCAGAGAAATCAAAAGCATAAAAAATACAAACTTCTGAAGTCATGAGAAGGAGAAATAACAAGGAAGCAATGAGCTATCACAACCTCACAAAAGGGAATACAAAACACAGAATTGCAGAGATTGCCAGCAAGACAAATCAGAAATTAAACAATAAAAATAAAATTTTCTGAAAAATATTTATAGTGAGACTGAACAAAATAAAGGATGCAATTATTGAAGTGAAGACAAAAATATAAATTATATATAACAGATTAGAACACATGAAAATTGAATCTTGATCTAAGAAGATGACCACTCTCAAAATGAACACATAGATTTAGAAAAAAACTAGAACACAATTTTTTTTTGTGGTACTGGAGTTCCTGGAAACCCTTCTACCTCTGGGCTACACTCCCAGACCTATTTTAAACTTTTTATTTGGAAACAAGGTCTCTTAAGCCAGCGAAGCTAGCTTCAAACCTGAGTGATCCTCCTGTCTCCACCTCCCAAGCACAGAGATTACAAGCATGTGCCACCACACCTGGCAAGAACACAATTTAGAAAAAATAAATTTAACAACATGAAGTGGACATTGAACAAATACAGGCTAAAAGAGCTTACCTAAAAATAATAAGCATAGAAGTGGGAATAAAAGATGATTTTACAATAATAAGCAATTGTTTCAAATGAGTAATATCAGAAAAATTTACAAATACAGAAAAGGAGGTAAATACACATTCACAAAAAATTTATAGAATGCCCTTTAGACAAGAATAGTGAAAAGGCTTACAATATCACATAATAGTCAAACTGACCAACATAGATGTCAAGCAGAGAATATTAAAGGCAACAAAATATAAAGACCAAGTGACATGTGAAGGCAAACCAATTAGAATCACTCCAGAATCCCCAAACCAAATCAGAAAATCCAGGAGGTTCTGAAGTGACATATTGCAAACTCTGAAAGAAAACAATTTACAGCCCCAAATATTCCACATTGCAAAACTACCTCTCAGTTTCAACAGAAAAATAAAAATATTCCACTACAAACCAAAGGTGAAAGAATTTCTGTCTTTCAAACCAGCACTAAAGAAAACACTCAAAGAGATTAACTGCAATGAATAAATAAGTAATACACATTAGAACAAAAAAAATTTCATCGAGCAAACAACTAAGAAAATAAGAACAAATACTACCTGAAAAAAAAGTTAAAACTCAAAATTCTAATTAAAAATCAGCTTCTAATAATCACACTGAGAATAAATCATCTCAACTCCCCAATAAAAAATAACATGGCAAAATGGATGAAAAAATCAGAATTCATCTATCTGCTGCCTGCAAGAAACACACCTTACAAATAAAGGTAGTCACAAACTAAAATTGAAGGGCTAGAGCAAGGAATTCCATATCAATGGAACTCAGAGATAAGCAGGAATAGGAAATATAATACCAGAGAAGTGAGACTTCAACCCAAGCTTATCAGAAGAGACAAGGCAGGTAACTTTTTACAGAGAAGAGGAAAAATCTAGCAAGAAAAAATGATAGTCAACATTTATGTCCCAAACATAGGTGCTTCTTCTTTCATAAAACAAACTCTTTGTGACATTAAGTCACACATAGATCCCAGTACAATAATACTGAGAGATTTCAATACTCCTTTCAAACTGCTAGACCAATCACCAAGGTAAAAGTTTAACAAAAATGCCTCAGATTTAAAAAACACCATAAAACAAATGGACCTATTAGACACATACAGAATATTCCACCCAAATACAACAAAGTTCTCATTTTTCTCAGCTGCTCATGGAAACTTCTCCAAATTGATCACATCCTGGGCCACAAAGTTAGCACTTGCAAATTAAAAAATGCAACATACTTCTCTGCAAGACAAATATGTCCATTTTCACCACTCATTTTTAATATAGTACTTGATACTCTAGCCAGAGCAATAAGATAAGATAATAAACAATAAGGTAATAAAATCATCTTAAAAAATCAGAAGGTTTTATTTATGCTAACCATAAATCTATTGAAAAAGAAAATACTTCTACTTAGGATATCCCCCCCAAAATAAAATACTTAGAAATAAAACAAACCAAAGAGGTAAAGGGCCTCTATAAAAAATTATAAAATATTTTAAAAATTGTAAAGAACTTGTAAGGTATTTCCTGTAAGATGGAAAGAGTGTTCATGTTCTTGGATTGGCAGAATAAATATCAAAATGACCATTTTAAGCTGGGCAAGGTGGTACACACTTATGATTCCAGTACTTGAGAGGCTGAGACAGGAGGATTGTAGGTTTGTGGCCAGGATCAGCTATCTAGTGAGGCCTTCTGCAACTCAGTGAGATCCTGTTTCAAAATAAATAATAAAAATATGGCTGGGGTATAGCTTGGAGGTATAATTCCCCTGGTTTCAATACCAAATGCCACAACAAATGAATTATTTTTCCCAATAAATCTATATATTCATTCCAATACCCACTAAATTACCAAGGTCATTACTCAATAACATAGAAAACTCAGTCCATAAATTCATTTTTAGCAACAAAAAACTCACAATAGGCAAAGTATTTTCAGCAACAAAACACATGCATGAAGTATTACAATACCTGACTTAAAACTATACTATGAATCCATAGTAATAAAAACAGCATGGTACTGGAATAAAATAGATGCATAAATCAATGTAGCAAAATAGAGGGTTCAGAAACAAATTCACACACTTATGGCCAATTGATTGTGTGTGTGTGTGTGTGTGTGTGTGTGTGTGTGTGTGTGTGTGTGTTGTGCTGGGGATTAAACCAGGGGCATTCTAACTCTGAGCTACAACCGCAGACCAATATTTTTATTCTTTATTTTGAAACAGTCTCACTGAGTTGCAAAGGGCTTAACTAAGTAGCTGAGGCTGTCTGTGAACATGCGATCCTCCTGTCTCAGCCTCCAAAATGCTGGGATTACAAGTGTGTGCCACAATTCCAGGCTGGCCAATTGATTTTTGACAAAGGGGCCAAAAACATAAATTGGAAAAAAGAGCATGAATTCAAAAAAAATTAGTGCTGACAAAACTGGTTAACCATATGTAAAAAAACACACAAACAAAAAAAACTAAATCCCACTTTCTCACCCTGCACAAGAGTCAATTTATGATGGATCAAAGACCTGGAAATCAGATGACAGCTCCTTGAAGAGAGCATAGGTCCAACACTTCAATACACACAGGTAAAAACTTTCTCAAGAAGAACACAAAGGCCCAAGAAACTAAAAGGTAGATGGGTAGATCAATACATAGAATTGCTTTAAACTGAAAAGCTTGTGTATGGCAAATAATACTATCAAGAACCTCAACAGAGAGCTGCCGAAGGCCAGCTTAATCCAATCGTGGTGCGAATTTACTCGCTGTCGAGAATCTCAGTAAAGATGGGGAAGGATAGAGTGAAATACTGCAGATTCCTATCTGCAGTGATTCTTTCCCTTTTAGGGACTAAATTTCTTTAAGTCCCTAGTGACGGCGCTTCTTGGAAAGAACCTGATATGGATCAATGCTTCCTGTGCAATCGAACACTTTATTCTGGACACAAGATTTTTTATATATTCCCCTCTCCCAGTGAGTTTCTAGTAAAAAAGTGCAAAACACCCAAGATACAATAGAGAGATACACATGCAGATTACCAACCCTGGACAAGACAAAAGTAAAGGCCTGGGATATCACAGGTCTTTGTGATTGCTGGATTTTGTCTGCAATACAATCTGCTGTCTGAAAGCTTAAGCAAACTCATAACACAGTTTAGCAGGTAAATACCAAGAAATAATATGAAGTTTTTAGACTTAGTTGTCAGATATATTTCTCTAGCGGCTGAGCATTTTTCCTCAAACGATAGGCTTATTAGAAGCCTATTCTCCAAAAAAATAAAGTTGGTAAGATCCGGTTTCTGCTTCTCCTGAATACAAGTCTCCACCACCATCGCGGAGAACTCTTTCAACACCGCATTTCTCCTTGGTCTCCGCTAAAATCTCACCTTACAGGTGATGTCTGAGATTCTTAACAATATAGAGAAATAGCAGTCCTCTTTCACGGCAAATTTTTCCATAAGTTCCAGTGCATTTAGATAAGTTTTGTCTGCATCTCCAGTGTCCTGGCATCCATAATGGCTTTCTTACCTCCTCTCCGATATTTTTCTTTATCTTTTTCTGTTCTGGGCCCAGTTTCTCCAGGGGTCTGGCGTGCTACACGCAGTTCGGCCTGGGGCCCAGAGTCCTGCGACCCGGGCCCCATCTGGCGTGCCCCGCGTGCGGCCCCTGCCCAGAACCCAGCGTCTTACTTGGCCCGGTTTCATCTTTGATTCTTTCATTCCCCACATCGAACTCAGTATATCCTCTTGACTTGTCTTCTAAAATATTTCCAACTCGGATCTTTCTTATCCCATTTTCTGGTGCCAGCTACCCATTTCCTTATGTAGATGATTAAAATTGCCTCCAAGCTGGGCGTGGTGGTGCACAGTTGTAATCCTTGCACTTGGGAGGCAGAGACAGGAGGATTGTGCAGGTTTGAAGCCAGCCATGCGCGTTGGCTTAGGAGACCCTGTTTCAAAAAAAAATTGTAAAAATAGGTCTGGGAGTGTAGCCCGGAGGTAGAAGGGCTTCCAGGAAACCCAGTACCACAAAAAAAAAAAAAAAAAATCGCCTCCAAACTGATTCCTCTCCACATAGCATTTGCAGTGATCCTTTCAACATTAATCATAAATTACATCACTCTTCTGATTCAAATATCCATGAGCCTCTAAAACCCTTCTTGCCTATAAGAGCCTCCATGACTTAGCACCTCCATCCCTGACTTGCCTCCTGTCCTTCTCAGCCACACTCTTTGCACTCTCCTTTCCTATCTCAGAGCCTTTGCACTTAGCATCTTCCAGAACCTCCAGAACCTCCAGAGGGCTGATTCCTCCCAGCAGTCTTCACCCTGGCCAGGGGCACACAGCCACAGAGCACTCTCTCTGGTCATGTGATCCTCATGTTCAGTAGTACGAGGCCATCCCCTGTGTTGTTTAGTTGCATACACATTTTGAGAGCTAGTAAGAGGTATGTAACATGAGACCATATTACAGGTTCTTCTTTTCTTCTCTAGCTTTTCCCTGTATTTTGACTCTTTTATACTATTTTAAAGCTCTCACCATGGAAGGCAGAGGAAATGGCAAGCAACTCAATAGGTCAAATTGGTTTCTTCTCTTTTTGGTACTGGAGGGATTGAACCCCGGTGCCTTCTACCTCTGAGCTACACCTCCAACCTTATTTTATATTTTGGTAATGGGGAATAAGCCCAAGGATTCTTTTCCTCCAAGCTATACCTCCCTAGCCTTTTTAATTTGTTTTTATTGTGAACTGGGGTCTTGTTAAGTTGCTGAGGCTGGCCTCAAACCTGTGATACTCCTGTTTATCCCTCCACGTACTGGAATTACAGACGTGCACCATCACACCCAGCAAATTGACTTCTTATTTGTAGTATTTTTGGATGGAATAGCTTGAATATAGCAAACAGCCTTAAGAGCCTCAATGAAGGCAGGGACATTGTCGGTTTAATTCACCAATATATCCTCCGAGACTGTAATGATATATAATATGTACTATGTGTTGTTATTATCTGCTAAGTTTCCCAGGCTGGCTTGAATTCAGGATCCTCTTCCCTCAGCCTCCCAGGTAGCTGGAATCACAGGCGTGTGCCAATGTACCTGATCCCCACTGAGTTTCTTAAGAACAATCAGTGGTTATTAGTAATAACAAATATTGATTGAGCATGTCCTATGTGTCTGCCTTTTGAAAAACAGTTTAGAGTATCTCATTTAATCTTACTTTATAAGGAAGGCAATATTATCTTTTACAGATGAAAGAACTGAGGCAGATAATGGGTAAATACTTGCACAAGTTCCCATTCAGAAAGCATGAACTGGAGCTGGGCTTGGTGGTGACTACCTGTAATCCTAGTACTTGAGAGGCTGAGACAGGAGGCCTGCGGTGGAAGACCAGCCTCAGCAACCTGGACAGACTCTAAGCAATGTAGTGAGACTTTGTTTTCAAAACAAAAAATAAAGAAATAAAAAAGGACTCGAGGTAGTGTAGCTTGGAGGTAGACTGCTCTAGTTTCAATCCCAGTAACACACACACACACACACACACACACACACACACACACACACACACAGGCATGAACTGGAGTCTCTTGACCTCAGAGTCAGAATTCATTAAGCACTATGCACACAGCAACAGTTGGCCTTCAGCAGATTTGTGATATTTCTGTAGAAGGCTTTAGGTTTTGCAACAGGGACAACAGAGTTACATTAGAATGTAAATTATGTGGTTCCTGGGTGTAAGTTGCCAAGGGAGGAGGGGATGACGTTATAAACAGAACACCTTTCTCGTTTCTCCACCCCATAGTTCTCTTCAAGTCTGTTGTCCTTCAAAGCTGAGGCTGGTATCGACTCTATTGCCCATGAAAGTCAAGGACAGGCTTAGCCCAAAAGCCCCATGCGGGATGTAGCATCCTTTTCATGGGGCCCAGAATTGAAATCTTTTTTTTTTTTTAATTTTCTTTAGTCTTTTTCACCTGTGTCTCTTGGCCCTGAGGCCATGATTTTTCAAGTCTGATATTAGATTAGTTGAGGGAGCCTTCACTATTTGTTGAGACACTGCCCAATTCTTAACACTGGTGATTCCTTTTAGAATATGTGGGTGGATTATTTCATGCCAGGAATATTCAGATTCCAAAAACAGCTCAGCTACTCACACTTCCTGAGGGACTGGTACACTAATGCCCAGGTAGAGTCTAACAGGAAGAAAAAACACCTGGTGGAGACTACAGTGAGCTTTTTAAAATTATGACAGAGGATTTGCCAAGTTCCAAATGTAAAAATAGCTTCTACTTGAGACTAAGCTTATGTGCGATGTGACTTAAGTAATCGCTAATGTGGTTTAATTGGAAGGAAATTCACTCAAAATGTCTTCATACATTGGCATCTTCATCAATATATTCAACCTTTTAGCTTTGCCATTGGTCTTCCTTTATATTTGTCTCTGAAATACTTTTGGAACAGGTAATTCATTAAATTGTAACTAGTTAATTACTTGTTTTCCTTCCTTTATTGAAGACCAGAGAGTTAAAGCTTACTGTCTGTACACAGAGGACATTAAATCCTGAGAGGACCATGAAAGTTAAAAGATGTCATCTGAAGGGAAATTTCAAACCTGAACAAACTAGAATGAAAGTGTAATGAATCTCCAGATGGCCATCCACAGGTTTGGTTAATTATGAGCAGATCGTGTCTCATCTATCCTCCACCCATGTTTCCACTGGAGGGTTATTATAAAATGGTTCTGAAACACCATACTATTTTATCTGTAGATGCTTCAGTATATATCTTTAAGAAATAAGGACAATCTAAAAATAGTAACAATAATGCCATCAACGCACCTAAAAAACTTTAACGATAATTTTGTGGTGTGTGTGTGTGTGTGTGTGTGTGTGTGTGTGTGCGTGTGTGTATTATTGGGACATTATACCTCTGGGCTGCACCCCCAGCTTTTTTTTTTTTTAAAAAACAGGGTGTCACTAGGTTGCTGAGTCTCGTCTCCACCTGCGATCCTCCTGTCTCAGTCTCCTAAGTACTGGGATTACAAGCATGTACCACCACGCCCAGCTATAATAATTCTTTCATAATATCAAATAGCCAGTTAGTTCTCATTTCCCTTCTTCCTCAGAAAGGTCTTTTTTTTTTTTTTTTTACAAGTGGAGCTGTTCAAATCATGATGCAAATAATGTTGGGCCAGTTTGTGCTTGGTTTGATCTGTTCCTTAAATTCCACGCAATCTCTAACAGTTCTTCTTTCTTTTCTCCTTGTCATTTATTTGCTGGAGAAACCAGGTTACTTTTGCTGGAAAATCTTTCATGTTTGGAATCAGCCGAAGAACATCTTCCTTCCTTTCTTTTCACTCTTTCTGCAGCACTGAGGATTGAACTCAGGGCCTCATGTGTACTAAGCAGGTTCTCTACCACGGCATCTCCAGCTGGTAGTTCTATTTTAAGTAAATTTTTGAGGCTCCTTCATACTGTTTTCTCTAATATTTTGTCTTTCTTTCTTTCTTTCTTTCTTTCTTTCTTTCTTTCTTTCTTTCTTTCTCTTTCTTTCTTTCTTTTTTTGGTGGTACTGGGGTTCCTGGAAGCCCTTCTACCTCCAGGCTACACTACCAGACCTATTTTTACATTTTTATTTGGAAACAGGGTCTCCTGAGCCAGCGTGTGCGGCTGGCTTCGAACCCATGTGATCCTCCTGTCTCTGCCTCCCAAGCGCGGGGATTACAAGCGTGTTTTTTCAATGTATGTACATTCCTATCATCAGCATACAAGAATTTTCTTTATTTTACTCCCTGGAGAACATTTACCTCCTCTCTTTTGATCTTAGCCATTATAACAGGTATGAGGTGACATCTTATGGTTTTGATCCGCATTTCCCTGTTGATTAGTGACATTGAGCAGTTTTTCTTATACCTGATGGTTATTCATGTGTCTTTTTTGAAGAGATTCAAGTCCTTTACCCTTTTTTTTTTTTTTGCAGTTCTGGGGATGAAACCCAGGGGCATTCTATCTTATAGCTACACCTCCAGCCCTAGTTTTTTTATTCTTTATTTTGAAATAGGTTCTCACTGAGTTGCAGAGGGCCTCACTAAGTAGCTGAGGCTGTCTGTGAACCGTGATCCTCCTGTCTCAGCCTCCCAAATGCAGGGATTACAAGCATGAGCCACCATGCCCGGCTCTCCTTTGCCCTTTTAAAAAAATTATTATTATTATTAGTAGTAGTATTAGTATTATTAGTAGTAGTAATGGTACTGGGGTTCCTGGAAGCCCTTCTACCTCCGGGCTACACTCCCAGACCCATTTTTATATTTTTATTTGGAAACAGGGTCTCTTAAGCCAGCACGGTTGGCTTTGAACCTGTGCGATCCTCCTGTCTCCGCCTCCCAAGCGCGGGGATTACAAGCGTGCGCCATCACGCCCGGCTAGATGTATTTTTTTCTACTGAATTATAGGAGTTTCCAATAGTAGTCCGGATTTAACCCTTTATTGGATGGATGATTTACACATATCCTCCTCTGTCCTGCTAATTGCCTTCTGTTGGTTATCTTCATTGTCATGCACAACTGTTCAGTTTCATAGTTCTACCTGTCCATCTACCTGTCCACCTACCTGTCCATTTTGCTTGTGTTGCTTGTGCCTTTGGTATCATATCCATGAAACCATTGCCAGGACCGAAGTCATAAAGCTTTCTTCCTTGCTCTATATATTTTTACTACGGGGAATTGAACCCAGAGGCAGTCTACCTCTGAGCTACACCCCCAGCCCTTTTAATTTTTTTTTTTTTGAAACAGGGTTTTGCTAACTTGCTGAGGATCTAAATTTTTGCGGCTGGCCTCAAATCTGAAATCCTCCTGTCTCAGCTTCCCAAGTACTGGGATTATAGGCGTGAACCTCAGTGCCCCGCTTGCGTGTTTGTTTTTATGCTAATAGCATAAACACGTTCTTTATGCTAATTACTGTAGCTTTGTAATTTTTTTGTGTGTGTGGTACTGGGATTACTGAAAACCCTTCTACCTCCGGGCTACACTCCCAGACCTATTTTGTACTTTTTATTTGGAAACAGGGTCTCTTAAGCCAGCGCGGCTGGCTTCGAACCTGTGTGATCCTCCTGTCTCTGCTTCCCAAGTGCGGGGATTACAAGCGTGCACCACCATGCCCGGCTTGTAATGTATTTTTAAGTCAGGAAATGTGATATTTTCATCTGTGTTCTCTTTTTCAAGATTGTTTTGATCCAGGGTTTTTAGTGTTTCTATGTGAATTTTAGAATTGTTATAATTAACATCTTAATTTTAACAATTTAGTTTGTATTATTACCAGTTTAACTTCAATAGTATATGAAAATTTTGTCTATATAGTTCCATTCTCTCCTCTTCTTTCTGTTGTTATTTTGTCATAAAATTACATTTTATATACTATGTACCCAACAATGCAGATTATAGTTATTGCTTTAGGTAGTTGTCTTTTATATAGAAGGAGGAAAAGTTATAAAGAAAAATATATTCGTGGTTTTTTAAATTAATTTTTATTGGTGCATTGTAGTCATACTTCTTAATAGGATAAAAAAAACTTGAGATATCCATGCACACATCACCCAATCAGCCCTTTCCCAATCCCTAACCCCAGCCCTCCCCCTCCCTCCTATATTTATGCTTTTTATTTTAACCTATTTAGTTTTTTTTTTTCTTCATTACTGGTGATGGAACCCAGGGACATTTTACATCCGAGCTACACCCCTAGCCCTATTTTTTATTCTTTATCTTGAAACAGGGTCTCACTGAGTTGCAAAGGGCCTCACTAAGTAGCTGAGGCTGCCCTTGAACCGCGATCCTCCTGTCTCAGCCTCCCCAATGCTGGGGCTACAAGCGTGTGTCACACCTGGCCTATGTAGTTCTCTTTAAAAGTATTCTTTATTTACTTGCATTCTAGTTATTCCCTAGGTCCTTTTAATTTCAGCCTGAAGTGTTTCTTATAGGTCTGTGGATAACTACTCTTACAAAGTGTCGTTTCTTCGGAATAGCTTCATATTTCTTCATAAGGAATATTCTTAATGCAATGCATAGGTATCACATCTTTGCACAGATGCACTTTCCTTCCCCAAACAATGCTCTCTAAATGTCTTTGATCTCTCCCTGACAAGTAGTAGGTGGTGCTCCTGAGTCTTAGTTACTTTCCTGTAATTGGCTTGGAGACAGACTGCTTGGTCTTGTAATTCTAGTCTTACCATTTGCTAGTTTTGTGAACTTGGATCTCTCTGGGCCTCAGTTTTATTTGTATAATGGTGTTAATAATTACTACCTTACAGGCTTCTTAGAATGATATAAATGATCTATGTGTTATGTCATACAAGCTGTGCTATTATTATTCAAATTATTATACTTTGTATTTTCTCAAGATTGCTAATATGCAGTTTGATTCAGAAATACTAATTCATTTATTTGCATTTATTCTTGACTTAAAGCTTGGTTTTCATCACATTAATACTAAATACACTTGGAGTCACAGCTAATTAAAGTCCTAAGGAACACTCGCCTTACAGAGTCTAGAAGAATTAGGGAACAAACCGCAAAAGAGGGCACCGTAAAGGAAGTGCTATACAGTGGAGGTGAATATTTACCCTGAATTCAGGGTAGAGAAGGCTTTTTATAGTTCAGTCATAGGAAGAAATAAGGAGAAAAGGTAATAGAAATTTATATTTCTTTCTATTATATATATATAATAGAGACACACTATATATATTAAAGAGAGAAAGGTATATATATATATATATTTGAATTGAATATATATATACATATATATAAATATATATATAGTGTGTGTGTGTGTGTGTGTGTGTGTGTGTCTCTCTATTATATATATACTTATTCAATGCTAGGGATCAAACACAGGGTCTAATTCATGCTAAGCAACTGCTCTACCACTGAACTATATCCTGAAAATATATTTTATTTATTCATTAATTTACATATTTTTGTGGTACTGGGAATTGAACCCAGAGGCATTCTACCTTCAAACTGTACTCCTACCCCTATTTTTTAGTCCTTATTTTGAAACAAGTTCTCACTAAGTTGCAGATGACCTTACTAAGTAGCTGAGGCTGGCCTCAAACCTGCAATCCTCCTGAAATTACAAGCGTGTGCCACCACACCCAACTGAAAATATGTTTTATAAATTGAATTTGAGCTGGGCATGGTGGTGCATGCATGTAATTCCAGTATTTGGGAGACTGAGACAGGAGGGGCGTGGTTCGAAGACAGTTTCAGCCTCTTATTTAGTGAGTCCCTTGCAACTCAGTGAGACCCTGTTTCAAAAGAAAGAATAAAACATAAAGCTGGAGGTGTAGCTTGGAGATAGAATGGCCCTGGGTTCCATTCCCAGTACAGAAAAATAAAAACTGAATTTGAGAAGATCCTGGTAGCTTTTCATTGATTTACCTTTCTCTCTTTAATTACTCTAAATTAGATTTTAAAATTTTGATTATATAATATTTCTTTCTATATTTTCTGCAAGACAAAGATGAAATGTATGATCACAAGAAATATTTTTATCTAAATTTTAAGTACTTGAGAAAGTCTGGAGTGGAATTCCTCCTGGTTCTTGAATTAATGGTTTTGGGTATATCTCTAAAGACTCTCTGGATTTACTCCTAGATTTCTGACCAGAAATTATTGCTGCCTGTCATAAAAAGGGAAGGAGGTTATTAAATACATGATATAAAAGTCCTCAGTATTTATTGAGACATTTTCTTTTTATTCTTTTTTTCTTCTTTTGTGGTACTGGAGATTGAACCCAGGGTTATTCTAATTCTGAGCTATACTCCCAGACCTATTTTAGTTTTTATGTTGAAACAAGGCCTAACTCAGTTTCTGAAGCTGGCTGTGAACCTGCAATCCTCCTGTGTCAGCCTCCCAAGTACTGATATTACAGGTGTGTGCCACCATGCCTGGATGGACCCTTTCCTTTTTAAATCAAGAAAAAAAAAAACAGCTATTCTGGCAGGGATCTGGTGTGACACTCACCAAGACTGATTCAAATCAAGATCGATCAAAGACCTGGAAGTCAGACCAGAGACTGTGAAGCTACTAGAGGAGGGCATAGATTCAACACTCTAACATATAGGCACAGGTAGAAACTTCCTCAACAAGACCCCTGAAGCTCAGAAAATTAAAACAAGGATCAATGAGTGGGATGGCATTAAACTAAAAAGTTTCTGTACATCAAAGGAAATCAAAAGTCTAAAGAGAAAGCCTACAGAATGGGAGAAGATCTTTACCAGTTATCCCTCTGAAATAGGACTAATATCTAAAACATACAAAGAACTTAAAATAATTTACACTAGAAAAATGACCCAATCAAGGCACGCCAGATGCGGCCCAGGTCGCGGGACTCTGGGCCCCAGGCCGAACTGCACGTAGCACGCCAGACCCCTGGAGAAACCGGGCCCAGTAAGACACTGGGTTCTGGGCGGGGGTCGCGTGTGGGGCACGCCAGATGAGGCCTGGGTCGCGGGACTCTGGGCCCTGGCCAAACTGCGAGTAGCACGCCAGACCCCTGGAGAAACTGGGCCCAGAACAGAAAAAGATAAAGAAAAATATCGGAGAGGAGGTAAGAAAGCTGTTGTGGATGCCAGGACACTGGAGATGCAGACAAAACTTATCTAAATGCACTGGAACTTATGGAAAAATTTGCCGTGAAAGAGGACTGCTATTTCTCTATATTGTTAAGAATCTCAGACATCACCTGTAAGGAGAGAGTTTAGTGGAGAACAAGGAGAAATGTGGTGTTGAAAGAGTTCTCCGCGATGTTGGTGGAGACTTGTATTCAGGAGAAGCAGAAACCGGATCTTACCAACCTTATTTTTTTGGAGAAATTACACCAAATGTCGAATGCTACCATCATGCATGCTTAGGAACACTGGACAACATTCAGAGTGGAAAAAGAGCCTGGGAAGGATTTGAAATGGTGGAGGCAGTGGCAATGCCAGTGGCCAATACTCAGGGGAGGCAGAGATCTGATACATTACACCTGGAACCTTTGAAATAATAACCACAGAGACAGTGATCGGAACCTGCTGAGGGGTTAGGCTGGCGCCGGGGCCAGTGGCTGACATCGGAGCTTGCTGTGAGGCAAGGCCACTATTGAGTCCTCTGTGGCCGGGATTGGAACCTGCCGAGGGGTTAGACCGATGCTGGGGCCAGCGAGGCCGGCATTGGAGCCTGCAATGAGGCAAGGCTTGTGCTGGGGCCTCCGAGGTCGGGTCCGGAACCTGCTGAGGGGTTAGGCCGGTGCTGGGGCCAGCAAGGCCGGCATCAGAGCCTGCTGTGAGACATGGCCAGTGCTGGGGCCTCCTAACCCGGGAATGGAACCTGCCGAGGGGTTAGGCCGGTGCTGGGGCCAACGAGGCCGGCATTGGAGCCTGCCATGAGGCTAGGCCGGTACTGGGGCCTCCAAGGCCAGGATTGGAATCCTGCCAAGGGGTTAGGCCGGTGCAGGGGCCAATGGCCAGCATCGGAGCCTGGCGTGAGGCAAGTTCACTCCTGCGGCCTCAAAGGCCAGGACCAAAGCCAGCTTAGGGGTTAGACCGGTGCAAGGACCAGCGAGACCAGAACTGGGGCCTCCCGTGAGGCAAGGCCGCTGCTTGAGCCAGCGAGGTCTGGATCAGTCCACTGAGTAGCCAGGCCACTACTGGGACCATCAAGAGTGGGATCGGTACTTGCAACGCAGCATGCACAGAGAAATATCGCAGAAAATATAAATCAGACGCTTCTCTTAATCAGCAATAACTAGGAGGAAAAGGGCAACAGGAAGAGGTTGAGCTATAGAAAGGGCCCTATAGTGAAGCAACTAATGTGACCAATCAGAGGGTATGTAATACTGGAGGACGGAGCCTCTTTAAAACGCAGGAGGTACATAAACAAATGTATCAAAGTAAATCACCAAAGATGGAGGGAGGGGGAGGGAATGGGATGGGGGCTGAAGGAGGGCTAATTGGATGATGTGTGCTTGTATATCCTCTCAAGTCTTGTACTCCAATGTGATTGATATATGACTACAATGCACCAATTTAAAAAATAAATTAATTAAAAAATAATACCAAAAACAAACAAACAAAAAAAAAACAAAAAAAATTCCATGCATCTTTTCAGACCACAATGGAATCAAAGTGGAAATCAACAACAGGAAACTGGAAAGAAAGTACTCAAATTCATGGAGAATGAATGATACACTATTGAATGACGAATGGGTAAGGGCAGAAATCAGGGAAGAAATAAAGTAATTTATGGAAACAAACGAAAACAGAGACACAACTTACCAAAACCTATGGGACACCATGAAGGCAGTTCTAAGAGGAAAGTTTATTACATTGAGTGCCCACATAAGAAGGACAGAGAACCTCCAAGTAAAGAACCTAATGACACAACTAAAGGACCTAGAAAGACTGCAACAGTCTATTCCCAAAGCCAGCAGAAGGCAAGAAATCATCAAAATTAGGGCAGAAATAAATGAAATAGAGAACAAAAAAAAAATTCAAAGAATCAATAAAACAAAAAGTTGGTTCTTTGAAAAGATTAATAGAATTGATAAACCCCTGGCCAAACTAACCAAAAGAAAAAGAGAATCAACTCAAATCATCAAAATTAGAAATGAAAAAGGAGATATCACCACAGATAGTGAAGAAATTCAAAATATTATCAGAAACTATTTTAAAAATTTATACTCCAATAGATCTGAAAACCTGGATGAAAATGACAGATTTCTAAGCACAGTTAACCTTCCTACACTCAACCAAGAGGACATAGCAAGCCTAAACCAACCAATAACAACCAAAGAAATAGAAATGGCAATAAAAATTCTTCCACCAAAGAAAAGCCCAGGCCCAGATGGGTTCCCAGCTGAATTCTACAAAACCTTCAGTGAACAACTAATACCAATATTTCATAACATGTTCCGGGAAATTGAAAGAGAAGGAACTCTTCCAAATTCCTTCTATGAGGTCAGTATCACATTAATCCCCAAACCAAATAAAGATACCTCAAGAAAGGAAAACTACGGACCAATATCCTTAATGAACATAGATGCAAAAATTCTAAACAAAATACTAGCTTTACGCATTCAAAACTATATCAAGAGAAGAATACACCATGACCAAGTCGGTTTCATCCCAGAAAAACAAGGCTGGTTTACCATATGCAAATCAATACATGTTATTCACCACATAAATAGAACCAAGAACAAAAACCACATCATCATAGCAATAGATGCTGAAAAAGCATTCGACAAAATCCAACACCCATTTATGTTAAAAACACTGCAAAAAATTGGGATAGAAGGAAAGTACTTCAACATCATCAAGGCAATATACTGCAAACCCAAAGCCAACATTATATTGAATGGGGAAAAACTGCAAGAATTTCCGCTACAGTCAGGAACAAGACAAGGATGCCCACTATCACCACTCCTTTTCAATATAGTCCTTGAGATTCTTGCTGCAGCAATCAGACAAGAGAAGGAAATCAAAGGAATCCACATAGGAAGAGAGGAAGTAAAACTATCCTTATTCGCAGATGACATGATCCTTTATCTGGAAGACCCAAAGAACTCAACCAAAAGACTTCTGGAGCTGATCGACAAATTCAGCAAAGTCGCAGGTTACAAAATCAACCTAAAGAAATCAGTGGTCTTTCTTTATGCCAACAACGAATCCACAATGAAAGAAACAAAAACAACAATTCCATTCACTATAACCTCAAAACCTATAAAATACCTAGGAATAAACCTAACCCAAGATGTAAAAGACCTCTACAACAAAAACTATAAAACATTAAAGAAAGAAATAGAAGAAGACCTTGGAAGATGGAAGGATCTCCCGTGCTCATGGATAGGCAGAATAAATATCATCAAAATGGCCATTCTGCCAAAACTGATCTATAGGTTCAATGCAATTCCCATTAAAATACCAATGACATTCTTCAGAGACCTAGAAAAATCAATCATGAACTTCATATGGAGAAGGAAAAGACCTAGAATAGCCAAAGCAATTCTCAATAACAAGAAACACGCAGGAGGCATTACAATCCCAGACTTCAAACTATACTATAGAGCAATAGTAGTAAAAACAGCATGGTACTGGCACAAAAACAGATATACTGACCAGTGGATTAGAATAGAAGATACAGAAACAAACCCACACATCTTTAGTCAATTAATCTTTGACAAAGGGGCCAAACACATACGCTGGAGAAAAGACAGCCTTTTCAACAAGTGGTGCTGGGAGACTGGCTAACCATTTGTAAAAAGATGAATCTAAACCCCTATATCTCACCCAACACAGGTATCAACTCAAGATGGATTAAAGACTTAGAAATTAGACCTGAGACGGTGAAGTTAGTAGAGGAGAACATAGGTTCAACACTACAACATATTGGCACAGGCAGTAACTTTCTCAACAAAACCTCCAAAGCTCAGGAAATTAAAGCAAGAATAAACAAATGGGACAACATCAAACTAAAAAGTTTCTTCTCATCAAAGGAAACTATCAATAACCTAAAGAGGAAGCCTACAGAATGGGAAAGGATCTTTACCAGCCACCATTCTGATAGGGGGCTAATATCCAGAGTATACAAAGAGCTCAAAAGGCTCTACACTAGCAAAACAAACAACCCAATCAAGAAATGGGCAAATGAACTAAATAGACACTTCACAAAAGAAGAGATACAAAGGGCTAATAGATACATGAAAAGATGTTCTTCATCACTGGCCATCAGGGAGATGCAAATCAAAACTACACTGAGATTCCATCTAACCCCAGTCAGAGTAGCAAGCATAAAGAAATCAAACAACAACAAATGCTGGCAAGGATGTGGGGAAAGAGGAACTCTTTTACACTGTTGGTGGGAGTGCAAACTAGTTCAGCCACTATGGAGATCTGTGTCGACATTCCTGAGAAAGTTGGGAATAGATCCACCATATGATCCAGCTATACCACTCCTAGGTATCTTTCCAAAGGGGTTGAATTCAGAGAAATACAGCAACATATGCATACCTATTTTCATAGCAGCACAATTTGTATTATCCAAAATATGGAACCAACCCAGATCACCATCAACAGATGAATGGATAGCAAAACTGTGGGAAATACACACAATGGAATTCTATTCAGCCATAAAGAAGAACAAAACTATATCATTTGCAAGAAGATGGAAAGCCCTGGAGAGCATCATGTTAAGTGAGATCAGCCAAGCACAGAAGGAGAAGATACACATGTTTCCTCTAATATGCCCAAACTAGAAAACACAAAGGATACCAGTAGGACCCCAGATATTAGAGGGGAAATACTAGCTAAGTTTTAATGGAAAGATAGGAGAGGAGAAAGGCCGATCTTGATTAATGAGGGTCTACACCTGAACATGTGTAAAATTATGAATAAGACATGGTTAACCTGGACAACCATTGGTGGGGGGGGAGGGGGCAGGGGGAGAGGGCACCAAATATAGTGTAAATGTATACTACTTATGTTCAATAAAAAATTGTTTAAAATAAAAAATATATCCAAATAAATACACATATGAACATAAAAAAAAGAAAATAATCAGCCACAAAATGTAAGAAATATGGAAACTATGAAGAAAATGAATCATAGGAGGAACTCTAGACAAAGAAGGAAAAATCATAGATGAGCAAATATGGTGACCTAACTGAAGCGGGTGAGAAAGGGGAAGAGGGAAATTCTCTAATGTACATGATCTTAATTCACAAACATATCAAATTCCATCACTATGCAAAACCTGGAAATGAGGAAGAGGGAGTGATTGATGTGGGATTTGGGGAATGGCTAAATGAATGATGATGCATGTATGCTTCTACCTTTTTGTACTCCATAAAGATGAATGAGTACCATGCACCAATAAAAATTTCAAAAATGTTATGTTCTTGTTTGTAAAAACTAGATTCTTTATTTGAAATAATTGGATATTTTTCTGGGATATGTACAAAATGTGTAACATTGTGGCTTGTACTTAGTTGGAGGTGAGCAGAGTGGTATAAAAGCTGACTTACCTCATTTTCTATTTGAAATCTAAGATCTATAATATTGTGTGCTTTAAATTTCATGACTGGGGTTAGAAAACTGTGTCAAAATATATTTTTCAGTTGCATTTCTTTCCAGGCAGTAATGCAAAATTTAATGATGATGCTTAGGAGTAAGTATTTAGAGGACCATCCTCATTAAGTATAAAAACACAAAAATGGCTGTAGAGACACTAGCAGGAAGAAGAAGGGTGAGATCAGGGCTGAAAGGAGCTGATTTACAATGAGATGGAAGAAATAGTCTCTGAAATACAATCTGTTCAAAACAAGAAAGAAAGAAAGAAAGAAAGAAAGAAAGAAAGAAAGAAAGAAAGAAAGAAAGAAAGAAATTATTATATATTGTTTTTATTGTTTCTGGACCTGGAAAGTGATTGGCTTTGAAGAAACTAACCTATTTCACAAGCTCAAAAATTGAACGTGATTGAACTAGCTTACATTACATGCTATTTTCTGTTATTTTACTTTTGCATTTGGTTTAAGTTGTTACAGATTTTAGAAGAAATCATTATGGGAAACATTTTGAATATTGACTAGGATCTAAAATTTAAAAAGCACACAATTAATAAGAGCAATAAACCACAGAATTAAATAAAGTAAATAAAAATTAGATAAGGTAAATTATACCCAAATTAATTTACAACTGGGACCCAGATTATATGGAGCAGAATTGTCTGAGAAGAAGAGGACTCTGGACATTCACTAAGACTCCAAGGTCTGCCTAGGCCTCCTCTGGGTGATTTGTAATGTGAACCCTACATTTCTGTTTGGACCTGGGAGACCTTGTAATGATACAGCATGGTCATCAAATCATTTTTATTACTAAATTTAGACAACTCCCCAGTCTCAAAAGAGTGTGTTTAAATCAGGTCTTTGGAAAGAATGTTCTAGAGCAAAATAATATGAGAGACACTTTATGAAACTGCCTTGTTATACCATTTTATAAATCAGCTTCTCTCAGTGAGGTATTACCCTTCTGCTGACCCCCAAATCATAAACCTTGTTATGGTTTTGAGAGAAGATGTTACAGTTTGAACTGTGACTGTTACTGTCTGGGGGAACTGTCCTCAGAGACCTTTGTTAGACCCCTGGGAATAATTCCCCACAAACACAGAAAACTGTGGGTTCTTGTTCTGAGATAAGGATAAATATGCAATAGCCCAGATTCTTGCTGCAGATTTAAAAATGTTTATTAAAAAGATAGAAATAGAAAAGACAGTTACAGCCTCATGTTACTCAAGTGTAACATGAAGGGGTGCTTTGAACAAAATCACTGAAATACAAAGCATGGAACAGACTTTTTATATACATGATATCTTCCATCTTGTTTCACATAAACCTGACATAGTAAAAAGTCCCTGTAAAGCTCCTCCCCATACTTTTCCTACTGAAGTGAATTTATGCCCATTTTTCTCCTTTCCTGAAGGTCCACTTTCTCCTCCCATCTTAGCTACATTATCCAATTATGTAAACCTGTCTTTAGAAGGCGGATGAGGAGGTCCTAGTTCCCCTCTCCTATAGACTTGTTAATTACCTATAGCTAGGTTAATTTACGTTGGAATTGTTGCCTGCTTCTTGGCAGAAACCAAGTCCTTTCACAGATCTGTCCCTCACCCAAATTTTGAAATATTTTTATTAATAATGAGAGCTTTCTCAAAATTTCCTAGGCCATTCCCAATACTGGTACAGACATGACTTGAAATTTACCTGAAGAAATGGACCTCTCTCCCAAGGCTTGGCATAGTAAGACTTGTCTGGAATGAATGAAAAATGATAGCAATGGTGGTAATATTGGTGTTAAGGTTGTAGAAGCCGAAATATCTGTAGGAGTTTCACACTCAGTTGTACTGGATGAGGTAGGGGGAACAAACTAGATGAAGAAGGGTTTGCTAGAACTTCAGCGATCACTCACAAATGCTACTGATTATGTATCAGCCTGTTGTAAGAAGTTACTGATAGCTGACTGAGGATGGCAAGCGGAAGATCTATAGGTAACTATTTGATTCTATCAATGAGAAGAACATATTATAGTCAATTCAGAGTTATATGACCAACTTTTTTATTGTTGTTTTTCTTATTCTTAGAGATATAGCAAGAAGAAAGTTTATTGATTTTCTTATTACCATTCTAATAGTTAACATCTACTCTTCAATGTCTGTTCTTAATAAGAATTTCTATTTTTATTTTCCTTTCCTTGTTAAGCCACATTATTTATCTGTTTACCATTATTCTTTTTGTTTAAAAAATAGCACCTATTTTTTCTTTTTTATTTAAAAACATTTTTATTGGTGCATTATATTCATACATCATATTGGGGTAAAAACTTGTGTGTACATACATGTAAAAGTCACCAATCTAAGCCCTGCCCAATTCCCACCTCATTCTCTCCCCATCCCTCCTTCCCTTGCTTGGCTTAGAGGTTGACTTTGATATGTTTAAGTACATTCTGTGTTTTAGAAAATTTTATTCTTCCCCCCTTACATCCCCTCAATTAGGTTGTCTTGTTTGCTTCTCTATAGGATTTGCTTTTTCATCTAGAGTTCTTCCTATGACCCATTTATCCTTAGCTTTCACATATTAGGGAAAGCATCTGATTTCTTATTTTTTGTGACTGACTAATCTCACTTAGCATAATGTCCTCCAGTTCCATCCATTTCCCTGAAAATTATGTAATTGAGTTTTTTTAATGGCTGAGTAAAATTTCATTGTGTACATATCCCACAGTTTTGTAATCCATTCATCTGTTGATGGAAATCTTGGCTGGTTCCATAGTTTGGCTATAGTGAATTGTGCAGCTATGAACATAGATACACATGTGTTAGTTTTGTAGTTAGGTTTACTTTCTTTTGGTTAGATACCCAGAAGTGGTATTGCTGGATCAAATGGTAGAATTGTTCCCATTCTTCTGAGGATTCCCCATACTGTTTTCCAAAGTGATTGTACTAATTTGCAATCCTACCAACAATGTTTTAGAGTTCCCACTTCTCCACATCTTTGCCAGCATCTGTTGTTTGTGATTTGAATGATTGCCATTCTAGTTGGAGTTGGGTGAAATCTCAGGGTATTTTTGAGTTGCACCTCTCTGATTGCCAATGATGTTGAGCATTTTTTCATGCATTTATTGGCCATTTTAATTTCTTCTTTCGTGAAATGTCTATTTAGTTTGCTTGCCCATTTTGTTATTGGATGCTTTGTTTTCTTAGTGTTGAGTTTCTTGAGTTCTCTGTATATTCTAGATATTAGTCCTCTATTGGAGGTGTAGGTGGCAAAAACCTTTTTCCTTCTGTTGGCTCTCAGTTGAGGTTTTTGACAGTTTCCTTTGCTGAACAGAAGGTCTTCAGTTTCATGCAATCCCACATGTTGATTCGCCTTTTAATTTATTGTGCCTTTGGGATCTTGTTGAGAAAGTGTTTATCTGTGCCTATGTGTTTCAATGTTGGACCTATGCACTCTTCAAGGAGGTTCAAGGTCTCTGGTTTGATTTCCAAGTCTTTGATCCATCTTGAATTGACACTTGTACAGGGTAAGAAAGTGGGATTATTTTCCAATTTTCTGCATATGGTTAACCAGTTTTACCAACACCATTTGTTGAAGAGGCTATCTTTTTTTCCAGTGTATGGCATATATTTAACTTTGTATAGGGCTTTTAACAGAGTATCCCATCTGTGATGTGGGCAGATTAGATGGGCACTCATTGGGCCTATCATGCCTATGCTATTTAATGAGGAATGTTCCCGCTCCCCTGGAGATTCTGCTATTGCTAGTCCGTGGCTGGAGGGTCTCCACTGTTCCAGAGAGCCTGTTGGCACCGGCAATCCAGTCATCCGTCAGGATCTGGTCCGGTTTTGGAGAGGGTTATTAACCTTCATGATACAGTGGCTTTTGGGCCACTGGCAAGCTGCCCTGGAATTCTCTTTCAGAGATGCTGTGATGCAAAGGCTGCTCTATATTTGCTTTAAAGCTCAGAGGCTCAACAGCTGGAGCTAAAGCTGCTGCTGCTCACCGACCCACTGGCCAAAAAGCCCCATGAAAAATACAGAGCCATGTGCCCCACATTGCCCCACATTGGGCGACAAATATGTTATGGTTTGGGAAACTGTCCCCAGAGATCTTTGTTAGACCCCTGGGACTAATTTCCAGAAAACTCCCCAAAGAAACAACAAAAAAAAAAAAAAAAGAAAGAAAAAACAGAAAAACAGAAAAGAGGAAAAGATAGAAATACAGAAGATAGTTACAGCCCCATGCCAAAATGGCATGGGGGTGGTGGTCAGAGCCAATTCACCACCCCCAAGATACAGCAAATGGACCAGAAATTTTATACCCATAACCTCCATCTTGTTTACATAATTATGACATAGTGAACTTCCCTGTAAGGTACCTTCCCTTACCCTGTAAGGTTCCTCCCTCAGCAAGGTGTGGCCATGTGTCTCATTTCATGAAAGGCAAAGGTCAACCCCCTGCTCCAATCCTCCCTATCCTATCATGTAGATCTGTCTTTAGGAAATGTAAGCCCTAGCTCCCCTATTCTATTGACTTGCTAATTACTTTTAGCTAACTCAATCTAAGTTTCAATAGCTGTTTGCTTCCTGACCAAAGCCAAGCCTTTCTCTCTCCAGGTCTGCCATTTTGACACAATTATTTCTGAAATATATCTATTAATAATCAGAGCTTTCTCAAATCCTCCTAAGCCATCCCCAATACTGGTACAAATATATTATTCTCAGAAATATTTCCTCAGTTGCAGTGGATACAGAGTTTCATACTTCAATTAGACATAGGGGTTCATGTTTCCTGAATATAGTTGAATATAGTATTTTTGTTGTTATTGTTTTTGGTGGTACCGGGGTTCCTAGAAACACTTCTAACTCCGGGCTTCACTCCCAGACCTATATGATACTTTTTTTTCATTTGGGAACAGGTCTCTTATGCCAGCATAGCTGGATTCAAACCTGTGCAATACTCCTGTATCTGTCTCCCAAGCATGGGGATTACAAGCGTGCGCCACCACGCCCAGCTGAATATGGTGTTTCTTAATGAAAGTTTTTCAATGTCATAACATCATCTGGTTAAGATCTTATAATATCTTGCTGTGGCCATACTATAAATTTTCCATTTCACTTATTGGTAATAATAGAACTAGATTATTTTAAAAAATAAAGTTTTTATTCTTCTAATCTGTTTTAGATTTATGATCTCAATAATATATGATTTAAAGTTCCACTCAATATCAATTCACCCTTAAATGTGGCTGTTGACCCAAATTATAATGTTGAATTTGTATATATTTTTAAATGCAAAGTAATAAGAATGAGGACAAGAATGGAATCACAAGTAAGATTCATCTTAGTATGCTTTTAGTTTTGTCATTAGAAAGAATGCATGCCTAGAGCTATTAAGGGGTTACAGAATTATCAAACTTAGAATATTAAATTATGGCATTTAAGACCCATAAACCTTTAAAACCAGGAGTTTTTCTTCATTTATCCTCTTGTTAAATTGTGTACTCATTCTGGGTGTAGTAGCACATATCTGAAATACCAGTACTTTGGAGGTTTAGGCAAGAGTATTATAAATTCAAGGCCAGTCTCCACAACTTAACAAGCTCCTGTCCAAAAAACAAAAAGCAAAAAAGCCTGAAGGCGTATCTCAGTGATAGAGCCCACATACAAGAGAATAATAAAAATAAGCATATATTCAGGAGAATTAAAATGTAAAAACAGTTGTTGGGGTTGTGGTTTTGCTTAATGGTCATGTATCTGCTTAGTGTATATGAGGTCCTGTGTTTAATTCCCAGCACCAGAAGGAAAAATAAGGCTGGTCTTTATTCTCAGTCTTAAAATTTTTATTCCTTTTCAAAATTCTAATTTAATTAAATCTATACAAGGTACATGTTCAATAAATATTGGCTCTTACTATTTTCAGTTATGACAGATAAGTTGGGTCCTGCACTCGTGTGACTTTGTGTCACATGACGTCTTCACGGGCAAGGGAGGGGCTGAAACCCCTGCGAGAATTGGGCATTTCCGCGAGTAAACCCCCCATCTCACAAGATGCATACCTTGAAAAGGAAAGCCTGCGTCCTCTAGCTTCAGACAGGTGCGCGGGCCCTGTGGTGCCTCACCCTGATCCCCGGGAAAGCCGTGCCATCAAAACTTTACATGCTACTTGTACCGGACCTCTCTCGTGTTTTTCACACTCTGCCATACTCACATTATTTTTTATTTTACTAGCATAATTTTTTATTTTACTTATCATTTGGTGCCGAACCGGGAGAATTCTTGGGTCCCTCCCCTTTTTTTCTTTTTTTTTTTTCTTTTTTCTCTTTTTCTTTTTACTCTCTTTTTGAGCCCCGGACTCTCTGACCTGCCAGCAGCTCGACTGCGAGGTCCCACACCAGCACTCAGCTTGCAGGCATTGCTCCCACCACTGCCGCCGCTGCCACCCCATGCCTGCCCGGACCGTAAGCCTACTTCACCAGCCCTGTGCTCTCCGGGAGAGCCGGTGGCCTTCTTCCCACCCCGGGCTCTGCTGAGAGTCCGCGGCCATCTTTCCAGCCCCGCACTCTGCTGAGAGCCGGTGGCCATCTTTCTGGCCCCAAGCTCTGCTGAGAGCTGGTGGCCATCTTTCTGATCCTGCACTCTGCTGAGAGTCCACGGCCATCTTTCTGGCCCTGTGATCTGCTGAGAGCTGGTGGACATCTTTTCCCACCCACATGCTCTCTTCCGGAGCACTGGCGGCCATCTTCCACTGCCACCGCAGCCGCGGCCACCACCGCTGGGGCATGCAGGCTCTGCTGGCTGCCAGGCTGCCAGTTCCACCCTCCCCGAGCCAGGCTCCTTGGGTGATACTGGCACCTGCTCTGCCTGCCGACCACCTGTGCGGGCCAGGACCTCTTCCTGCCACTTGGACCTCCTAAAACCACCATTCCAGCTCGGCGCTCTGGTCACTGCTGGGACCTCTGGCTGGTTTGCCCCACCCGCCCCGAGCCAGGCTCATTGAGTGGCGCACAGTCACCCGCACCAGGCATAGCTCTACTTGCTGCTACTTGCTCCGTTCCGCCCGCCCAAGCCAGGCTCACTGGCGGTGCTCCTCGGGGCCCAGCCTCAGCATCTGCCACGTTCCTGGAAGCCATTTTGTCTCCACGCTGCAAACCTGGCAAGCCATGCCACCTGCATGCCACCGTTTGATCCCGCCTGTGCCGGCCACCAGTGCTGTCCACACCAGCCACTGGCATCCACGCTCCCCAGCTCCACTGTGCCCCCAGCAGCTTCTCAGCGCTTCTGTTGCAGCCAGCGCTGGCCGGCAATGCTTCACTCCGGTAAACTGCCTCCTTCACTTGGTTAGCGGGTTCTGGACTTGGGTGTTCCGGTCACTGGGACCCCAAAATCCAAACGCTTGGTGACCCATTGTCCCCTGATCCACTAGGACCACCCTTCGGATGACCAGGTCATCCTCCGGTTTTGAGAAGGAATGAAGACGTTCTTCCCTATCTCTTAACCTCTGTTTCCAAATGATTGAGCAGGGAAATCGGGGACGTCCATTTCCTGTTCTTTGTTTCTGCCCGCGAACCAATTATGGGAAGTTGAACCTTTATAAAAGCAGATGCCCTGAGAGCCTGTCTGTCTTGATATGAATTGGGAAATGGTTTGCGGTGGCCCAGGAATAGTTAGGAATTTTTATAAGCAGTCTGGTATCCCTCCAAATGCTCTCCCCCATCAGCTGCCATTTATTTTCCCGCCAGCCGCCATTTTGTGATGGCACACAGTCGCTACCTGGTGACGTCACAGTCGCCATCTTGGCCTCCACCAGACTGCAATTTTGTTGGGCGGCTGCCCAGCCGCTCTGCATGGTCCTAAATGTGCCTGGCTTCTGGCTCCCTTTCTGGCCCACTTGGGCACACCCTAGGTGCTGCAGGAAACATTGGGGCCAGGCCAGGGCTGTGGCGACACCCTCTGTCTATCCGTAGGGAGTCCGCATTGCCATTCTTGCTGGACACCCGCCCCGGGATGCACTCTTTGTGTGTGAGTGTAAGGTCTGTCGCAGCTGACAGAACCTTAACATGGCATCTAAAGTTTTAATTCCAGAGAGAAACAGGCGGATATGGAGCGTACACTCTGACTTTGCCAAAAGGCAGATCCCTGGTAGCTGCCCTTCGGCTGGCGGTGGCGGCTCAGCCCTCAGGAGTGCCACCTAGGGGTGGAGGACTGCAATGACATCTACCTCCAGGAGCCTGCCTGAAGTGGAGCGAAGCCACGCCCACTCATCAGACCGTGCCTGGCATGTGGCCAGGAGGGCCACTGGAACAGTGCCCTTGGAAAAGGCCCTTGTCTGTTCAAGCCTCCTCAAGTACACATCACTAAGCTGTCCAGGGTAACCTCCAATTCGCACTGCAGCTATGCACCCACCTGCCCCCCCTTCTGGGGGACTGGACTCCCGACTCCTCCCAGCCTGGGGCCCCTGACGATGCCCCCCTTGACAGCAGGAAGAAGCTAGAGGTTCCAATTGTCATCATTTATCCCTACCATCAAAAGCCCGGGATGATAAGTTGGGTCCTGCACTCATGTGACTTTGTGTCACATGACCTCTTCACGGGCAAGGGAGGGGCTGAAACCCCTGCGAGAATTGGGTGTTCCCATGAGTAAACCCCCCATCTCACGAGATGCATACCTTGAAAAGGAGAACCTGCGTCCTCTAGCTTCGGACAGGTGTGCGAGCACCACGGTGCCTCACCCTGATCCCCAGGAGAGCCGTGCCATTAAAACTTTACATGCCACATGTACCGAACCTTTCTCGTGTTTTTCACACTCCACCATACTCACATTATTTTTTATTTTACTAGCATAATTTTTTATTTTACTTATCAATGACTATAAATTTAAAAATTAGTGATATTTTTAATATTTTGGTAGTCAAAATGTATGCTTAATTGTCTAAAGTAATATTACATCAGCCTGTCAGTATGCATAGTTCATATAACAATCAATAAAATATATGTGAGTAGAAGTCCATCATCTATTCATGTATCTTTTCTAAACCAATCCTTTTTCCTCCATGTCTTTGGAAATACTGGAAATTGAACTCAAGGGCATTCTTCCCCCTAGTTATATCCCTAAGCCCATTTTATTATTTATTTTGAAAAAGTGTCTTGCTAAGTTGCTGAGTTTATCTTGAATTCCTGTCTCAACCCCCAGAATTACTAAGATTACAGACATTTACCACCATCTTTCAGCT
Source organism: Muscardinus avellanarius (assembly GCF_963383645.1). Lineage (NCBI taxonomy): Eukaryota > Metazoa > Chordata > Mammalia > Rodentia > Gliridae > Muscardinus > Muscardinus avellanarius. The sequence goes on from NC_137797.1 coordinate 83,063,592, forward strand.
TTCCACCATGTTACGGATTGGGAGAATATGGTGGTGGAAACCGTTCCCCGGGAACCCCTGCTAGGGTCCCAGACACACTTTCCCCCAACCCATAACAAAACCCAAAACAACCCCAAACAGAAGAAAAACTGTGGATTCTTGTCCTAAGCTAAGAATAAATATGCATAGCTTGGACCATTGCTGAAGATTTAAAGAAGTTTATTAGAAAGATAGAACTACAGAAAATAGAAATACAGCCCCATGCCAAAATGGCATGACGGGATGACTCGAATGAGTACACCAAAGGGCTTACATGTGGACCAGACTTTTTATACCCATAACCTCCATCATGTTTATGTGACTCTGACTTAGTGAACGTCCCTGTAAGGTACCTCCCCTTAACCCTGTAAGGTACCTCCTCCAACCAGGTGTGGCAAGGTGTCTCCTTTCCTGAAGGGCAAGGTCAAACCCTGCCCTATCCTTCCTAGATCATCATGTATATCCCTTTAGAAAGCAGAAGTCCTAGTTCTCCTCTATTGACTAGTTAATTGCTTTGAGCTAGGTTAATTTACATTGGAATAGCTGCCTGTTTTAGGTAGAAATCAAGTCCTTTCTTTACCCATGTCTGCCGCCATTTTGACACAACTATTTTGAAATATATTAATAATCAGAGCTTTCCCAAATTTTCCTAGGCCATTCCAATACTGGTACACACCACATTTTAAAAAGATATTTACTTATATATGTGCATCTCTGTTTAGTTGATAAGAGAGATTGGATATAAATTATTTATAATGAATTTATTATAATAAAAGCATTATGTGGAGCTATGGTTTTGTTGTTGTTGTTTTTCTTTTTTTTTTTTTTTGGTGGTACTGGAGTACTGGAGATGGAACCCAGGGGCCTTCTACCTCTGGGCTACGCTCTCAGACCTATTTTATATTTTTATTTGGAAACAGGTTCTCTTAAGCCAGCAAGACTGGCTTCAAACCTGCATGAGCCTCCTGTTTCTGCCTCCCAAGCACGGGGATTACAAGCGTGCACCACCACGCCTGGCTGGAGCTATGGTTTTTTAAATAGTTAATAAAATACTAATGCAGTTCTGTTTCACTGTTAATGGACTTTAGTTTATTATCTGATTACTTCAGTTTTATTTCCTTTGTAAAATACCTCTAAATAATATTTTATCTTAATTTTATGTTTTTATATTAATTGTTCTCACATTATTTTAGTTTCATTTGAACAATGGGAATGCTTTGTAACTCATTTTTAAACTCAATGTTGTTGACAGAATACTATTTTTTTAAACTTTGCAGGTTGATAACAATCTAAATGTTAATGTTTGATGAAGATAATTCAAAATGAACAATCTAACTTTGTTTTTTCTTTGAGATGTGGGTCTTACTGTGTTTTCCAGGCTGACTCTGGCCACCTACCTCAGCCTGATGAGTAGCTGGTACTCCAGATGTACACTACCATACCTACTTCAAAATTTGGTCTTTATCTAAGAGGTTTTCATTCTTTCCTTTGTTTTTATTTTTAAGCATATGGAAACAGTGCTTATGAAGAGGGGTAAGAAAAAAAATTGTTAAATGGCTCATAAAAATCCTAAGAGACTGTTGACTTTTTGTAATGGTCCTAACCCTTTGCAGACATTAGAAGTTGAGAAAAGAAGCAAGAAAGAGGACTGCTACCACCCAGGTCTTATATCAATTATTTCCATTCTAGTGATTTGGCAATGCCAGTTCATAATATGCCACACATTTATGAAAACAAGGCTGTTCCAAAATAATTAATGTTATATTATGGGTATATGTTATGGGTATTTATTATGGGTAATGATTAAATTTTTTCTCCATGTGAGAAAGAAAGGACCAGAAGTATACATTTAGTAAAATATAAACAGGAGTTTAAAAAGTTGCCTTTCAGATTTGTGGTTTGAACTAATGAGACATAAAGCAGGTTGCCCTTGGTTCTGCTTGTCTTACATAAATGACACTGTAGATATTTTTTTTAAATGAGGATCTTCATTGATTTTGTTTTTTTTTTAGTGTGTGTGTGTGTGTGTGTGTGTGTGTGTGTGAGAGAGAGAGAGAGAGAGAGAGAGAGAGAGAGAGAGAGAGAGAGAGAAGACTGATCATTAAAGGCAGGCATTTTCTACATCTGAGCTACACTTCAGCTCTTACTTATATTTCAATTTCAAAACAGGGTTGTTCTAAGTTATCATGTATTGGCTTTGAGCCTGCAACACTCCTGTTTTAGTCTCCCAGGTACTGGTATCATAGGTGTACCATGACTCTTGGTACCTACAATGATTTTTGTAGGATTATTGATAGCATACTGCCAATGCTTAACTGATACCGTCTTTTACATATAAAAGTTAAAGCCCCAAGTTTTTTTTTTAATTACATTGTCAGAGAGCTAAAATTATCTTTAAAGTTTAAAGACAAAATGAGTTAGAAAATAGGCAAATGAAGCCAGGCGTGGTGGCGCACACTTGTAATCCCCCCACTTGGGAGGCAGAGACAGGAAGATCGCACAGGTTCGAAGCCAGCCGCGTGCGCTGGCTTAGGAGACCCTGTTTCCAAATAAAAAAAAATGTAAAAATAGGTCTGGGAGTGTAGCCCGGAGGTAGAAGGGCTTCCAGGAACCCCAGTACCACAAAAAAAAAAAAGAAAGAAAATAGGCAAATGAAGATAGAAAATAATTTTTTAGAAGCATGGTAACAGTTTCTTAGTGATAATTAGACACCAATATGGTCAGTGTTGCCATTTAAATGTTGCTGTGGTGGATAGTAGCTACTTCCATGAGCTTGTCCCAGTTTCCCTAGGCTCTTCTGTGGCCCTCAGATGCTCTATATACTTAGGTCCCCTAAATTGTAGCAAAGGGCTGATGACTATTCTCTCCAGGGTTTCTCCAGTCTCTGTCACACTATGGCCCATAATTCCAACTGGTCAGCATGTGCTGGGATGATTCTCTTTTGGAGACTGGAAAAAGAGTATGGTGGGTTGAGCCCAGGGACATTCTTCCTCTGAGGTACACTTCTAATTCTTTTTATTTTGAAATAGGGTCTCACTAATTTCTGATGGTCTTGCTAAGTTTCTGAAGCTGGCCTCAAACATGGGGTCATCCTGTCTCAGACTTCCATGTACTGGGATATAGGTCTGTGCCACTGTACTATTTTTAATATCTTCTTTTGTGTGTGTAGTACTGGGTATTGAACCAAGGAGAATTCTCTTACAATCTACACTTTCAGATCTTTTTAATTTTTATTTGAAAAAGGTTCTTGTTAAGTCACAGAGGGCCTTACTAAGTTGCCTTTTTTAACATCCTCTTTGAATATTTTTTGAAGATTACAAGTTGTGATAATTCCTCAAATACAAGTAATATTATTGAACAATGTTTGAGACTGATGCATAACAGTAAAAAAAAATAAGACTGCCCCTTTCTCTCATTAGTGCTCACATGCAACCTTGAGGCAAATGATTACTATTAATTTACAAATTAATCAGATTACTATTACTCAGATTATTATTGATTTACACATTAATCAGAAAGCACTATGGAAGTGCTTGAAATATTATTGCAGGATTTTGCATCTAATGAAAATTATAATGAACTATCAGAAAGTTGCAGATAGAAGCTTTTCTACTTCTAAAAGAAAAAAGGTAAGAGGAATCTTGTTTAGAGGCTTCCATTGCTTTGAAAAATTAAATAAGTTTTCTTATTCATCTGGTTCTAAACACCCTATATTTACTTAAGAACACGAGAAAAATATTATACACACTTTTACCTCTTGGAAACAGAACAAGATACATACACAGCTTGTCAGCTACTTCTAATAAGTTCCAGTTTCTTCCATTATAAAATGGGATGATAGCTTCATAGGGCTACTGTAAAGATTAAACTAAATACAAATAATCAGACCCAGTCCAGGGTTCAATAAACATGAATTTCTTATTCCAGAATTTCTTACACTTATTTTTATTTTTTTAATTTTTTGAGCTGATTTAGTTTTAATTGGAATTTAATAAAGCAAAGAGTTTCTTCTCTAGGCTCATCTATTCTCTGTTTCAGCTTCATGTCTGACAGAGGTGGAAAACATCTCTTGGAGGCCAAACATTTTATAAGCAATTTATACAAAAGATAACCACCATCACCTCCATGCCAACCTATAGATTTGGTGAACATGAGCATCCATTATTTAAGCATGCCATAAATTTTATTAAAGTTGGAATGTTTTCCAAAGATGGATTGCTAGTAGTAATGTGTGAATAGATACTTAATACTAGAAATCCTATTATTTGGAAGAAAAAGATACTATAGATAATAGAATGATTTTCTATAAAGCTCTATAAATTACTATCAGAAAACATATTGGCTTCACTTAATCATAAAAGAGAGTACAATAATTTTTATGCCTTCAGGCTTGGCTTTCACCAGTTTGATTTTACTCTGCCAATACAAATTATTCATTTTTTGGCATGTCATTAATTGATATGGGTCTCTTTGTGGTATGATAAAATGATAATAAACCACTGAAATACCTATCATTTCTTCTTGCTGTTGCAGCCACTCAGAAATCTGTATGGAGCCTGGCGTGATGGCACACGCTTGAAATCCCCGCGCTTGGGAGGCAGAGACAGGAGGATCGTGCAGGTTCGAAGCCAGCCTCGCTGGCTTAAGTGACCCTTTTTCCAAATAAAAATATAAAAATTTGGTGTATGGGAGTGGATCCCAGAAGTATAAGGGCTTCCAAGAACCCCAGTACCACACAAAATAAAAATAAAAATAAATCTGTATGGAGTTTATTTTTGTTATATTTGTGTAGAGAATGATTTTAATGCTAAGAGTATTCTTCTGAATACCAGTGCGCAAGATAATACAATTGTCTGGTTAAATTATAAAGAAGGACAAGCACAATTAAATATAAATTTTGCCTTTTTTTCTTCTTAAAATTTCTATTGATTAGACCAAATAAAGTGAGAGATCATCTATAATTTAATATTTTGTTTCAAAATAAAAAAATTAGTAAAACATTTTCATTTTAACATATTGAAAAATGTTTTTAAGATACATAAAATTAAAGACACAGAAATTGAGAAATCAAAAGCCATGTTAATAAGCAATAAGCAATGTTAAAAATGTCATGGTGAGAATTCTAAGGAAGAAGACAAGTGAGGAAAGCAGCACATACCAACGCTGATGACAACCAATCTCCATTACCTTTAGAAAAGCATTCTTAGACCAGAGAACACCATAACTATGAAAAATAACACAATAAGTAAAAGGTAGCAGGAAGAAAACTAGAACACTAATCAGAGAGCAGAAAAGAAACCCATCCCCACTTGTGGCTGTGGGTACCTCAATGGTGCCATTTTACCTCACTGCATTCAACTCCAGCAACAAAAGGAATCCAAGGACTTGAAGTAAGTGGCTGAAGATTATTTGAATTGTAAACCATCAGTTCCTCCTGCACAAACACTGGCTACGACTTGCAGCCATGGTGGCTGAGCTCACCATGCCCTCCAGAGATCTAGAGCAGTGCTCAGCAATGCAGTAAATGAAGCTAACATCCCCATGGGAGAAAACCCAGCATGTTTCTGAGGGACACAGGCAGCTGCAAGTAACTCCCTGGGTCTGACTTTGTGGCTTAAAGTGGCAAAGCTGGGGGTAGAGTATGCTGTTGGACATAGCAGAGGCTCAAACACTCAGACTCAGCATCAGAGAAAAGTGGGGGGGGGCAGACCTACACATAACACTAGATCAAACTAGTAGAGTCTCCAGGGTAACCACAAACCACCCAATCATGGTGAATGGGGAGAAATTAGACCAGTCCAGTTCTACCTGTGAAGAACAGAGACTCTTTTATTGGGTTTGGTCTCAGAGACTTTCACCACCTACGGAGACTGGGAGAAACCAAGACTCCAATCCTGTGGAAATCATGAGGTGTGACCTACAGTGAATAGTATATCCAAACCAATTGATACTAACCTTCTGCAGAGACTGAGAAAGACTTATAGAATCAGGCTTGCAGCAGAAAATGTGCCAGTGGCACTAGGTGTTTGCACAGAGAAAGACTGCAGATCCTCAGTCTGCTGAATATTCTTATATTTGTAGGGTTGCATTAATTTATTGTTGTTTTGTTCTGGTTTTGTTCCTTGTTCTTTGTGTGTAGTTGAGTATGTATAATTTTTGTTTGTCTCTTCAAAATCCCTCTATCAAGCTACTTCCCTTGTACATGCCTACTTTCTTCTCTCCATCCCTTTTCTTTTTTCTATTTTCTTTTCTCTCTTTTGTCTTGTATTAAATCTACTTCATAACATTATACTAAAAACTCTACATTCTTTACTAGAATACTACTACATATTCACTATCTCTAAACTCTAATCTTTACTACCTTACCAAACTCATACTTTCATCTATTTGATCTTATCTGTGGATTTACCCTTTTCTTGCATTTATGACCTTGTTTCCCTCCAAAATCAACATTTATTGTTGAATACAATACAACTTGCCCTTGGGTATACCAGCTGACACCTAGAGATTGAGAGAAATCTATCAAAAGAAATAGATACAAACTTCTGAAATCATGAGATGAAGGTATAACAAGGAAGTAATGAGTTCCCACAACACCACAATTACAGAACCTAAAAACAAAGAATTGCAGAGATCTCCAGATGTTCAAGTTATAAATATAACTGTAGAAGTAATACAGGACTTCTGAAAAGAATTTAGAGAGTCTGAATGAAATAAAATATGCAATCATTAAAGTGAAGGTATCAATTCAAACTATAAACAATATAAACCATATAAAAAAAGAATATTGCTCCTAGAAAATGATCACTCCAAAAACGATTGCATAGTATATAACTTAGAAAAAAATTCAGGACATGAATTTGGACATTGAATAAATATGGGCCCATTTAAAAATTCTAACCTAAGAATAAATGGCATAGAAGAAAAATAGATGAAACCAAAAAAATCGACAATCTTTTCAAAGAAGTAACATAATATTTCCAAACCTAGAAAAAGAGGAAGATATACAGTCACAAAATAGATGAAACCAAAAAAATCAACAATCTTTTCAAAGAAGTAATATAATATTTCCAAACCTAGAAAAAGAAGAAGATATACAGTCACAGGTATGATACTTATCAAACCCCTTTAGACAAGATCAGAGAAAAGGTTCACCATGCCACATAATAGTCAAACTGACCAATGTAGACGCCAAGGAGAGAAACTGAAAAGCAACAAACACAAAAGACTAAGTGATATTCAGAGGCAAACCAAATGAAATCACTCTACACTTTCCAAACCAAGTCAAGAAAGTCAGAAGGGCCTGGAATAACATATTCCAAACTCTAAAATAAAAAAAACTTTGCAGCCAAAAAGTTTCTTCCCAGCAAAACTATCAAATTAGATGAGGAAATAAAAATCTCTGTGACAAATAGAAGCTAAAGAAATTTATGTCTTCTAAACCAGCACTAGAGAAAATACTCAAAATATTAACTGCAAAGATGAAATAAGTTATACACACGAGAACCATAGAAATAAGAATTTCAATCCAGCAAACAACTAAGCAAAGAGCAAACACTATATTAAATAGAAGTTAAATATCAATATGCTAGAAATTAAAAATCATTTCTCAGTAATCACTTTGGACATAAATGGCCTCAATCCTCAATAAAAAAGATATAAAGTGGCAAAATGGATGAAAAACAAGAACCCATCTATCTGAGGCCTGCAAGAAACACAACTTACATGTAAAGATAGTAACAAACTTAAGAGAAAGGGATGGAGCAAAGTAATCCATGCCAATGGAACTCTAAGACAAGCAGGTGTAGCTACTATGGTACCAGACAAGTTAAACTTCATGACCAAGCTTATTAGAAGGGAAAAGTGGGTCGCTTTTTATAGGTAAAAGAAACAATCCAGCAAGAGGACATAATAATAGTCAACATTTATGCTCAAGCATGGGTGTAGCTAATTTCATAAAACAAATTATTTGTGGCATTAAGTCACACATAAGTCCTAATAAAATAATACTGGGATACTTCAACACCCGTCTCATACCATTAGACCAATCTTCTAGATAAAAGGTCAGTAAAGATGCCCCAGACCTAAAGAATACCATCAACCAAATAGAACTATTAGACACATTGAATATTCCACCAACTACAGCAGAGTTCATAATTTTCTCAGGTGCTCATGGAACCTTCTCCAGAATAGATCACATTCTGGGTCACAAGTGAGCATGAGCAAATTTTAAAAATATGATATACTTCCCTGTGTCTTTTTAGACAATAATAGATTGAAACTAAAAATCAAGTATAAAAAGACCCAGAGCGATCACATAAAACTGTGGAGACTGAACATCCAACTGCTGAATGAAACTGTTCATAGAAGAAGTAAGGTTTGTAATCAAGAAATATCTAGAAACAACCAGGCATGGTGCCACACGCTTGTAACCCCAGCATTCTGGAGGTGGAGACCAGAGGATTGGAGTTTACAAACAGCCTCAGCAACTTAGTGAGGCCCTTTGCAAATGAGACTTTGATTCAAATAATAAAATGACTAAAAAATAAGGCTGGTGGTGTAGCTCGGAGGTAGAATGCCCTTGGGTTCCACTTCAGGTACCACACACAAAAAGAAAATAAATAAATTAAAAATAATATTAAAAAAGAAATATCTAGAAACAAGCAAAAATAGAGATACAACATATCAAAACCTGTTGGACACTTATAATGCAGTATTAATAGGGAAATTCATAGCACTGAGTGCTCACACAAAAAAATAGAAAATTAAAAATTAAGTAATTTATTGATAGATTTCAAAGTCTTTAAAAAACAGAAACAGCCGGGCGTGGTGGCACATGCTTGTAATCCCCATGCTTGGGAGGCAGAGACAGGAAGATTGTGCAGGTTTGAAGCCAGGTATGCTGGCTTAAGAGACCCTGTTTTCAAATAAAAAAGTATAAAATAGGTCTGGGAGTGTAGCCCGGAGGTAGAAGGGTTTCCAGGAACCCCAGTACAACCAAAAAATAAAACAAAAACAAAAACAGAAAAAATCTCACCCCAAAGTCAGTATATGATGAAAATATTTAAATTAGAGCAGAAATCAATGAAGTAGAGAATAGAAAAACCATACAGAAAACCAAAAAAAAAAAAAAAATAGAAACTAGTTTCTTGAAAAAAAAAGTTAAACCACTAGACATATTAAATAAAAAAAGAAATCAACCCAAATTACAAAAAAGAGATGAAAAAGGAGACATTACCACTGACAGTGTAGAAATACAAAGGATTATCAGATACCATTTTAAAAAATACTATACTCAAACAAAATGGAAAATCTGCAAGAAATTGAAAACTAGATAAATACAACCATTCTAAACTGAAAAAAAATGTTATAAAATTTTAAACCAACCTATACCATTTAAAGAGATTGAAGCAACAATAATGAGCCTAGCATCATGCAAAATCCCTGGACCAGATTATGTCCCAAGTGAATTTTCTAAAACTATTATTAAAAAAGATAATAGATTGAGGAGTATAGAAGATACTCCTAAATATATTTCATGAAATAGAAGAAATGGGACTCTCCCAAATACATTCGGAGAAGCCAACATCACATTAATACCAAAACCAAATAAAGACTGCTCAAGGAAGAAAAACTACATACCTATATCTTAGATAAACTTGGATTCAAAACTGCTAAACAAAATACTAGCAACACACATTCAAAACTACAGCAAAAAATCATACACCATTACCAAGTAGGATTAACCCCAGGAATACAAGACTGGTTCAACATACAAAAATTAATCCATGTAATTCATCACCTAAATCACATAAATAGAAACTGAAAAAATCATATGAACATTTCAATAGATGCTAAAAAACATTTGACAAAGTCCAACATTCATTTATAATAAAAACAGTGCAGAAAATTGGAATAGAAGGTGTCTAGGTCTGTGTTTATGTATATATTTTCCTACTATATTAAACCTTTTTTACATATTTAGCCTATAAATAGTTTGAAAATTATTTTTGAATAAAATGTAAGAGATTAATTATTCAACTGGGTTGCTGATTTTCACAACAACCTTTATTAAATAAACTATGTTTTCCTTATTAATTTTAATTGTCAACTATAAAATATTTATTTGTTCATTAAAACATATTTTTAAAACTAATTATTCTGCCAGTACAATAGTATTTTTAATTAACAGAGCCTTCATATGTACATAATGTATCACAAAAATATAAATTTTATGAATAACTTTCATACAATTTGGCTATTCATGTATATTTCTCTTCTTTGTGACCTTCAGAATGCAAATCTCTGCTGGTATTTTACCACAGTCTTATTAAATTAGGAAAATTATTGTTACTTTTTTAATATAATAAACTTGAGGATATATTTTTAAACTGCATTCTTCAGAAATTCCTTTATTTCATCTTGCAGATAAAGTAATCCTTAGCTATACTTATATTGCTATTAAGCCTATTTGTTGAATTTTTTTAACAATCACTGCATTTTCACAAACTATTTTTCCTAAAAATTTACTGTGTATGGTGTAACTTCTTAAAGTTTTTAAGTATATTACTCAATTTTATAATGTTTATGATTAGTAGTAATATTTGGTATTAAACTCATGGGCACTCTGAGCTATATCTCCAATATTTATTTAAAATATTTAAAAATATTTTATTATTGAAATAGGATTTCTATCACTCACCTAGCCTGGCTTTGAATATGCAATTCTTCTGTCTGAGTTTCTGATGTACCTGAAATTACAGGTATGTGCCACCATATCTGGATTTAATATTTATTTATTTATTTACTTATTTATTTATTTATTATGTGCAGTCTACTTTTTCCTCCTTCAAAAACTAGCTGTTTTTCAACTGAATCTAGTGATTCCTCATATTGATTTTCCCTAGAATTTTCCTGTCAGGGCCAGCCCGATAGCAGCGGTGCTGGGTGAGATGGTGAGTACTGATGGCCCCAAAGAAGCACACGAAGCCGGGAGCCAAGTCAAGCAAGGTCTGTTTATTGAGGAACAAAGCGCTTCTTTTAAAGCAAAAGTAGGCTGGGGAATTCCAGCGCGCCTTGCAGCCAGCCAATAGGGGTAAAGGCTAGGTAGGCCCATGCCCTTGTCTACCTATGGGAGGTTTGTCCATGCCCTGAGCACAGGTAAGGAAGTGCCCTGGGCCTATTGTAATTTAGATCGTGGCCCAAGAGGCAAACTGCAGCACCTCCCTCGTAGCCGGATGTCCACGCCATCTTGTGGGGGCAGGAAGGAGACCCCAACATCTCCCCCTTTTGTTTTTGTAATGAGATCCCGAGAGACTGAGCCTGTCTTAGGTTGCCCATGTTGAGGTGTGGAAGGTGCTCGTCATGGGGGAGGACTAGAGTGTTGCTAGTTCCCCTGTCTTAGGATCATCTGGCTCAACAGGGTCTTACCCGTCATTGGCAAACAGCCTTTGTTATGGGTCTCATTTACTGGCATAGGCGGCCAAGCTCTGATATTGGATTTCTGGTTGATTAACTTGAATGGCGTGGAGTTGCTTTTGATGAGGGAGGATATTGAATTAAAAACGCAGGGCCCTACAAGTGTCAAAAGAAGAATAGCAGAAAAGAGGGCCTAATAAGGGAAGAACATAGGGTAACATTTCGCCCCAGCCATTGCTCCATCTGTCTCATGCAGCCAGTAGGTCCTGGCGGCACTTTTTCAGGTTATCTTGAAGCTGTCAGATCCGATCTCGAACCACACCGGATTGATTGACGAAAAAGCAGCATTCCTCCTTTAAAAAAGCACAAAGACCGCCTTTCTCGGTCGTTAATAAATCCAGGCCATGTCTATTTTGTAGGACTACTGAGGCCAACGAGGTAATTTGATCCTGGAGGACAGTCAGTAACTGTGTGACCTCTGGTAGGTCCTCAATTAGCTGTTGGTGCAATTGATTGGTAAGGAAGGTGGCTGATGAAATTCCAGCAATCCCTGTACCGATTCCAGTGGTAATGCCAAGTCCAGCTAGGAGAGGTATTAGGGCGATTGTCCTGGTAGCTCGAGTTCCCTCTATACCGGGTCACAGAAATTGTGGGAGCAAGAGTTTCCTTTTGGGTGGAGAAGTTTCAAAGGGCTAGTAAGGGTTGCCGTATGGGCATGTGGGCAATTCCAGTAAGGGCAATATCCCTCTTCAGGGTTTTTGCAGTCTCTCGTCTGTAGGGTCTCAAAGCAAATATATTTATGACTAGTGGCATATGATTTCTCCCAAGTTTCGCATGACCCCCCTGTGGTCGTTGGTTGACATGCATCAAAATATACTGCTACTTCCTTAGCCCCATTATCCCACCGGGAGGTATTTAGAAGGACCAGAGGCTCAAACCCAATATCATAGACTTGAAACTCCCAGTGGCCAGGGTCCTCAGCAATAACATCACCTAGGTATGTTAGGATGAGCAAAAGGATTGTCATCTTCACTTCAGAATTCTCCAAAAAAGGAAGAGAAAAGAATATCCTCAGGGTCAAGAATGTCCCTGGGCTTAAGGGAATTATTTGGGGGGGGCTACTTGATATCCCTAGTGGGGACCTACAAAGGGTGTGGCTCGTTTTATGGAAAGACACATCCAAACCCCCTTCTGGCCATTATTAAGGGATCAGGCCCTTCCACGCTCCTGTCATAGGGTCTCTCCACCAAACCCTAATGGAGGAAAAGGGGACTTGAGTGGTCCAATGCCTATGAAAGGGGGATAGCCAAGTATCTTTTGAAAAATTGAGAATATTTAGGGTTAATAATGCCTTTTTAATTGATCATGTGGGGGCAGTGATTCCCCCTTTTGTTTTTGTAATTGGACCTTGAGGGTATGGTTATATCTTTCTATTAGTGCTTGTCCCCGAGGGTTATAAGGAATGCCCATGGTATGGGCAATTTTCCAGTGTTGTAAAAAAGCAATAAATTGCCAGCTGACAAAACATGGGCCATTATCAGTCTTAATTTGATGAGGTAGGCCTAAAATAGCAAAACATTGTAAGAAATGGCTTATGGCATGTTTGGTTTTTTCCCCCGTGTGGGCTGAAGCCCAGGTGGCTTTGGAACAAGTATCCAAGGAAACAAAGATATATTTGAATTTTCCAAAAAGTTGAAAATGGGTAACATCTATCTGCCAAAGTCTGTTAGGGCATAGACCATGTTAGGTCAAATGAAGAGGGGGTATTTGTAGAAATGGTTGACAGGATTTACAAGCACGAACAATCCTCTTTAGCTCTCTGATGGGGATTTGAGGAAACCTATAATGTAATCCTCTCCAATTAACATGAGTAAGCTGGTGAAAACTAGATGCCTCCTCAATAGTCATAATGTGGGCACCCACGGAAGCTAGCTGATCAGCTAGGGCATTGCCGTGTGACAAAAATCTGGGTAAATTTTGATGGCCGTGGAGATGTTAAACATACATGGGGGACTTTCTTTGTTTAAACATAGAGCGAATCTGTATCATTAGGGGTGTAATGGTATTAGTATCTAATTTAATATGGGTCTCTATCAAAACAGGTAGCAAATTCACTACATATAAGCTATCAGCAAACAAATTTATAGGCTCTATTACCTTCTGAAGAGCTAGGGCTACAGCAAAATGCTCCTTAAACTGAGGGCAGCCCTTTACCAGGGAGGAAATTGTAAATGCTGGCAAGGGCTCCTGGCCTGTGACAAAGGAAGAGTAGACTACCACCGACGCCCCCACATGGCCCCCCATCAGTAAAGACCATAGCAAAGCTAGGATCGGGGGCGGATCAAAATATTTGGGGGGGCTTCCATTCTAGGTGCATATATGAACTCATCCATTTATAGGGGCCATAATGACAATCGAGATTTCCGAGGAAGCCTTCCAGGGCAGTTATAATCCTACTATTATTTCTTTTTAACCAGGAGAAATCGGAGAGATGAAAAGGAACAATAATCTTATGAGGATCCAGCCCAAATAAATGGGTGGCAATGTCTCTTCCTCTGATTATGCGATTGGCAACTTGGTCAACGACTGCGTAGACTCTGGGTACCCTTCCGATGGCTAGATGGATCCAATGTACAGGGCCCCCCTTCTGAGCAAGTAATGCTGAACACAGGGTTTGCCCCACAAAGACAAATAAAACAAGGGGCAAAGTGGGTTCATAATGTTTTAATTGAGCATTGTCTATTAAACTCTGTATTTTTAATAAAATATTAAATTGGGGGAAAAGTAATTTTTAAGTCAGGTTGGCCCCCTTTAGAAGGTCAAAGAGAGGAGAAAGCTCTTCTGTGGATATTGAAATCCAGGGCTGAAGCCAGTTTATCTCTCCCAATAATCTCTGCAACTGAGACAAAGTATACTCTTGTTGTATATGGAGCTGGGGCTTAACAGGGGACACAGCGTCCAAGGTTAGGACAGAGCCCAGGATCGTAAAGGGGGGGAATTTTTGTACCTTTTCTGGGGCCATGGTAAATCCAAATAATATTAATCTTTTTATACATTTATCAGTCAATTGAGATAACAATTGGGGATTTAGGCCACTTAAGATGATATCACCCATATAAATATAAAAAGAGTCCCAGGTAAATTAAAAAGAGGGGACATCACCCTAGACATATAATGCTGGCAAATAGAAGGAGTACTGGCCATCCCTTGGGGCAACACAGCCCACTCATATCGAAGATCGGGGGGTCTGATAATTTAGAGAAGGAACAGAAAAGGCAAACCTTTTCATATCCTTAGGATGCAGGGGTATGGAATAAAAAGCAGTTCTTTATGTTAATTATTATTATATGGTATTGGCATGGTATGGCAGGGATCCATGGGAGTCCCCTCTGGGGGGTCCCAAGGAGAACTATCTGTTCGTTGATTTTCCAGAGATCTTGTAAGAACCTCCAGGTACCATTAGATTTTTGTATAACAAATACTGGAGAATTCCAGGGGCTGGTGGATGGCCAAATGTGTTTAAGTTGTAACTGCTGATCCACCAGTTGGTGAAGCTGGTCAAGTTTGTGTAGAGGCAGAGGCCACTGCTCCACCCATATTGGTTCTTGGGACTTCCATTGGAGCTGAATTTGAAACTGTGGAGCAGTGGTCTTTAGGACTGGGGGTGTACCCGGGAGAGCTGACCATGCTGGAGGAAGGGATTAGGGTCTCCCCGCCTCATGCGCTCAAAGCACACGTCATCCCTATAATTAGGGTGACAGACTTTTCCTTGATCAAATTGTTGTTGGTACTCTCCCTCGTACACGAGGTCATCATAAAAGGCATCTGTTGTAATAATGGCTTTTGCCTCCCCTAAAATTTCCTGCCCTAGGAGACTGGCGATGAGTCCAAGCACTACCAGGAGCCAAACCTTCCCCTTTTCCTCACTAGGGTCCCTCCAAGGCAACCAAGAGGAGGTTTCCCCTGAAGAAGATTGGCCTCCCACCCCAAGCAGGGGAGGTCCAGGCACAAACTGCCATGAGTGGGGGACCTCTTCTTTCCTGATGACTGTCCTGTCAGCCCCGGTATCAATAAGGCATTTAAAGGTCTTATCTCCAATGGTAACAGGCATTTTGGGTCTTAGCCCAGCCACTACCAGCACCATCCAATGGATCTTTGAGGGGGATGGTCTCTTTTTTTTAACGGGGCTGGTGGTAGTCCCTGTTGGAGTTTAAAGGCTACCCCTTTAGGTTGTATTTAGAACGACAGTCTCGAGCCCAATGAAACCCCTTGCGACACTTGGGGCAAGGGGTTCAGGGAGTTCCTCCCTTTCCCTCTCTTCCCTGCGGGGGCCCGTTATGCATTGGGCATTCCTTGTGGAAATGGCCTTCTTTACCGCATTTAAAGCAGGTGGGTGGAGAGGCAATCCTCGTCTCCCGAACAGCTTGTATTAAAGCTTGTAGGCTTTCCTGTTGGCCCTCCCTCACTGCGGCGGTCATAACTTGCATCTGGTGGCTCATGAGTCCACATCCTTAGATGCCACAATCCACCTTTCCAGCAGGTGAGATTTTAGGCCCGCGCAAGCCAACTTACAGCAGCCGTCATGCCATCCCATACTAACATCCTAACAAACTTGTCCCTTAGGGCCCAGCGGGGAACTTTAAGGCTATTTTGAACCCTCTCAATAAAGGTTGGCAAGTCTTTGCTGGGCTTTTGAGTGATTCCCGCTATTGGGGCCTTCGTGGGTCCGTCATCCAACTTCCTCCAGGCCGCCAGTGCAGCGGTCCTAACCTGGTCCTGGTATGGGGGGAGAGGGCAGAGCCTGCTGTTGCCTGGTGGTGAACTGGTCAGTTGTACCAGTTAACATGCCATAGGTTAGGGGAATGGTTGGGTTGGCAGTCTGGTTTCTTTCTCCTATAATTCTACACTCCTCCTTATAGTAAGCCATCCATTTCATGAATAGGGGCCCAGGGAGAACAGCCTTGGTGAGATCCTTCCAATCCATGAGGGACAAGGGCCAGGTGGGCCAAGCTCTCAATTTGAGTGTCAGCCCAGGGAGAGTTGGGCCCATCTTCTACCACCGCCTTCCTAAACTCCTTAAGATCTTGGGGGATTCAGGGGTGCCAGGTAGGGGGGAGGTTTCCCCCAGGGTTAATGGCTACGGGGAAAAGGGGTTTGCTTCCCCTCATAGTTAACTCCTTGATATGGGAAGGGAGTGCTGAGGGAGTCACGGGGAGGGGGCAGAATGGGCTACGGGAGGAGAAAGATGCTGGGGGATCCTTTTTTTTTTTTTTTTTTTTTTTTTGCCAGGGGACAGCCCGAAAGGGATCGAGAGAGATACAGGAACAGAGAATCTTTGGGGGCTTCCCCAGAGAGGGAGGCCTGCGGGGGGTTTTGGGCATCTTCCCTCTTTACCTTAGGAGGGCATAAGTCCTTATTAGAGCACTTCTCTGAGGGTTGGGGAGGAAAACAGCCCTTCAGTGCTGAGATGGTAGGGAGAACCCCAAGAGGGAGAATCTCTCCTTTATCCGTTTGAGCGTGCTTGATTAGTATTTCTGCCTGGTCCCATGTGTCCCAGTCAAAATGGTTCCCCTCGGGGAGCCAGGGGGTGAGTTTTAAGACAACCCCAAGCTTGTCTGGCTTGATCATCAGGGAAATCAAGCCCATGACTCTTTAAGAGAAGTCTCAAAGATTCAAGAGAAGGATCGGGCTTGGAATTAGATTTCCCCATGCTAAAGTATGGGGAGACACTCACCCGCAGACCGATTGACTCACCAGCGATTTCTTTCGTTAGGGGATGGAGAAGGGGTCCTCACACGGGGCGCCAGACTGTCGGGGCCAGCCCAACAGCGGCGGGGCTAGGAGAGATGGTGAGTACCGACAGCCCCAAAGAAGCACATGAAGCCGGGAGCCAAGTCAAGCGAGGTCTCATTTATTGAGGAACAAAGCACTTCTTTTAAAAGCGAAAGTAGGCTGGGGAATCCCAGCGCGCCAAGCAGCCAGCCAATAGGGGTAAAGGTTAGGTAGGCCCATGCCCTTGTCTACCTATGGGAGGTTTGTCCATGCCCTGAGAATGGGTACGGAAGTGCTCTGGGCCTATTATAACTTAGATTGTGGCCCAAGAGGCAAACTGCAGCACCTCCCTCACAGCCGGATGTTCACGCCATCTTGTGGGGGCAGGGCAGAGACCCCAACATTCTCCAACTCTTCTTTATATCTTCATATTTTTCTATACTATAGTGTCTAAAGGGAAAACCTGACATAGAGATGGAAATTAGCTGGAGAAGATGGGATGCAGCAGGAAGAGTGATGAAGGTGAGAAAAATCTCTCCAGCATAGTCTAGAAATGTGTATTATTTAGGATGACTGAAGAAGAAGTTATTTAAGAATTGTGGCTATGATACAGCAGAGAGTTGAAAAAAATCAGAGTTGGATAAAGATGCCAGGAAAGGCTTTCTGCACCACACTATACAAAATTGGGGATTGTATGTTTAAACCAATGGGGAGTAATTTTATGATGTTTATGACATACAAAGATTACCATGGGAAAGTGGTTTTCAAAAAAGAATAAAAGTACATCCTTAAGAAAATGAGTTTTCAGATATAGGCTATGTTTGACAGCTGTTCCACAAATTATAAGCCTTTTATAGTAGGATATTACATTACTATGCCTTTTTATATTCCAGTATAGCTAATACTACATATTGTTATTGCAACAATTAGACTGTTTTGCATTGCACTTGCTAAAATAGTGTAGTAATTCAAGGAATGATGACTATTATGATGATTTTCATGTTATTAACTTCTCTTTGAGACATTTTGATTCGAGTTGTGGTGTAGGATATTATTATTATGCCGTGTGTGTGTGTGTGTGTGTGTGTGTGTGTGTGTGTTTCTGGGGATTGAAGCTGAGGCATTCTACCTTTGAGCTATACCTCCAGCTTTATTTTATTTTTTATTCTGAAATATGGTCTTGCTAGGTTGTTGAGAATCTCACTATATTGCTGAGGCTATCCTTGAATCTTGAAATCCTCCTGTCTCAGCCTCCCAAGTACTAGGTGTGTACCAACACTCCTGGCTGTAGGGCAATATTAAAAGCCAAGCAAATGACATTTTAATTTGGGTACAGAGTCTTAGTGCACACCAAATATCCTTTACTTCCTTGCCTACTTTGTGTTAACTAGTTAGTTCTGGCCAGTAAAATTTGATAAGTGATAACATGTTTATATTATAACGAACTCATAGGTCATAAGCTTAATATGGCATGACTAAAATATAGAGTTTAATAAAAAAAACTTATTTGTGTTAAGCTACTGCGAGTTGAGGTTACTCTCAGTATTTGTTACTGCAGCATGTTCCATCTTACAAACTATTCAAGTGATATGTGGAAGAATGAAGAATCTAGAAAAAAAATTAAATTGGAAATTGGAATATGGTCAAAATGTTTTAAATAAAGAGCTTGTGATTTGACTATGCATTAAAAGGGAAAAGTTTGGGGCAACCAGAAGAAAATTTAGAATACAGGAAACATACTGAAATGGCAGGTTGAAAAGGCTCCATAATGACAATGTGAATTCTATACAAATGGTCCAGATGATAAAATTTGAGAACCAATGATCTCGAAAACACTTTAAGAAATTGACCAAATATTATATCAGAAGACAGAATGCATGATAGTTGTCATGAAAATGTGAAAGTAAACTGTTAGAACAATTTAGAGAACATTATTAAGATGTGTCAGTATCTTTATCTTTATTATACACTAAATAAGATAGGAAGTTGGCATTGAGATTAGAGATGAAAGGATGATAAAATCTGGGCATTTGAACACACACAATTCAGGCAAAAAGAAATGATGCAAACCAAAGGAGAGTAGAGGTAGGTATTGAAATGGTATATAAACCAATGTCACAGATAATGTTTATAGATTGTCTTTCTGTAGGGAGAAAATTCTTAAAATTAGGTCTCCTGTTCTATTCTTTCCTTCAAGATTCAGTTATGGAGGCAAATGTTATAGGGTTTTATATAGATACTTCCACACTTATTAATTTGTTCTACAGTATCTTAGAAATATTTTGAAATTGGCAATTTTGCGATTAGAGAAGAAACACTTTTATGCAATTATCACAGGCAGATTTTTATCACAAAGTCATAATGCACATTTGGCATGTATCACCTGTTCAGTTTTTCCATAAATGGGCAGATTAATAATCTTTCTTTCCATGACATTTGAATTTTTCTTGCCTTTTCATCAAACAATAGTTGTTTGGACTCTCTTTAGATCCTGAGACATAAAAGTTCCCCAAGGTGTAATTAATGACTTCCAATGGAAGCAAAGAAGGAGGTTGTGGAGGAGTGATTGCTATTTACATCCTGTGGTAGTTGAGTTCAATTATACTATTGAAACCAAGAACAATGCAATACTTTTAAAACCAACTTCTCATATTCTTAAATGTTCTGTGTCTACCTCTTCTGGAAAACTGTAGGCTGTTTACAGGCTCTGGGGGAAAGGCCTTTGTGTATTAAGGTAAACTAAAAAGCAACATTTTGAGGCTATTATTTGTGATGATACCTTGTTACTTACAACTTCCACTATGGCACTTAACACAATATTTCTCTGATTCTTTTTAGTATGTTTCTATGGAAACACACTTTCACATAAAAAATGCCTCTTTTGATGAAAAATAAGTGTATCTCAATTTTCTCTCATTAGGGAAGGTTCCTTAGATTCCATGCATGGGGTCCTCAGGAACAAGTGTCATAACTTAAGATATAGTTCTAAATGGGTTTTTCTAAAAATATATGTTCTATATAAATCCTCTGTATTAACATTTTCTGACTTTCAAAATAGAAATGAGTTGTGTTAAATCCTGCAATTACTTAGTGGGAGCTATGAAAAAAGGCACAATAAATAAAACTTTTCAAGTCACCATCTTGTGAAAAAAAAGTCTTGGAATAAAGCATATACTTCCTATCTAACATTAGCCGTAGATATATAGTGTTATTTAATGCTAAAATCAAAGCAGAAAGTTAAAAATAGCACTCCATTTATCAAAAAAGCTATAAAGCAGGTAGTCCTTGCCATCAGCATTTATGGGTTATTAGGCTACCATTGCTGAACACTGGATTTATGACATTAGATTTTTATGCCAAGTGGGCCACAGGGTTGCATTTTTCTGATTTAAATTTTATACTTGATTATAAGTAACTCAGGGATTACAGAGAAAGAAATCTATTGACCTTTCATTTAATTTTAGAAATGTTCTTAATTCTTTTTTTTATTGTGAAAAAAAGCATTCGTTTATTTCAAATTTCAGAAAAACATGCCTGTTTAAACATGGTTAATTTAGAACAGTAACAGCCTGTGGTAAGCAAAAAGTATGGTAAGGAAGGAAGAATATCAGTTAACAAGTAGCATTATACCCACTTCTTCAACTATAACACTGGACACACTGAGAAATGTAGTAGAAGCTCTAATCCTCCAGACAGCTCTGGTTTGTGGCATGATTTGCCTATCATGTTTTCTTGATTCTACCTTTAAAAGCATAGGCCCAAAGGGTAATATTTTATCATACTGAATCAAATGCATGTCCAAGGAAAATTCCTCCCTTTTAATGTACATGGAACCTCTTTTCTGATTCTTTTTTTAATATGCTTTCATTGGTGCATTTTAGTCTCACATTATAATGTAAATCCTGTTGACAGTGACATACACGCACTTGGTGGGCCCCTGATTCTACCTTTTTGTTGTTGTTTTGGTTGTCAATCATTACTTCAATACCAAATTGTCCTTAATGTTTCCACAATGCATATTTATTCCCCTTTCTGAAAAGTATAGATTAAAATTAATACTGAATTTTTAATATGCAAAACTCTCAGTTTCTTAAAGCAAATAAAAGTATGGCGCCACTCCAGTAAGTAAATGCCAATAAAAATGACATCGGAGCCGGGCATGGTGGCACATGCTTGTAATCCCAGCATTCCGGAGGCTGAGACAGGAGAACTGTGGTTCAAGGACAGCCTCAGCTACTTAGTGAGGCCCTTAACAACTCAGTGAGACCCTGTTTCAAATTAAAGAATAAAAAACAGGGCAAGGGGTGTAGCTTGGAGGTATAATGCCCCTGGGTTCCATCCCTAGTACTGGAAAAAAGACATTGGTACAAAATCTAAACAAATCCCAAATACAGCACATTAGTAATTAGAACATTGTGTGATGATTTGATTTTTAGCAATTAACAGGTAAATGAAACAACACACTATATTACACTGAATATTAAGCTAGATAACCACAAGTTTACAAATTCTCCAATTTCAATAATTACTTGCTTTTGAACAATTAAATTTTAGCCTCATTTTTTAAATTAAATGCCTATTCAACAAGCTGATTGACTAAACACATTTATGTAAATTTATATCCTAGAGTACCATAGTAAACAGGAGACATTATTCAAAGATGAATAAGAAAGTTCTACTGTTTTTCATCATCTGTGTCAGGTTGCAAAGGACATGCTCTTCTCTTTGCTTTTCCTAAACCACTGCTTCCTGCCTCTTCAGGAATCTGATTTTCTTTATCAGAATCTTTATGGGGCAGCTTGAAGAATTCTCCAATTCCTTTTTGCCACTTGGGAGTTGGGCATACACAAACTGGATTCCCTCCTGCATACTTATTTTCAGCTTTCCTTGACGAAATCGGCATAGAATTAGTGGCAAAGGAAGAGGAACCAAGGACCTTCCTGGGTGCTCGAGAAACCACCACTTTCCTATAGGAGCCCGAGACACTGTCTGCTTTAGTCTGCACCATGTTGGCCCGGGAGGATGAGAAAAAGGCTCTGGCTCCCCGGCCGGGGCTGTATCTCAGAACAAGGCTGAAATGTTCTTAATTCTAATCAGCTTCATTGTTTGCTGAGTAAAGGTTTGGGTATGGGATAATGTGGTGAGTAATCAGGTCATTACTATAGATGCTGCACAACTAAAAGAATCCTTCTGTTGTGTTTCTTCCCTACTTCTTTCATTAAGTATATTCTCTACTAAGGATGCTCCTGTAGGTGCTAAGAATCAATAAAAAAAAAGTGAGCATGATATAGTATGGTCCCTGGTATCCAGAAATCAATATGGTCTACTAAGAATCAAATAATATTCTTTCATTTGGAGAAAGATTTCAATGGATGATCACTTAAATTTGGTGTTTGCAAATGTCTATATGAATATACATAGTTGGGGGAAATTTTTCTAGTTAAGAAGGTGCTATATTCTAAACTGCTAATCCAGAA
The DNA here is from genome assembly GCF_963383645.1 of Muscardinus avellanarius. Classification (NCBI taxonomy): domain Eukaryota; kingdom Metazoa; phylum Chordata; class Mammalia; order Rodentia; family Gliridae; genus Muscardinus; species Muscardinus avellanarius. The sequence continues at coordinate 83,086,277 of NC_137797.1, forward strand.
AAGGAACAAATTTCTCTTTCTAATAAAACTCATGCTCCAAAATGCAACTTCATTTTTTTCTATAGCTCAATTAGTTTCAATCTCAAGTTCTCCCACCCATTCCATCCTGCACCCCCATAGTGGAAAATCTAATTTTGCAAGGTAAACTCAATTGATATATGGTCATTATCTTTCCATCCTGTCTCACAATCCATTTAGTTTTCTTGGCACTTTCATAGTATCATAGCAGTACAAGTTTAAGATTTGTTATTACTTTTAAAACTAATAATCCTTTCACGTTTGGTTTTTACTTCATTATTTCTACTTATTGTATCTATTTCTGTAAGTTCCATGAGCTAAGCAACTTTATGTGGTCTACTATGACAGTGTTAAAAATCTGGCTGTGTTAGTACTCAGGGCAGAAATTCTTTCAGCTAGTCAGCTCAGGTTTAGTTCCATGGTGTTAGAAGTCATGACTGTCAGTTGAACAGATGCTTCTTCTCTGTATTTTTGAGGCTGTTCACTTAGCCAACACTTAGAAGATACATGTTTGTTGTCTGATAAGCTGATCGCCAAAAGATTCCCTAGGTTTATTTATTGTATTCATTCATTCATTCATTCATTCATTCATTCATTCATTCATTTTTTGGTGGTACTGGGGTTCCTGGAAGCCCTTCTACCTCCAGGGTACACTCCCAGACCTATTTTATACTTTTTTAAAAAAAATCTGGAAACAGGGTCTCCTAAGCCAGCGCAATCCTCCTGTCTCCGCCTCCCAAGTGCGGGGATTATAAGCATGCGCCACCACGCCCAGATCCCTAGGTTTATTATATACTCCTACATTGAGAAGCAATTTTTTTCTGCCTTTCCTTTCCTCCCTTCCTCCCTCTTTTCTTTCTTCCCTCCCTTCTTTTCTTCCCTTCTTCCTTCTTCTTTCTTCCATCTTTCTTTTTCTGGGGATTGTATCTAAGGACACCCTAAGCTATGTCCTAAGTCTGAAAATTTTTTAAATTTTAATTAAATTAATTAATTAATTATTTTTAATTTTTTTTGTGGTACTGGGGATGAAACCCAGGGCCCCTCTACCTCTGGGCTATACTCCCAGACCTATTTTATATTTTATTTGGAGACAGGGTCTCTTAAACCAGCTAAGGCTGTCTTTGAACCTGCCTGATCCTCCTGTCTCAGCCTGCCAAGCGCAGGGATTACAAGCGTGCGCCACCACGCTCGGCTTTTAATTCTTAATTTTAAAACAGCGTTTTTCTAGGTGGCTGATTCTCCAGTGTCAGCCTCCTGTGTACTGGGATTTTATGAAGTGTGCCCCATGATGCCTGTCTCTTTCTGCCTTTTCTAATCCAGTAGAAAATTGGGTTATCATATCTACTGTTAGAAAATAAATCCTTGTAACGCTAAGGTATTATCTTACAGGGTGCCTAATATTCTGAATATTATAGGTGAATATTCTGAATAATATAGGTGCCTAAAATCACTGAATGATGGATTTTCTCTAATAAACACAGTATTTGCTATATATAATCTATGCATTCTGGTTGCTTACATGTTTTTACATATCCACAGAGGAATAGTTTCTCTTGGAGATAAGAAAAGTTAGGTTGATTTTAAAGTGGAGATAGTTGCCTGGCAATTTTAGACTCTAAATATCATTTATTGAAAAGCAATAGAACTCAGAGTTAGTGTTGGCTTGGGTGATTCACCCCAAATCTCAAATGGAAACAAGTTTACTGCTGTATAATGGGGACAACAGGGAAAACAGATAGAACCCAGAAGGTTTCTAGTATATCATTTCATTAAATAGAATAAAAAATCAATAGTTTAAATGCAAGATTTCCAGTGATTGCTTTATAAAAATAAAGCTATGAACAAAAAATTTAAGCAAGAAATCCAGCCCAGATTAGTTCTTGGTAGAAGAAAAATGAAATAGGTACATTAGATTATTGATGAAACATGGTGATAATAAATATCAATTGTAGCCTCATAACTAGTTGTAGATATGAAGTACAGTATGCCTGCATTTTTGTATTAATGTGTTTATATATATATATACTTTTTCTTTCAATTATTTTTATTTCTTTCTTACCTTATATTATTTATATGTTAGTTCATAAATTAAAGATTGTCAATATATAATTAAGTTAGAATAAGAAAAGGAATGGCATCCTCTACAAATCTTGAAACTGAATATCGTAGCTGATGTTTTTGTGGAAGAAATGTGTGTATTTGATGAGTAAGGCAAAGTTATGATATTTTGTATGTTATCACATCAGGTAGATGCATCAAAATACATATTTGGATTTAAATAAGGAGAGCCACACTAGAAATATTTTTTGTTTGCCAGTACCATATTTTGATTACTCTTATTTTGTGAGTTTAGGTTGGAGATGTAGCCCATTTCTCATTATAAGTGCGAATTACCTCTGAGTATTTATTTTACCCAGCTTCCCTTGCATCTAGGGAATAAGAACATGCTCTTGACTGATGCATATCTTCTCTTTGCCAGTGATAGCAGTGGTATAAGTGGCAGAGGTGGTGGTGGCAGTGGTAAAAATGTGGCAGTAGAGCTTGTAGAAATGGCCACAGTGGTAGACAGGATGGCCTTTTGGGGCGTGGAACTTCATGTAGATCAATGGAAGGGCTACTGGGGAGTATTAAGTAGCCATAATAGTAATAACAACAACATAGGGTATCAACTAATATTAACTGATAGAATTAATGAAATAATCATTAGACCAGTTTTGAGATGTAATTTGGGGGCATTGTTTTCTAACTTTGTTGTCTTTTAGTCTGCTTCTCCTGAACTCCTAGTGATTGTGGGAGCTACTTAATATCTAATTAAGTAAACAATGAATTTTCTGCCTAAATTTAACAGAGGCACGTTTGATTGCTTGCAATTAAATAACTTGACTGATAAGACCTAGTGATTTAAGTCTTCTTCTTAGAGGAAAAGAGATGTGGGGCTGGGGAAATTTGTCAGTTCTACTGATAACAATGAAATGATTTTTTTAAATTATTCCCTGATTAAATTCTTTCTTTAAGTATGAGCCTTGGAATTTCTTCTCTATATCTAGAATAAACACAAAAATACTGACTCCAAAAACATTAATATTATATTATTTAGGAGTACTTTAAATTATTCCTCTTAATATTAGATTGCTTTTTCTTACCTTCAGTATGTTTTTATATACTATTTTCTAGTGTTTCCTGTTGAAAAGTCTTATTTTTTATTCTAAATGGCTTATAAAATTATATTTTTGATGAAGAATTTGGCTCAGTGTGAGACAGCAAAAAGTAAGACTATTTGAATAAAACTGAAAAAAGGCCATTAATTAAATGCTGTGTGCCTGAAAATTTACAGATGGTTACATTTAACAGTTTTAAAAATTTAAACTAGTGTATATTTATTACAAGAGGGATCAGTGAAAGCTAACCAGGATTAAAAAATTCTAAATACTTCATGCTTCTTGAAATTAACTTGGTTCAAAAGTAAACTTATTTAAAAGACAAAAATAACACCTTAGAGAAGTTTTGAATAAAAATGTCTAATATCTTTGTTTATAATAGCTGTACATTAAATTGAATATTTGTAGTACTCTATCAATGTTTTTGTTTGTTTTGTGTGTATATGTGTGTGTGTGTGTGTGTGTGTGTGTGTGTGTGTGTGTGTGTGTGGTACTGGGGATGGAACCCAGAGGCATTATACCCCCAAGCTACAGCCCTAGTCCTATTTTTTACTGTTTATTATGAAACAGGGTCTCACTGAGTTGCAGAGGTCCTCACTAAGTAGCTGAGGCTGCCCAAGAACTGTGATCCTCCTGTCTCAGCCTCCCAAATTCTGGGATTACAAGCATGCACCACTACACCCAGCTTCTTTCTATCAATGTTTTGTTTGTTAAATTTTTTCTTGTCATGAAGAGTTTAATAATGAAAGCTATAGTTCTCCTCAGAAAAATACACTGCCACAAACAAACATGTTGGATATATTTTATAAGATCCATGGGTCCCTTGATGTCCTTTCATTAGCCTGCCTTTCATTTTCTTTTCCTTCCTTCTTTCCTTCCTTCCTTCCTTCCTTTTTCACAAGGCCTTGTACATGCTAGGGAGGTGCTCTTGACTGAGCTACATTTCCAGCCCTTTTAATTTTATTTTGAGACAGTGTCTCTCTAAATAACCCAGACTGGCCTTGAACTTGCCATCCTACTGCCCTAGACTTCCCAGTGGCTGAAATTAAAACATATGCCACTGCCTCTGGCCTTATTAGGCCTTTCTTAAGGTCCTTAGTTATCATGTTAGAAAAATCTGTTTTACTCCAGTCTACATAAAGATTGTAATATTTTTTGCAAATTAAGTTGCTAATTTATATTGTTTCATTATAGATTTAATTAATTATTTAAGATTAACTTGTTATAAATAATTTAATTTTATTACAGTAGAGTTTGAGGAGACAAAATGCATTGAAAAAATAACTGTCTTTAAAAGAAAATCTTACTTTTATTTGAGTCAAGTAACACTTGAAGCAGAAAAAAGTGCAAGAAAAACATACTCTTTAGTGAAAACAAAAGTAAAACAAAAAATCTGAATCTGACCACTCAAAGCTGTTCACAACAGCAGGAAAGACAATGGCAGATACGTGCCACTGTTAGCCAGGCTTCCCAATGTGCAAGAGTCAAAAGCCCCAATGTTCATATTTTCATAAAAACAAAACCTTGTTGGGAGTATATCTATCTACTTAAAGAACAACTTATTAACTCCGTACTTTCTAAGAGAAGGTATAACATTGTAGCAAAAAAATAAAATTTGCAAACTATGTATATTTCATCTATGAAGCAATGACTTTAGTTTCATATTTGAACTAAAACTCACTTTCTGTGCAAACATAACCTTTAGCCTTGAGATTGAATTTCCTATTTTTCTGATTATCTTTTTCTATCAAAGCTGATATAACATGCTATATTTCAGCAAAATTTTTAACTGAGATGTAGAAATAATCCTTAGAGAAAAATATATTTATCTATTTTTGTCTGGAATGGGATGACAGTCAAAGTGACCGGTGTAGGTCTCTTATGAATGATTTCAAAGATGAAGGGATAGCTTCTTGAAATAATCATGTACAAGACCATTAAAGAGTCTTCACATACTCTCGTTAAATTACAATATTGTGATTAGATTTTTAATCATAATACAAAGTAAAAAAATTCTTTGGAGAATAAATGTAGATTTTCCACATACTCAATTGATTATTCTTGAATTAGAAAGAAAATTTAGCTGGGTGTGGTGGTGCACGTTTGTAATTCCAGCGCTTGGGAGGCTCAGACAGGAGGATGGCACAGGTTTGAAGCCAGCCTCATCTATTTAGTGAGGCTCTCAGCAACTTAGTGAGACCCTGAGATAGATTGACTGTGAGGGTCTGAAGGATAATTTGCTACAGGGAGAAAATGTGCTACAGCAAGTAAAACTTTGGAATTGATAAAGCCATTTGCTACTTGCTTTACATATGTGACCTTAAATAACTCAATGAATGTTCTTAATTCCAAATCTTCTTACCTGAAAATAGGAATAAATGATACTTATTTTCAGTAATACCTACTTCAAAAGTTTTGGTGAGAAGTGAATGATGTCACTTGTTAATATTATTTAATACACTAAATTTGGCTTCCATTGACTAGGGAGTGCTGTAATATAGTGAATTTTATTCCAGACTCTAGAATAATCAATATATTCAAGTTTAAATGCCTTTAGATAGCCTATAATACATATGCACAAAGGAAAGCAAAATATTTTATAATTAGAATTCCATATTTAAAAAAATTATCTGGATTAAAAAGCCTACTACTTCCGCCTAGTTACCTCTGCCAATTTATTTTAAATGTTAAAAACAAAACAATAACCTTTTCATTTTTAACCCATATTTACCATAAACAATTTTGTACCAGGCCCTGGCCTTAGCAGTCTAATATCCTGGCTCACTCTCCGTTGATGGACAAGCATTCTATCTTTGAAGCTGACTTATTTATTTTTATTTTGTTTCTTTGTACCATTTTGTTTGGGTGAAAACATGTTTGCTTTTTGCAATTACAGAGAGCAGTATAAGATTATTCCAACCAGAAACAGAAAGAGAGATTATTTAAGGTTTTTGTTGTTGTTGTTGTTGGTGGTGGTGGTGGTGGTACTGGGGTTCCTGGAAATCCTTCTACCTCCTGGCTATACTCCCAGACCTACTTTTTATATTTTCTTTTATTTGGAAACAGGGTCTCCTAAGCCAGCGCGGCTGGCTTCGAACCTACGTGATCCTCCTGTCTCCACCTCCCAAGCGCCAGGATTACAAGCGTATGCCACCATGCCCGGCTTATGTTTTTAATGTTTAATTTTTTTTTCTCCATGAATTTGACTGTGTGCATTGGACCATGTACAACTGTTTGCTTCCTTAAGCAAATCTATTTATGTAGACCTTTCATATGGTTGTTAAATAGCCATCTGGAGCTTTCTCATTCACTTGTGAAAGCTGGAGTCATGAAGCCACAGTTACATGATTAAAAAAAAAAAAAAACCTGGTTATGAAAAGGGATTTGCACTGAAGCCTTTATCTAGCTTCCCCCATCAAGGTTACACAAAATCCTGCTATTTTTGGCTATTATAGTCATAATAAAAACAAAGTGGCAGGATGAAATCTCTCAAAAAGAGTAAGAATACTATGTCCTTCCAATCTGCAACTCTTTAAATTTTAAAGTACTTTTTCAAGAAGAAAAAGGTATCAGATTTTTTTCTTATATAACACAACGTAGTTGTCAATCTTAGTAAACAGAACAAATAACAGGCAGCTAATACAATAAATGTCATTATAAGTGCTTCTTAAAACAAATATACAAACACAACCACTACCCAAACCTGAGATTTATTGAAAAATGTATTCAATGGTTCCTTGTTAAAGATATGTCATTCTGACATATAAACAAAATTAATTAAATAGGCATTTACATGTTAATATTTTGTCTGCTGAAACTATTGGAATAAGCAATAATTAAGTTATAAAAGCTCCTCATAAAATACACATGGCTTTGATATTCAGTAAATACTATGTAAAATATATAAGAAGTAGTCATCATTCTTTATCCTATAGAGATCTACAGTGCCCAAACAGTATCTCATTAGCTGCAAGAACTCTTACAGCACCATATAATGTTAATACTTTCTGAAATGAAGATAAAATGAGGCAGAAAGTACAGAGTAACAGGAAGGGGTGCTAGATAATTCACAGTGCAAGCAACATGCTCTTCTCTGCCTGTGACCAGTGGCTTGGAAGGTATCCAAGATAGAGTATAAAAAAGTTATGCTGGTACAACTGAGTTGCTTGAATATTATTCAAAAGATCTAAAAATATTTATTAAATATTAAAAAACTGCTAGGCATAGTCATGCGCCCCTGTAATTCCAGGACAGGCTCAGTAATTTAGTGAGACTAGAGGCAATCTAATGAATCCTTGTTCCAAAACAAACAAATGGCTGGGGGTGTAGCTCAGAGGTAGAATGATTTGGGTTTCAATCTTCAGATGCACCCATACACACAAAAAAATTAAAAGAATAAGAATTTTATATGTATCATAATGGAAATTTGCCAGTATCTTATATTCCCAACTGCAGTTTATGAGAGCACCAGTTGTCCCATATATTCAACAACATGTAGTATGGCCAGTCTTTGTAATTTCATCTATCTTAGTAAGTATGCAGTAGTATTTCATTGTGATTTTAATACACACTGTTCTAATGATTAATAATTCTGAACATTTCTGCTTATTTGCTGTCCAAATATCTTCTTTGGTAAAGTAGCTGTTCAAATTTTTGTTAAGTTTTAAAATTTTCTGTTAAGTCATTTTTAATTTTGATGAATATTACCAGATTATTTCTTATAAATATACCATTTTGTACTTCTGCCAGTAATATATGAAGGTATCTGTTTCTTCATATCATAATATTTATCTTTTAGAAAAGTGGTATTATCATTCAATTAGTTTTATTAAATTATAATTGATACTGAGAAATATTTTATGTTTTAGAGCTATTGGATTATACTGGCTGAATTTTTTATGTTCTTAATTTATTATTTTCATTACGATGTCATTTTTGTTTTGTTTTAGGAAAATGAATTTACTCTTCTTTCTTTCTTTTTTTTTTTTTTTTTTTTTTTTTTTTGGTGGTACTGGAGTTCCTGGAAGCCCTTCTACCTCTGGGCTACACTCCTAGATTTATTTTATTTTTGGAAACAGGGTCTCTTAAGCCAGCATGACTGGCTTTGAACCTGAGCGATCCTCCTGTCTCTGCCTCCCAAGTGCGGGGATTACAAGCGTGTGCCACCACGTCTGGCTAGGAAATAAATTTAAAACATTAAATTATATTTGGATGCTTCCTAAAATAAAATGTATAACACCTGAACATTTTTTTTTAAAAGTATTTGAACTTTTAACACAGTGTTTTGAAAGAAGTCTCAAATTACTTTATGAGAAGAGTGTTGCCAAGTTGAATGTGGGTCAATCACTTAATTCACCAAAATAAATTTTTGGTGACATAGGATTGACCAGGTCAATATTCAATAAGTACAGAGGAACAAGGAGAACATGTAAATAAGCTGCCTTGACTTAAATAGATTCTATGTTTTGCTTTCTTTTACTATATCAATATTTTCAAAACAAAACCACATAATCAAAATACTTAGCTCTAGTTAATCAAATACTTAGGTCTTCTGCAGCCAGATGGTTAATGTGACTCTCCTTGAAAGACTCAATACTATTTTGTAAAAGCGTCATTTATGAGGGTTCATCAAGAAGTAAAATTGGAAAGATTTAATGATGTTGAAGATTAAAGATAATTGTTTTCTTGGACAGATGTTGCTAGATGTATTTTAACTAAATGATGAACTTAGTAAGAATTATCAGGTCTTCTTTTGTAAAACTGGAAACCAAACCTCAAAATATTTTTTTTAGAAAACATTTAAAGTTCTTCCTTCTAAGCCATCACTCTTAATGATAATGTCCCCTCCATATCTAAAAACAAACAACAGAAAACCAAAAAACTCCAAATTTATTTATATAATCCTTACACCATTGTAAGGGGCTTTCTTGGGAAACACAATGGTTTATTTGAACTTTTTATAGAAAAACACTCTACTGTGACATATCATGGTTTATTTAATAGTAATTATGATTATAAAAAGTTTTATGAATCAAAGTCTTGCCTAAATCTCTTAAACAGTTTAGAGAAAGGTTTTGTAGCATTTTAGAATTTTTAAATTAAAACAGCTATTTTAAAATACACTGAAAGGCTAGGTTGTTCCAGAAGAATGTTAATTATATCAAGTTATTAAATGCCCAAGAGTTACATTTTTTCTTCCCTCTCTGTGTCCCCTTTTGCATGGTTGGACATTTTAATTGTCTAAGCAAGCAAGAAACCAGAGTAGACTCTGACCACATACTAATGAATCCTGACCTTCCCTACTGTAGCAGTGATCTAAATCAGGTTTAAAAATTAGGCATTAGTTTCTCATACATCATGGCCATAAAATGCCAAAAAAGATTGTCGCCATGAAAAGTTTTCAGCAAAAGTATGGCTTCCCTGAGACCTATCTTCTGCATTGAAGATTTCTGAAGGAGGGTGGACGCAACACTCAAGACAGTAAACTAGGCCTGGGTGGGCCTTCATGGACTTGAAGAATCTGAAAGGTAGATGTGGGATCATATCTGAAAATCTTTAGAGCATTGTTTAAAATTGGTAACTGCCAAAAAAGAAAGTGGGTCAACCCACAGTATAAACAAAAACCAGGCAGAATATGGGTTCTGCACCTTCTGCTGTGATGACCCAGTTCTCCTCAGAACCATCTTCTTCCTTGTCTATTGTGTAGACTCTGCCTCTCCTTTGTCTAAGTGCTCCTTCCAGTCTGTTTGCTTGCTGGGACCTTTCTTTGACCTCCTTTTCAAAGGACATATATGCATCAGAGTTGAGCCTTATTTTTATTATTCTTTACATTTTTCCTGGAATGCTCTTCCAAATTCTTGGGTTCAACTTCTCGTTTGAAGCTATTGATTCCAACCTCTACTATCCTGTCCCCTCAACTGTCCCCAAACACCTGTTGAACATTTCACCTAAGCTCTCATCTCCTTCTTGAGTGCATCATATAAAAGCAATTTGTGACACTTTCGATGGTCCTTGGCCACATGGCACCTGGCTCCCATCTGACTTCATCATTGTGTATGACGAGGGCAGGGATCATCAGTGAATCAAAGAGATGGACCCTGCACTCTTGAGGTTCCAGCTTGAGCAGGGGAAGTAGGGATTAAGCAGGTAGACACATAATAATGATAATAATAATAATAATAATAACAATAATAATCACTATCATTACAATTATAATTATAATTACAATTATTATAATATTATTATTGTGGTACTGGGGGTTGAACCCAGGAGCATTCTACCTCTGAGCTACATTCCCAGCCCTACTTATTATTCTTTATTTCAAAACATGGTCTCACTAATTTGTGGAGGGCCTCACTAAGTAGCTAAGGCTGGCCATGAACTTGTGATCCTCCTATCTCTGACTCCCAAATAAAGGGATTATGAGCGTTAGCAACCATGCCTGGCTCATAATAATTATTTTAATTATGATAGTTAAAATTACAAGGTGATATGACCTGGCCTACTTTGAGCATCCAGGAAGGCTTCTGCAGAAGCAAATTATTTTAAACTCTATGGTCCTTTTATAAGAATACATTGTTTCTTACTTTCCTTTGAAAAATCTCTCTCTCTCTCTCTCTTTTTTTTTTCCAGTAATCATGGTGGAACCCAGGAAATTTTTACCTCTGAGCTACTATGCCCCCAGCCCTATTTTTTATTCTTTATTTTGAAACAGGGTCTTACTAAGTTGCAGAGGGCCTCACTAAGTAGCTGAGGCAGGCCATGAACAGTGACCTTCCAGTCTCTGTCTCCCAAATGCTGGGATTTACAAGCCTGCACCACAATGACTGACCTAAATCTCACTTCTTATAGTTCTGCCATTTCTAATTTATCCGAGCAAATGGGTTCAATTTGGCAGACTGAAAATAAAACTCTCTCAATTAGATTTAGTGAAACTTTTCATATATTTGGAGGCTGAAAACACTTATACAACTTAAGTCTTATTCTGTGTCCAGTAAGCAAAAAATATTGGTGAGATTTTACAATTCTTATGACAGGTTCCTTGAAAGACATTTTTGAAAGATATCTATATTTCAAGAAGTATAGCCACTATTCTAGAAAATTTCTCAAAATTAGTCTTTATCATTAGCGAATTATGTCCAGATCAATAAGCTGCCATTTTTATTAGATTAAACGTCTTAATTATTTATTTATTTATTTATTTTTTATTTTTAATTGGTGCATTGTATTCATACATCATAGTGGGATACATACTTTTGTAGACATACATGCACACATTGCCCAGTCAGCCCCCACCCGATCCCCACCCCATTCTCTCCCTATCCCTCCCTCCCATGCTTGGCTTAGTGATTAACATCTAGTATTATAGCAATTTATCAAAAATTAAAAATGATAATCTCACATAACAGTTTCATTTGTCTGATACCAAGCTTTTGATGACTTAAAGATAACATTTCAATATTTCTTTTTGCTTTCTTTCTTACCAGAGAATCTATTTTTTCTATTTTTTAGGTGAAACTATCATATATTTATATATTTATTTTTCAGAAAAAAAATCTATCCTAATATGGAATATGGACTCTAGGTACCCACAATGATCTTGAAAAAGAACAAAGCTAGAAGATATATATTTTCTGATTTCAAATCATATAAAGCTATAATAATTGAAACAGTATAGTACTATTCTAAAGGCAGATATATAAACCATTGGAGTTAAAAGCCTAGAGCTAAATTCTTCCCTATATTGTCAAGTTATTTTTGACAAGGTTTCCACGAACATTTGGTGGTGGGAATAATAATCTTTTAACTAAATATTGTTGAAAAATAATAATTACATGGAAAAGAATAAAATTGGACCCTTACCTAATCCCATATACAAATATTAACTCAAAATAGATAAAATACCTAAATATAAATCTTAAGACTATAAACTTTTAGGAGAAAATCTGGGTCATAAAACCTCACAACATTGAAATTGGCAGTGATTTCTTGGATATGATTTCAATGGCACAGGCAACAGAAGAGTATACAAACTCCCTAAAAAATAAAAAACATATTGTATATCCAAAGACAATGTAAACAGAGTTAACAGTTACTAATAGAATGGGATAAAATATTTCCAAATGCTATATCTGAAGGTATATTAATTTTCCAACTAGAAATCCTAAAAATTAACAACAATAAAGGCAAACAATACCCTTTACAGATAGGTAAAAGACTAACATAAATAATGAATCTCCACAGATAACCAATCTTAGTTGTCTGTTGGATGGAAAATCTTGTTTCTCTAATTCTGATGTGTGTTACCTATTTCTTCTTTGTAGTTAATCTCTTTGAGTATTTTCTCTAGTGCTGGTTTTGAAGACATAAATTCCTTCAGTTTCTGTTTGTCATGGAAGCTTCTTATTTCTCCATCTAATTTGATAGAACGTTTTGCTGGGTAGGAGATTTTTGGCTGGAAGTTGTTTTCTTTCAAAATTGGGAATATGTTACTCCAAGCCCTTCTGGCTCTCATAACTTGGTTTGGGAAGTCTGGAGTGATTCTAATTGGTTTGCCTCTGAATGTCACTTGGCCCTTTGCTTTTGTTGCCTTTAAGATTCTCTGCTTGGCTTCCACATTGGTCATTTTGACAATTATGTGGCGTGGGGATCCTCTTCTCCGATCCTGTCTAAATGGAGTTCTATACGTTTCCTGGACCTGCGTATCGACCTCTTGCTCTATGTCTGGAAAATTTTCTGCTATTACTTCCTTGAAGAGATTGTTGATCCCTTTGGTTTCACTTTCTTTTCCCTCCTCTATTCCAATTATTCTTAGGTTAGCTCTCTTAAAATGGGCCCATATTTCTTCAATATCAGATTCCTGCTGTCGGATATTTTTTCCTAGATTAGAAACTATGCGTTCATTTTTGGAATGATCATCTTCTAAGAGCGAGATTCTGTTCTCCATGTGTTCTAATCGGTTGTTTGTGCTTTGAATTGAGGCCTTTACTTCATTAATTGCATCCTTTATCTCTTTTTGGCTCTCTCTGAGTTCTTTTCGAAGCCCTCTATTATTTCTACAGTTATTTTCCTGATTTGCTCTTCTAGAAATCTCTGATTTTCTGTTTTATCGGGTTCTGATGTTGTGGGGTTGTGAGCATTCATTGCTCCAGTATTATTCCTCTTTCCCATGATGTCGGAAGTTTGTGCCTTCTCTGGGTTCTTCCCTTGGGTCACTATGACTTCACTTAAGGTGCTCTGGATCTCGAGTCAGTAGTATCTCAGACCCCACTACTCCTTTACTGGGTTGTATCACAGAGTCTCCGACCCAGAGAGTCGATAGAGGCTGCTTTAGACTATGGGGGGGTGTCAGGTTGCACGTTCTCCTATGGTGTGATATCACTGCTACCGCCCCTCTCCCACTGGGTCAAGTCCCAGTGAGTACAGTACTGGTATTTCTCCGCTGTGGCCCACAATTTGACTCACTGTTCTTGAGTACACAGATGTAGCTGTACTGAATTCGGTGAATTCGGTGCTGTTGCCGCAGGTGGCAATATGGCGCTGCTGCTACGCCCTCGGCTATGGGGCTGGCGGTTTTTTTTTCTTGGTTTTGATTTCCACTCTGAATCCCTGCAGCATGTGCTGAGCTCAGCCACTGGGAGCTTTAGATGCCCTGTGCACCGAGAAATCCCGCCTGGCTGTTCCGCAGCGGCTCCCCTCGGCTTGCTGTGGCCGTCCCGTGAATTTGCCGGTGCCGCCGGCAGTATGGCACTGCTGCCGCGTCCTCGGGCATGAAGCCGCGTCCTCGGGCGTGAGGATCTCCTCTGTGGCTCTGTTCTCAGTCCGCTTTCTCTCTGGAGCCTGGTGATTTTTTTTGTTTCTCTGGTGATGTTGTTTTCTGGCTTTGAAAGGCACTGATTTTGTGGTAATGGAGATTTGTTGTTAGCGGGGCTCTTAAGCCCCGCTTTTCTCGGTCACCATCTTCCCGGAAGTGTTAAATTTTTATCTTTATTTCTTCTGTATACATAAGTTGTTTTATTAGATTCATTACTTAAAAAGTGATGGAAACAAGAATATATATATATATATATATATATATATATATATATATATATATAAAATGTTTACATGAGGAGGTGATATTTATTTATTGATTGATGTTGGAAATTAATCTAGAAGCATCGTTTCTTTGAGTTACATGCCATATCATTTTATATTTTATATTGAAACAAGATCTCACTGTTGCTTAGTCTTTCTATTGATGATGCTGGCCTAAAACCTTCTGTCTCAGCCTCTCAAGTATGGAGATTATAGATATGTGCTACAATGTCTGGTGGAAATGACATTTTTAGATAGGTCATGAAGACTAGGAGTTTGGCCGCCAAAAGATGGATTTAAGGCAAAATGTGGTTTAAAAGTTTTGAAAAGGAGTGGAACATAGTAGGTTAGAGAGCTCAAGAGAAGCCATGTGACTGAACTGAAGCACATATGACTCGCCTTTGGTTACGTGAGCTACACAAATGATTTTAAATTATTACTGGGCAGATAAGGTGGTATTTTGGTACCCTTGTAAGTTTGCATGAACAAATAGAACCAAAGAATGTCAGCCATCATCAGCAAATTACCATTGTTACCATGCCTTTCATTTTATGTGCTAAGTACTGTTTTATATCTTATTTCTAATTTTCATAACATTTGTATCATAGATGATCAGATCATTTTACAGATAAAAGTACGAAGGCTCCAAGGCATCTGAAGAAAGAAATGCCATCTAACGGGGAGCCTAAAGAACACATAAGCATTAGCTAAGAAAAGAAGGCAGAGAGGTGCATTCTAAACAAAGAGGATGGCATGAATAGCTCATGCGGGACACTGATGACATCAGATTAATATTTTATAAAGTTCATTCTAGCTGCAGAATATGAAGATCAGAGAAGAGTATGACTGGAAACAGAGAGGTGAGGGAGCAGAGTGTTGCTCTAACTCAAGTGAAAGATGATGGTTGCCTGAACTACTGGTAGTGGCAGGAGAGAAGTGAGAGTTGAATAGATTTCAGAAATATTTAAAAAATAGAACAGATTGTCAGTACTACCCAACAGAACTTCATAGGGCAAAGGAAATGTTTTATAATTTGCACTACCCACTATACCACAGGTGGGTATTGAGCATATGAATGGCTGTTAGTATAACTAAGGAACTGCATTCTGAATTTTATTTAATAGTAATTGATTTGAATAGCCACTGGATATTCTACTAGACAATGTAGGACTGTATAATTTTAGTTCACTTTCATTTAAAAAATCTTTTCTTTGATTAAAGCCTTTTAAAATATTCTTATTCTGTCTATCCAAATTCACATATTTCTTCTCTAGTGAATTTGGTCTTCTCTGACCTATAAAAACATATATATTACTTAATTTTACTTCTATATTTGCTCATATATTCCCCCTATCTACATTTTAATGTTTTATCTTTTTACCTGTTGAAAATTTCAAGTCACCTTTATCTAGGAAAGTTTTAATGTGTATGCTTTCTTAATAATCCACCTTTTCTTTAGCATTGTTCATGTTACTGAAACCATATTACTTTATGTCAATGCTTATTTCTTATTCTTTCCTGTTTTTATTGGCATATGAATTGAAGATAAGTTTCACACTAAGCTGTAAGATACCTGAAACCAAGGAAGATAATCTTTGTTTTCTATATTTCTTTTTGCACCTTCACTTTTTAGTATGCAATTAGCTAAGTTCAAAAAGACAAATCCTTGCTCAATGCACTGATCCTACTTATTCTGATAAAAAAATGTAGCTTTGTATGTAAATATTATAGCTTATATTCAAAGCTATGAGATTTCTGGCTCTCTATATTTTTTCAAATAGAAAAGTCTTAAGTAGTGTAAAATTAAATCAGTGTTTTTTTTTTAATGAGGGGATGTTTAATTTTAACCTTGATTAAATAGACTATTTTAGGTAGGTAGTCCTTACAGATGCCTGCCCTAAATTCTTTCCCTTCTAAAATGTGCATGTATCCTACTATATCCTTTAAGTCAGCCTAGTCATGCACTCCTATCTCTGTCACTACCTTGGGCAGGCCTTATGACTTACTTTGGCATATAGAATCAGTGGAAGTGATACTTTTCCATCTCCTTTGCCATGCCTGGAAGCTTCCACTGTGGCTCTAGGAAAGCCAGGCACCATGCTGTGTTGCTGGAAGAAAGAAACTCAGAAACCCAGAAGAAACTACCAAACGAGGAGAGACAACAAGTAGCACATGTAGAAAGGGCATTGAACTGTCAGACAAGTGAAGGAAGCCCTCTAAGATTTTTCTAGTCCAGCCAGTGTACCCATGTTCATGACCCCAATTGCCTGCCAAGCCCTACCTCAATTTCTGACTCAGAGAAGCATGAAAAGCTGAGTGTGGTGGTGTATACCTATAATCTCAGTATGTGGGAGGTTGAAATGGGGATTGTAAGTTTGAAGCCACTGCGCAATAACTTGATGAGATACAGTTTAAAAATAAAAGATAAAAAGGGCTGATGATGTAGCTCAGTGGTAGAATGTCCCTGGGGCTCAATCCCCAGTACCCCCTGCACACACAAAACAAAAATGCATAATTAAATCATGGCTGTTTTGTCTAATTAAGTTTTTGGACTGGTTTGTTACATAGCAATGGATAACTGAGTACTATTATCCATTATTCGTAAAATTCTGAAATGTAATGAATCCTCTATTCTAAGTGCTCTGTTGAGTATAAAGGTCACTTTTTATTTTTTATTTTTATGTGGATAATATTGAAAATGTCATACATTCACAGAGTGCTTGGTGCCCTCTCCTTTCCCCCTTCCCAACAATGAGTGTCCTGGTTGACCATGTTACATTCACAATTATACCCATATTCGAATGTAGCTCCTCCAGTTAATCAACCTCAGCTTTCTTTCTTTCCTACCCTTCCTTTCTAGCTTTGGTGAGGTTTCCTCTCCATTGTCTGGAGTACCTCTGGTATCCCTAGTATTCCCTAGTTTGGGCATATTAGAGAAAACATATGTTCCTTCTTTTTCTGTGCTCTGCTGATCTCACTTAACATAATGTTCACCAGGTCTTTCCATCTTCTTGTAAATTGCATGATTTTATTCTTCTTTATTGCTGAGTAGAATTCCATTGTTTGTAATAGCCAAAATATGAAACCAACCTAGGTCTCCATCAACAGAAGAATGCATTGTAAAATTATAGGAAATAAACACAATGGAATTCTACTCAGCAATTAAAATTTATTTTTAACTACGTAAAAATATACTTGATAAGGTTTACCTAAATATCCA
Source organism: Muscardinus avellanarius (assembly GCF_963383645.1). Classification (NCBI taxonomy): domain Eukaryota; kingdom Metazoa; phylum Chordata; class Mammalia; order Rodentia; family Gliridae; genus Muscardinus; species Muscardinus avellanarius. Next base: position 83,103,749 of record NC_137797.1, read on the forward strand.
TGTGCAATATCTTAGAAAGTTGATTAAAATATTGGACTTAATGTTCCCAGGCATTTATTCATGACATATTAACTGCTATTACTTGCACTATTTTACTATTGATTTTAAGAGTAATTTTTCTGGTTGCCTTAGACAAGGAAAGTAATTTATAAGACTGATGAGATATTCATCTTTAGTTACAAAGTAATTTCAATTTAAAAGTATTAGTAATATTGGCTTTTTTAATGTCTTCTATGACTAGATTAAGGGAAGATTTGATCCACTTTGGGTTGTTCATATCCAAATAGTTATCAGGTCCAGAAAGAAGGCAGGTATTCAGTTTTGGCTACTCCTTAAACTGTCTTCTTTTTTTTGTGTGTGTGGTACTGATGATTGAACTCAGGGGCATTCCACATCTTAGATACACCCCTAGCTCTGTTTATTTTTATTTGGAAACAGGACCTTGCTAGGTTGATGAGAGTCTTACTGTTTGCTGAGGCTGTCCTTGAACCTGTGATCCTCCTGTCTCAGTCTCCCAAGTATTAGGAATACAAGTGTGCACCACCACACCCAGCTAATGTCTTGCTTTATCTGTCATTTTCCCAAACAGCTGGTCCTTTGTTTGCTATTATATGTTTTATTTTAGTCTGTGCTTTCATTAAGTAAGTGTGTCATTAAAGTAATAGTACAACTATCCACAGAGATTAAGTGATAGGATAGCTATGTATTGTTTTCAATTTTCTGAGATCATTTTAAAGTCAATTATATGGCAATGTTGATATTTGTGGCTTATCTTGAAGTATACTACCTGTTGAGTCTCATTGATAAATGTCCCACTGATGTAACTTCAGCCTAAAGAAATGCTCCAGTTACTGTTTTGTTTGTTGATTTTCCTGTGAGCTGAGATACCAAGTGCTTGGCAAAGTAATGGTATTCTTTTTCATGTACAGCTGAAAGTATGTTCTTTTTCTGTAGCTTTTGTTTTGGTCTTCATCTTTTATTTTTTCATTAGCCTCTTTTTAGCATGGCATTTTATAAATAAGCACTTCTGAAAATAATGGATAATAACAATTTAATTTGTTAACTGAGGTCTTTGTTTATCTTGTGAAATGATAAAATTTAAGAAATGAAAGAATTTAGTGGTTGAGTCAGTATTGTCTCTTCTCAATCCTCCTTGCTGGCTTTTCTTAATTATTTAATTATTTAATTATTTATTTATTTATTTATTTATTTATTTATTTATTTGGTTGTACTGGGGTTCCTGGAAGCCCTTCTCCCTCCGGGCTACACTCCCAGACCTATTTTTACATTTTTATTTGGAAACAGGGTCTCCTAAGGCAGCGCACGTAGCTGGCTTCGAACCTGCGTGATCCTCCTCCTCCCAAGCGCGGGGATTACAAGCGTGCGCCACCACGCCCGGCCTTATTTTTTTATTTTTGGTGGTACTGGGGTTCCTGGAAGCCCTTCTACCTCTGGGCTACACTCCCAGCCTGCTTTTCTTAATCTTTAAGTGCCACTAAGAGCTTTCTTTCTCAAACCTAATGTGTAGCTAACATTTAGTTAATATTTGCTGGATCACTGACTGTGAGCGACGGTTTATTAAAATTTGACTAATTGTCCTTTTTTGTGGCACTGAGGATGGAACCCAGGGGCATTCTACCTCTGAGCTACACCCTCAGCCCTATTTTTAAATTTTTATTTTGAAACATGGTCTCACTGAGTTGCAAAGGGCCTCACTAGTAGGTGAGGCTGTCCTTGAATGGTGATCCTCCTGTCTCAGCCTCTCCAATGCTGGGATTTTAAGCATGCACCACCACGCTCAGCTTCCTAATTGTACTTTTGATTTTAGAACATTCTAATATCATTTATATTGTTAATGTAAAAATTTTTTTTTTTTGTGGTACTGGGGTTCCTGGAAGCCCTTCTACCTCCGGGCTACACTCCCAGACCTATTTTATACTTCTTTTTTATTTGGAAACAGGGCGGCTGGCTTGGAACACCGTCTCTGCCTCCCAAGTGCAGGGCTTACAAGTGTGCAACACCACGCCTGGCTAGATTAGTAGTTTTTTAAAAAGTTAAATGTACATATTCCATATCACCCACTTATTCTTCATCAAGGTATTCACCCAAAGTAATGAAAGCATATATCCATATAAAGATGTGTTTATAAATGTTCTTGGCAATTTTGTTTTAAATAGCTCAAAACTAGAAACAACCAAAATGTTCATCATGGTGAATAGGTAAACAATTTGCGTCACACTTATTCATGGAATACTATTCACTATAGATTTACTCAACAGTATGGATGAATCAGGAAAGGATTTTGCTGAGAGGAAGAAGTCAGGTTAAAATAGTACATGTTGTATGATTCCACAGATATATTTAAAGAAAATTCCAACTGCATTGCTTTTAGTGGTGAAAGGAGGGAATGATTACACAATGGACACGAGAAAACTTTGGAGACAGTGAAAAATTTCATTATTTGATTTTGGCGATGGCTTCACAGGAGTATAAATGTATTATATTAAATATTTTAAATGAATTGAATTTTATAATATGTAATTGTAATATCTATACATATGTATGTAAATGCATACATGTATTAAGTTAAATGTATTAAAATTTATCAAATAATATCTTGGATTCGTGCATGTCTAAATTATACCTAAATAAAATGGCAAAAATAATAAGTTTTATGGGTTCAGTATGGTTTTTAAATTGTCAACTTTTATTTCTTCAGCAGGCTTCTATAAACTAAATTTCTGGTTAGCTTAAAAAAACACACTTGGGTCTCTTTCTCCAAAATAATTTTGGGTAGCATAATAGAAATGACTAAAGTTTTGGGGGCTGTTGTAGTCATAACCTACAGTTTAATTTGTAATAAGGAAACAGGAAGAAAATTATAGAACTTCTGGATTTCAGACATGGTTAAGTGGCCAGTGGGAGATCAGGAAGAGAAACCAAGAAGGAAACAAGGGAAGCACCCAGCAGGGGGCGGGCTCGCACCTCTTCAACAGCAGGCTGCAGATTCTCTGAGTAGGTAGCCCTGGGAGGTTACAGTTATTGCTGTTGTTATTATTGTTGCCGTTATTATTATTTGCCGAACTAGGGACTGAATCCAGGGGCATTGTACCTACAAACTGCACACCCCACCCAGCTCTATATTTTATTCTTTATTATGAAACAGGGGTCTCACTAAGTTACAGAAGTCCTTACTAGGTAACTGAGCCTGGTCGCGAATCTGTGGTCCTCCTGTCTCAGCCTCCCAAGTACTGGGATTACAAGCGCGACCCACCGTGCACCGCTGGATTACAGTTTTAGTAGGATGTCAGATCTTCAACGGAGAAGAGTGCTCCTCCCAAGTTAAGCCAGCTCGCTGGAAAGTCGTGCCCTTCGGGCTGAGGAGGCAACAGCTCCTTTGCCTTCTCCTTTTGAGCTGCTCCATTCTCCATCATCCCTGGTGGCAAACGCCCTAGGGGCGCGGGCCTGCGGGCGAGGCCAGTGGGCAGGAAGGTGCGGCTGTGCAGGGGGCTGCAGCGGAGGGACGCCGGGCGACTTCGGGACGCTGTGGCCTCAGTTTTATCTTGACACCAGGCCAGTGACCCCGTAATCCAGTTTCCCAAACGCGACGAACTCCATCACTCCCGCTTCTCTTCGCTTCGCACCCTTGCAGTTTCAGGTCTTAAGGGTTTGGGTTGGGGTGCGGAGCTGCATGATTTGGTTGTGACCTTCCTGTTTTGGAGCTGAAATTCCATGCATTTGGAGATAAAGGAAGGCAGTACAGCACTGGCAGGAGGGCTGTCACCATTAGACCTCCCGCTCCAGAGAATCCAGGAAGAAGACGCAGCTCCGACGCCCCCTGACGCACCAGTGTTTTCCCCGCTTTAGAGCCCGCCAGTCCCATACCCAGTTGTGCTAGGCGGAGGCCCTCCTCCCGCCCCCAGCGTCCGGCCGCGGGGGCGGGCAGTCCCGGGCCGGGGGCGGGCTCCGGGCGGGGCGGGACTCGGGCGTGCGCCCGGAGCCTGCCACCCCGACCGGTCGCGCAGCCTCCGCCCGGTGCCCGGCGGCCGGCAGCCTGGCTCGCGGAGTCCCGAGTGGCCCGGGCTCCGGATGTGGGCGCGGGACCAGCCCAAAGCGTCCCCGCCCAGGATGGACAGCCGCTGCACCAGCACCGCGGGCCTCGGAGACCTGGGCCGGCTGAGCGCGGCCATCCCCGCCACGCGGGTGGAGCTGTCGGTGTCCTGCAGGTGAGGCGCGCCGCTCCGCTCGCTCCTGCGCGCCCACCGCGGCGCTGGGAGCACTTGGCCAGCACCCCGGGGCGCCGCGAGGCTTCGCGCGGGGGAGCACCCCCAGCTACGGATCCGAGGCACCCCACCCCGGGGCGAGTGACCTAGAGTGGGCAGCAGGGACTGGAAGCGAACGGTGGGCCCTGGGGCAAAGTCTTTTTTTTGTTGTTGTTTCTTTCCGGGAAACGCTGTAAAAGTTGAAGCGGCTGTGACTCAGCTGCGGAAACCCCGGCCACCGCCCACTTAGCCGGCCCTGTTTTATCCCCTGTCCGGAGAGGGGTGGTTGAGTGAAGACCGGGCTCCAGGGGAAGCGCTCGTGACAGCCGCGCGCAGTGGCCTGGGACTCGCCCTGCCAGGCGCCTGGGGACTGCGCTCCGCTCGCTGCGCAGCTTCCTCCCTACACACTTTCTGGGGCCACCTAACTTCCTCACCCCACCCCCACCCTTAAAGCCTTAGGCCCGAAGGAGATTTCAGCTGCAGCCCTCCTAGCAGAGGAATCTGTGCCTTACTTAAAACCTAAGAAGTCTTTCTGTCCTCGCGTAGACACTTCAGAGGCTTTGCCACAACTCTCGCCCTGTTCAGGGACTGGAAATTTCAAACTTCAGTGAGGCAGCTTCTCTCTAAACCAAGGGGCAAAATTGCCATATTCCTGAAGATTTTTATTTTATTTTTTTAAGATGCGCCTGTTGTAATAAATTGTAATGGCAAAGGAGAGGAAGAATTCTGGAATTCTCCTATCTACTCCGGAGCCCACCCCCCTGGTTTGAACAATTCCATCTCTCCCAGTGGAAACATAAGTTAGCTTTTTTTTTTTTGTCCTAAGATTGTTTTTAATGCACTAAAATCTTTCCCTTCTTTTCCTTAGCAAAACTTGCCTTAAAGGGATATCATAATGTTACTCTTTGATGTAAATAAGCCCAGAAGTTTGAAATGCCATCAGCCTTGATTTTTGCATTTTCACAAGATTAACCCAAGAGCCAAAAAGAATGAATGTTTTTCATGACAATTCGATCACATGCATCCTCAGTGATGGTATTTGTGGCTAAGGGGTAGTTGTTATCTCTGTATGATTCTTGGATTCTCTTAAGGCTATGAAAATACTAATGTTGGTAATGAGAGCTAACATTAAGCAGTTGCCTTATTGAGGCCACTGATTTTAATGCTGCCTGAGATTTCTTTCTGTCAATAGAACAGAGGAAGCAGTGTGCAAAACTCTTTTTAGACAATTTGTAGGCTTTTTTTTTTCCTGAACCTGGGTTTGAACACAAGAAGGAGATTGTTGAAATAGAAAGATAACAGCCCAAAGTCCTGTAGTAACCTCATTTTCTTCTAGAGTTGTATCCTCTACTCAACATCCTGCAGTGTCTAATGATAGTGTGGCCGGTTTGGTTTGTAGAATGTAGAAGGTAGCAAATGTGGATGTCTCATAGCTCTTTAGGAAAATTGGAACTTTGGAGCTGGTTATTTTGTCATAGGTTTCTGCCCCCCCCCCCTTCCCCTTGATTCTTATTTGCTGTAGGTGTGCTGGGGATCCTGAAGTCCATTTAGCTTCAGCCAGCATATTTTAGTTTACTGCTTGGGCCCTGGAGATCCCCTTCTTCAGCAACTTTTTGTACCTTTGCTTTGACTTTTTGTTTTTATTGTTTAAGTTTTCAAATAGGAAAAAAAAAATCATGGAAGAGAAGATAACCCAAGAAATTAATGTCAGGTATCTATCTCTGCTGAGGCCACTGGTGCTTTGTCTATTATTTAATCAAGTTGCTTTTGACTCAGTTTGTCATATACTTCTTGGTAAGTTTGATATAGAAAGCATCTTTTGAGCATACAGAAACATAATTAAATCCCTTCATGCCTTAAAGTGTTTAGTACTTGATCTTGTAATCAGGAGGTTGGTGTACTTTATCTTTGGCTTCAGAGACCTGCATGTAAATTTTGGCTTTTTTTTAAAAATTATTTTACTTACTTACCTTGGAGTCAGTTCTTATTTAAGCTGTCTACACTTCATCTCTAAAAAACTGAGGATAATTATGCTATTTAATTTATAGAGAGTATTATCAAGCTTTAATAAAATGAGGTGAGGAAAGTACTTACACAATGCATGACACAAAAGAATATTCCCTATAATGTTGGCTGTTCTTATAATGTGGGAAATAGCATCTATTGGTTAAATGCATCATATGATTCGGTTTAAAAATTCTGCATATTGTTCCTCCATTTGAACTTTAATAAATTGATTATAAAAAACAAGAACAGAGCCTGCACTGAGATATTTGTTCCCTCTTTCTCTTTTATGTTCACAAAGCATTTATTTTCCTGGGTGTGTGCGAGGATTTCACTAGCAAGAAGGTACAATCATAGGCCTCTGAGCCTCATTCTAGGCAAGCAGAGTGAGGAATTCCCTTGCCTTACTTTAACAGAGACATTTGTAATTTGCTGATCCTTCAAAAGCAACTCAGGAATATGATCCCTTTCGATAACGGCCTTTTACTGTCCCCTATCATTGAAGGCTTCATCTGTATTTTGGGGAGGTGGCAAGATTCAGCAATTGAAGCTAGAAGCTAAATATAGTTCCATTCACTAGCCAAGTGTCTGAAAAGACATTTGTCTTTTAGATGTCTAGAAATATGCCATGCTTCATGAGAAATGCAGAATCAGTTCTGTTTTCTGAAAATGTAAAATCTGGTTGGCAGATAAACATCATATGATATAGGATAACCGAGGACTAAATCTAAAGATGAGGCTCATGCATGAGCAGGAAAGGGATAATTGTGGAATAGAGTGCTTTGCATATACTAAGAAGAAGCAGGAGAGGGGCGTTTGATAGTGGCTATAAACTTGGTGTGTTAGGGTGTGTCCTCTTTGGCCTTCCTCCTCTTCTATCCATTATCTAGCTATTCTTTTGTTTACTTTTCTTTATTAAAACAATTTGTAGATTTTCAGTTAATTAGATTACCTAGTTAACTGAACCTGTCTATAGCTGAAAGGATACAACTCCTGAAACAGACAAAAATATCATTCCCATTGTATTCTCAGAACAGACTGATTCGGAATGAGACAAAAACCAATGGGAAAAGTAATTTACAGTAATCACCTATTATTCCAGGAGCCTTGGTTTATTTCATTATTTTTGTAGTTTTTATCAATTTCTCTGATTCAGAAATTGGTTTATTGATTATAAATCAGTGAGAGTATTGCATATTTCTAGACTTTGTGTGTTAGGTAACAAGTATAGTAATGATCTTGGAATGGCAAGAATAGTGATTTTAAACAGTTTTGTGCAAAGAAGTAGAAATTTGAATGCCTACTATGTGCTAGGTTTTCTAAAAAGTCAGGGCTGGCCTTAACTCTTTGGCCTTGTTTCCTATCAATCCTCACAGAAATGTTGTGACTGAATACACACATATGTTTACTATGTGCCAAGACTCATGACATATAAATATGGCTACAAAATATTAGTAAGAGCTCCATTTCCAGGACATGTGTGATGATCAGAGCAAACCAAACTTGGCTGTGTGCCTGTGCACAGGCCACTCTCTCCCCCTGAACATCTCTTCCTTTCTCCTCTTCTTGATTAGATTGTGATCTTCTACTGGGGTCAAACATCACATTCTCTAATGAAAACCTCTCCCAGGTTAGACTTTTCTATTCCCAAAGTAGCTGGTATATACTAGCATTGTAGGCCTATAACAATTCTTGGTCCCTGTAGTCTATTTGAGGACAATCTTTGATTCTTTCATATTTATGTATTCTGAGCTTGGCACAGAATATATAGTCAATAAGTGTTTGATGCTGTATTCCTCTAACAGGGCCATCTTGTATGAGTATTGGGAGAATTTCTGTTAAAATATAGGCTCCTGGTCCCATTGCAGATATATTGAAACAAAGTCAATGGCATTGGAATCTGGGAATCTGAATTTATCACAAGCTCACTATGTACTGGGTATACATACTAAAAATTTCAATTTCCTGATTTTATGAGTCAATGACTGACTGCAGTTTCTTGATTTAACAGTACTGTACTAAGGGGTTGAGAGGATACTTCTTGGTACTGTGTTGGAGCTGGCTTAAATGAGTTTGAGATGGGAATTTGTGAGCCAGTTGAAGCCTATTTGTAAATACATACTTGCACATCGCCATTTATAGGCCTTTAATTAAATATAAAATATTATACAAAGGAAAATTACTGCTACTTGTCTTAGCTCTGGTTCTAACAAAGTACCATAGACTGGGTTTCTTATTAACAACAGAAATTTTTATCTCACACCTGTGAAGCCAGAAAGTTGGAGATCTGGGAGTCAATATTGTGGGGTTCTGGAAGGATACTCTTCATGTTACAGACTGCAAGATCTCTCTCTCTGTATTCTCATATGGAGTAAAGAGCTCTTTGGGGTTCCTTTTAGAAGACCATGAATCCTATTCCTGGAGGCTTACCCTCATGGCCTAATTGCTTCCTGAAGGTGTCACCTCAAAACACCATCACACTGGGGGTTAGGATTTCAGCTTATGAATTTTAGGGGCTGGACACAGACATTGATTCTACAATACTGCTGATAGACTATCACTTTTCGTGTTTGTGGGGGCACTGAGGATTGTGGCATTTTACTTCTGAGCTACACATTCAGCCAGATTTTATTTGGAAATAGGAACTCACTACATTGCTGGGGACTTTATAAGTTGCCAAGGCTAGCCATAAACCTGTGATCCTCCTGTCTCAGCCTCCCAAGTACTGGGTTACAGGTTTGTATTACCAGCTAGACTGTCACTCTCAGAAGTGGTGATTCAAACTCAGCACTGTCTCTTGTCTTCTCTATGAGATTACCTGGGGTTACATGATTTTATAATGCATGGAAGCTTGTGAAGGGAACAAAAAGCTGATTAAAATCTTGTGTAGGTTTTTCTCTCCCTCTCCTATTTTTGCTTTTCTTACTTTCTTACTTTGAAGTTTTGTTTGGTTTTGTTGTCTGTTTCTCCATCCACTGCTGGCATATTCTTTTTAAGTTCAGATGTTATGGTTCCAGCTATATTCAGTGATGAACTGACCACCTGTTATAGCATATTTAGATTCCAAGAGAGAGAATCTGACTGGTCCAGCTGGAACTGGACCAGGTTGAAGCAAACACTTACACTGTTCTAATTATTTATGGCAAGAGAAAATTGAAGTGTTCAAACTCAAAGATCAGAGTTTCACCCCAATCCACCCTGTTTGATATTTCCTTGCCATTCTTAATTCAAACAGATTTTGGGGGTACTGTAGATTGGATCCGGGGGCATTCTATCACTGAGCTCTATCCCCAGCCCTTTTAAATTTTTTATTTTGATATAAAGTCTTGATAAGTTCCTGAGGCTGGCCTGGAACCTGTGATCTTCCTGTATCAGCCTCCCAAGTACTGGGAATACATGTCTGTCCCACTGGACCCAGCCAAATAAATTTGGAGTTACTATGGGAATAGGATTCAAATGATGTTACTAATTGCTAACTTGTCTTAATTTACACTGGGGATGTTTGAGTGCCTAGAAGGCTTAGCAGGTGAAGTTGCTAGACCGTAGCATCCTATTTGCTAGCTCTGCATTTCCTGAGATTCTGTGGTTCATGATCGTGGTCACTGTGTAGTCCATTTTTGGGGGATTTGCCTTAGTCTCAGAGATGGAAAATCTGCCCTAGGATCATTTCTGACCTGTGACTTTGAAGCCTTAATTTGGGTATTGTCTAGGTTCATCTTTTCAGAGAAATGTCTGCCATTTTTGTTCTATCAGTATCTTGGTTTGCTCTTCATATTTTGTATTTGGAGCCTGAGGTTATTATAAAATAGCCCAGGTATGTGGAGAAAGTGAATCTAGGTATAGCTGTGAGATCCTAGAAAGTTACTTGATCTTTTGTTTCTTGGTTTTCTCATTGATAAGATGGGGGAAAGTAGCTTCTGACTCATATTTGCATTGAGGATTAGAAAAATTAATTTATGTAAATGAGTTAAAACACTGCTTGTCATATTAGGTAAGCACTCTGTAGTTACAAAAGGATATAACATCAAAATAAAAATCATCCACTGTCCCCTTACACTACCAGCAAATGAGTTCCTGTATCATGTATGACATCACATTTAAAGTCCTTTGGGAGGTGTGTGTGTGTGTGTGTGTGTGTGTGTGTGTGTGTGTGTATAAACACATGTATATAATATATATAATAAATAATGTAATAGTGTTTTAATGGGTCTTTTTTTTTTTTTTGGTGGTGCTGGGGTTCCTGGAGCCCTTCTACCTCCGGGCTACACTCCCAGACCTATTTTTACATTTTCATTTTGGAAACAGGGTCTCCTAAGCCAGCGCGTGCGGCTGGCTTCGAACCTGCGCGATCCTCCTGTCTCTGCCTCCCAAGCGCGGGGATTACAAGTGTGCGCCACCACTCCCGGCTGTTTTAATGTTTTATGTATAATGTAGAATGTAATTATATATGTAGTCTATATAATGTGGCTTTCCACGAGAAGTTTTCATCTAGAGATTAATGAGAATTTGGGGCAGCAGGGTATAGCAGCAAGCAAATGGAATTAGGAGTTGGCAGATGTGTTTAAATTGCATTTTTATCCCTTTGGAATGTTGTTTGGGAAGCGTTTTCAAATTTTGGAATCTCATTTCCAAATCAGTAACAAATAAATGATTTAAAATTGAAATTTTCACCGGGCGTGGTGGCGCTCACTTGTAATCCCCCCGCTTGGGAGGCAGAGACAGGAGGATCGCACAGGTTCAACACCAGCTGCGCTGGTTTAAGAGACCCTGTTTCCAAATAAAAATATAAAATAGGTCTGGGAGTGTAGCCTGGAGGTTTCCAGGAACCCAGTAACACCAAAAACCAAACCAAAACAAAAAAAATTTGACATTTTCAAGGTTGTTCGACAAGTAAATGAAAGAAATGTGATAGTGCCCAGCATAGTACCGGTCATAAGAATACTCAATAGTTGTGTGTCTTATCTTGGTTTTCTATGAATGTTTCACTGTATGGCATCTGAGCAACATAAACGAGGGTACATGTATTTTAGAAAAATTTACTTTAGGGAGACACAGAAGCCTGGTGATAATTATAAAGCTACACGTTAATGCATTATACTCCAGGCTGAACAATACATTGCAGAGGGAGTATAGAATAAAACAGTGGTCAGAACAGAGAGGATTTGGAAATGCGCACTTATTATCTGCAGATTTCACCCCATACTTTCACCCTTGCCAAGACACACAGTCAGACATGTGGGATTTGACAGGTAGGAGGTAGTCCACCATGAAAACTGTTTTAAAACAAAAGAACATTCTAGAACACAGTGAAATCAATACATCTACGCTGAAGATAACTCTTGGACATGTGATAAAACAGATATTGCAGTAATTGACACCACAAGCTGAAGAACAAAAATTTATTGCTAATAATAGGATTATATGTATTTAAAAGGTATCTTGCCCCAATCGATGATGCTCATGGCCTGACGCAGTACCTTAATATTTGCAGACATAAGAATCAGTGCTCATGCTCTCAAACAAATATTCCCTCCTTCCTCCCTCCCTGCTTTCCTCCTTCCCTTCTTTCCTTCCTTCCTGGACCCAGGGACATTTTAACACTGAGATACATCCCCAGCCCTATTTTTATTTATTTATTTATTTATTTATTTATTTATTTATTTATTTTTAGGCTGTCCATGAACCTGCAATCCTCCTGTCTCAGCCTCCCAAGTACTAAGATTATAGGCACTCACAACTATGTCTGGCCAAGCACTGTTTGTCTGATGGTAAAGTGTTTTGCCAAATGTATTCTTTAAAGGATAATCCCAAATATTTTGAGGGTGTAAATTTTATGGACGAAGAAACAAAATATCATTGATAATTTCTGGGAAATATTTCTATTTATTATATAGTAAAGAAATTCAAATATAATTTTACTAAAGTAGCCAAGAAACATGAAAGCTTTGGCTGTTTGCTATATAATTTATTTAAATTATTGCCAAAATCTATCTCTATTTAAAGCATATAACAGACCAATTTTCTCAGTCCTTATGATTCTGGAAAACAGTTGATATTATGTTTCATTTTGCAGGTGAGGAAATTGAGGTTCAGAGAAACTTTAAATAATTCCATCTAAGCCATGCATCTAGTAAATGGAAAAATTGAATTCTTTATCTATATATGTCTAATTCTCAAATATGTTTTGACTGTTACTTTCCCAGGAATTTTTTATTTTTGGGCTTCAAAGTGTGGCTTTTTCCCATCAATACCAGTGTGTTGGTATGTAACTGAAAGAAAATGCAAAACTGAGAAACACAAGTACAATAGGTAATTATACTATCACAAAGGAAATACTTCCCTTGAGTATGGGAAATATGGAATTCTTCAGTGTTTTTCAGACACCTATTGGTGAGAAGGTGGTATAAATGTTAATTCAATGTTTAATTTCCAAGTGTTGATTCTTATTCTTCCAGTACTGAGTTATCTAATGAAGTGGCAAGAAATTAAGAAATGAGAGGGCTATTTAACTAGAATCATCAGGCAGAGCGAGATGAACACCAAATGCTGAAAAAAGGTGATGGGCTGAGCACAATGAAAGGTAAAGGAAAAGTTAATTGAATTGACTATGGGACATTCAGATTCACCAATGGAGCTGAGCATTGACCTTAGGCCCTATCGTTTTCAATTCACTGCTTTCTTAATAATAGGAAGTCACCATTTGACTTGCTAGATATTTTAGTAATACATATTTCTCAGTTTGGTCTTCATGACAAAATTGGAATTCGGTGTAAATAAATTACTTAAATATTGAACATGTCAGCACATTACTCTGACTTGAGTTTATAAAAATCTATTTTTTTACCTTGCTAATTAGCTGCTTGCTTGCGCTCTCTATCTCTTGCATGCACGCTCTCTCTTTCTCTCTCTCTCCATATATAAATGTGTAAAATAAGTAGGGGATGACATTAATTTTATTAAGAATGATCTCAAATGTCAGAGAGTGTAATGAACCAGTGGTATGATTATAATTGTCATAACTGTTTGAAACCAACATATTTTTCAGCCTTGTTAGCATAATAGTGGATTTATAATCATCTTGAAAAATGAAATTACTTCTTCTTGCCTGCAGATCCTGGGTTTAGTGCATATAATTTTGTGGGTATTCCTACAAACCTATATAAATATGTGCCTGTAGGAGTATCACATTATTTGTGGTTTCTAGGTAATTGAAAGCAACCCAGTCATTCTTCATATAGACATGGAGGTTTTCATGGTTTTTTTTTTTAGCTATAAGCAAATTAGAGAGATAAAGAGAGAGAGAGAGAGAGAGAGAGAGAGAGAGAGAGAGAGAGAGAGAGAGAGAGAATATGAATATGCAAGACTAAGAGGCACTTGAGAATCATACCAGGACAATAATAACTTTATTTGCTAATCTACCTAAATTACCTACTATTTTGGACTTAAACTAAGACACTTTGATATTTCAGCTTTCAAATTAGCTGTGGAAATAGAGATATGAGAGTTGAGTGTAATTGATTTTTATGCCTCTTTGTAAGCTTTGAGACATGGAGGAATAATATTATGTTGTTAGTGAACTTTTCTCTTAATTGGTAATTTAAGTTAGTGAATTTAAATATATTTTTGAAAGCTATCTGAAATATACTACTTAAAAATGATTGATTTTTAATTTAAGATTTGTCTTACACTCTAAATTATTTCTATTTCTTGTTTCAGTTAAGTTGCTTTGTTAGAGAAATAACATTTCTGTAGTCTCTTGCTCCCTTAGGTAATGCTTTTCACAAAGTATAATGCAGGATTCCCTGAGCTTTCATTCTGACACTATCATTGTGACCTTTGACACAATCATGCACCCCTTCTCTGGATCTTAATTCCTATAGAAAGGATGAAATCCTGGCCCACATATCTGTAATGTCACTTGGTGTTTTACAATTCTATGTTAGGAGAAGCAGCACCTTGCAATAAAAAGTAGATATGCTTAACTAAATCTTAACTATTAATGCCTATTCACAAACCCATTAAACCAGGTAGTAGTTAACTTATATAAAACAAGCAAATAAAAATAAAGGGTATTTTATGTCTCAAAATATGTCTATGTTTCCCAGAATGTATTTATTTATTTATTTATTTATTTATTTATTTATTTATTTATTTATTTATTTTGAGGTACTGGGAATGGAACCCAGGGACATTCTACCTCCGAGTTACACCCCTGCCCCTTTTTTTTTATTCTTTATTTTTGAAACAGGGTCTCATTGAGTTGTAGAGGTTCTCACTAAGTAGCTGAGGCTGTCTGTAAACTGCGATGCCCCTGTCTAAAGCCTCCGAAATCCTGGGGTTACAGAATGTCTTTTAAATAGATCATTGTTGGTATATTAAAATGATATTCATTTATAATTTATTTGTGATATTAGGGATTAAACCTAACAGAATGCTCCTCTAAGCTATGCCCATAGTCCTATTTAATTAAATTATTATTATTATTATTATTATTATTTGGTGGTACTGGGGTTCCTGGAAACCCTTCTACCTCCAGGCTACACTCCCAGCCACCTATTTTTTATATTTTTATTTGGAAACAGGGTCTTTTAAGCCAGCGAGGCTGGCTTCGAACCTGTGCGATCCTTCTGTTTCCACCTCCCAAGCGTGGGGATTAAAAGCATGTAATAGGAGAAAGTATGATATTAACATATATTTGGAAAATGTTCATTTCCCCCATCACAAGTATAATTTTGTTAATATATTACATGTGATTTTTCTAGACATGTCTCTTAAGCCTCTGTGTGACCATATGTAATCTTAGGCCTAAGTGTCTGAGAAATTTTTAGAAGGATATTATGATAAATCATTTCTAATGCCAGCCACTTTAGTAGTTCAGAATTCTCATTTTACTCACAATTCCCCAAAAGAATGTAACTATTCATTTTTCCTCTTAACAGGAACATAAAGCTGGCTTTGTTCATCTTAGAAACAAATAGTGGTTAATATTAATAAATACCTGTGCTTTTCCTGAAATTTACTTTTTTAATATGCTACTGTATTTTTGGCCATTATTGCTCTGTAGCAAACAGAGAGTTTTCAGTAGAGATGGCTCCTGGATCTTGGCTTGTGTGCTCACTCTGACAGTTGCTTTTGAAAGCCGAGGGCCTCATGTTGTACCTGGCACAATCCAGAGTGTACACAGGGCTTCATGGAAGAGTCGGCTGGAGATAAAGTGAAGCAGTGCTGTGACAGGGACACTGTTGTGTCTTGTCTTTATAACATTTGGCCTACTGTAGTTCATAAACTCTACAGCTTGAGCACTTTCTTTCAAAATCACCTTATTGGTTCCTGAGACTCTCCATATCTGTCACCCTTCCCATTTCTTCTGCCTCCCCCATGGCTCAAGAGTTGTCATTTTCTCCCAGACTATTAAAATATTCCCATAATTATTCTCTCTGACTCTAGAATTAGCTTGTTTCATTCTTTACATTTTTCTAGTTAGCTTCCTAAACTATGGTCTAATTGTCTGATTTTCCCTTTTGTAGAAACTCTGAGCATTTGCCCTGTGTTTACAGAATGAAGTCCAAGTACCCTAATATGGTGTCTAGGGTATGTTTTTATCCTGGCCAGCCTTATCTTTCTAGTCTCATCTAGAATATGGACCATCCAGCCATAGTGGAGTACTTGCTAATCTCCTGATTTCTTAGCATATTCCCACTCCCTACCATCGTTAATGCAGTCTGAAAGCCCTCCCATACCTATTTTTATCTGTCTTTCGTGGGGTGTTAGGATTGACCTCCCTTACAACTCATAGTTTCAGTAGATTCCTCTAACTACAATTAATTGTTTCTTCCTTTGAGTTCCCACATTTTATTTCTTGCACTTTAATTTTATTCTGACATATATTTATTTAGATTTTTGCACAACCAACTTTAGAAGTACCATTTATTTTCTCATTGACTGTTAGAAAATATAACTTGGTGTTTCAGTACAGTAAGCGTTTGCTGCTTGGTGAACAAATTTGAAAAATAAACTTAGATGTCCTTAAATTTGAGTATGACTCTACCCTTAAAATTATTAGCTTATAAAGTAGAGCATTTAAAATGACTGCTTTTTACCAGTAAATTTTACTATTTAATCTTACTCACATAACAAATTAAGTAGGATAGCAAATTAATTATACTTTTAATAGAGTTTTATTTGTGCATTGTAATTATACCTAATAATGAGGTTCAAATTGATAGAAATATACACGCACAGAGAATTTGGTATATTTCCTTTTAGATATTTACCCATGAAAGATTTTTTCTTGGGAAAAATATTTCCAATAATTTGTTTGGTGAACTGATACTATGCAGCCACACACACAGATGTCACTTGGGTAAAATCTAGGGTACATAGAATTGTTCAGTGGTTTGGCCTCTGGAAGAAGCAATAGGTTATTTATATGCTAATGTATATTCTTTCAAGCCCTATATATTTGCTCCAATAATTTAAATTTTGTGTCACAAAGTGAAAAACAAAATTTTTGAAAAATCAAAATCCAACAATAAAATAAAGACACAAAAATGGGAAGATGGAGAGAAATAATACTTCTACATAAAAGAAATAATACTTCTATATAAAAGGGTGAGTGGGGAGGGCCGGGACTCTGAACTTGTTTTCATGGGCACAGATGAAAAGTGAACAAGTTTACTTAATCAAGTCACTATCCATAAATCATATAGTTTCTTACACACGTCTGGTTCTGAAGTTTTGTTGGCTTATCTAAGTAATTTCATAAGTGCTTCTAACAGCTAAAGTACCTAAGTGCTCAGTTGATTATATTTAGCCTAAAATGCTGTCACAACAGATTAGGTCAAGATTTTTAAAAGGCATAAGCCTCATTAATGTTTGTAACTCTAAAATCAGGAAAAAAATAAAGTTATAAATGCACTTTTTTCAATAAGGTCAATAAATATGTGAATTATTTTAATACATGGTGATGATGCTGCTGATGACAGTGGAGAAGAACAATGCCAGGCACACATATAAAATGCAATTATGTAGTTGTATCTTTGTTATTTGTGAGTGTGGACTAAACTAGTCATTCTCAATGGGTATTATCAGAATTGCCTCAGCAGTTTTTAAAACTATTTCTGATCACTCTGGAGAATTCTTGTTTGCTTCCCTAGAAGGGAGTAAGTCCTTTCTATCATTTTCTCTAAGTCTCCAATACCCTAGTAAATGTCCGGTCAGTTGAGCCTTAAGCCCCCACCTCCTTGCCCTTCTACTCCCTATCCTCTCTTTAATCGCTGGCCAATGTGCTCACCGATCCAGGCCCATCTGATCCTCAGAGAAACCAGAGTACAAGTTCCTTGACTTTCAGCCTCACATTTTCTCTGGGTGACCCCCTCTCCGTCTCATGTATCCTATATTTTGAGCTGATAGAGGCCCATTTAAAAAGGGCAAATATCACTGGGCATGGTAGAGCTTGTCTGTTATTTCTGTATATTGTAGCCTGAGAGAAGAGGATTTCAGGTTTGAGGAAAGTCTCAGTAATTTAGTGGGACCCTGTTTTAAAATAAAAAATAAAAAGTCCTAGGAGTGTGACTCAGTGGTAGAATGCCCCTGGGTTCAATCTCTAGTACCAAGAGAAGATAAGGGGGGAAATACCATCATGATTATACTATGACTGTTGTTTAGAACCCTTTATTTGCCTATGTAATAAACATTTCTTAAATGTTTCCCTAGCCCTTTGGCATTATCTTTTTCTCCTTGTCATACCACTTTCCTGCTCTCTCATGCCACCTCCAAACTCTCTCCTCCACCCCACCACTCTTTAGATAACTTGGATTTCCTGAGAGAGTCATGATATGTACACCTCGGTGCTCTCTCGACCTGCTTCACCTGATGGAGTCAATAATGGCTCAGGCATCCTTCTCACTGTGAAGACTTTTCCTGATCACTCAGATGGAATTGACTACCCATATTTCTAATATGTAATAAATTTATTTTACACATTTTATATTTTACTGCACAGATTTGTTTACAAATTTGTCCCATTAATGGAATATAAAAAAATCCTAGCAGGATTATTATAATCCCATTAGTGGAATATAAATAATCCCTAGTAGGAGCCATATGTGCATAAAACAATCTCCAACACCAAATCCTGCCTTTGGCATTCAGTACTTAGTGTTTGTTGGATAACATTTGAACGTATCAGACAATTATTAAACTATAAATTATCATAGGGTAGAAATTGTGTTTTATTCACCAGTTCAACTTAGTTTCCAGTCAAATGCCTTGCATTTAGAAAGTGCTTTATCATAATCTACTCAATGTGTAGTTATAGAAAGGAAAGTAGATCCTCACTGATTAATGGGAACCATGCCCAGATGGCACAGAGATGGAAAGAGTTATAGCATCAGTAGAGTTGAAAAAAGAATTCAGTGGTAGAAAAGCAAAATGAAGGAGATAAGGCTCAGCTATTGTCTATTCCTGCATTCAGTTCAGGAAGCCCCTCATCTTTTTTCTCTGCCTCCTTGAAGTGCTCACTGTTGCTGTTACCTTGTGGCTATTGCTAGCTCCCCTGAAGAGTGTCAGCAATGCCCTGTTGCCACAGAGGCAGCACATGGACTTTCTGCCTGGCCTGCTGGCCCTGTAATGTGGCTGCTCACCGCCTCTTGTTGCTTGCTTCCCTTGTTTTACCAGTTCTTTGTAGGTTCTGGTCCCTCTAGGGTCATTCTCAATCCAGAGTCTCCCTTTGTAAAAATGCTCTAGGCTTTGTAACTTTGTGTGTGTGTGTATGTATGTGTGTGTGTGTGTGTGTGTGTGTGTGTGTGTGTACTTTGTATATATACATATTTTTATCAATGCATTGTAATTATACATCATAGTGAGGTTCGAAATGATATAGCACATACACAAACAATCCTTGATGTGGTTCCTTCTGGATCTCATCCTGCTATCCCCACTTCTCATATGTGTTAGTGAAATTGGTAGTGATAACTTTATATATAGACATAGCATTATTTGAACTGTTTTCTTCTTCAATCTTTTTCTCTCTTCCCCCACTCCCCTTCTTCTATTCTATTGATCTCTCCCCTTATCTACAATACCTTTTCTTTTCTATTTTCTCTAGTTCCTACATAGATTTTTCTCTAGTAGAGAAAACATATTAACCTTGAGTTTTGGTGACTGGCTGATCTTGCTTAGCAAGATCTTTAGCTTTTGACTTCATATATTTAGGTGGTGTGTGTGTGTGTGTGTGTGTGTGTGTGTGTGTGTGTGTGTGTGTTTTGCTGGAAATTGAACTCAGGACTTCATACATGCCAGGCAAGCACTTTATCACTGAGCCACATCCCCAGTCCTAGTCACAGATGTTTTTATTTTTATTTTTTTCTCTATTACATACAAACTGCACAGTTCCAGGATGCAGATTGTCAAAGCCTTGTTGTTGAATCTGAATTTTCAGTTTGAGATATGCCCTCTCTAAGGAGAGGCCTACTCAGGGACTTCTATTGAATTTCCCTCCCATCAGATCCCAGCTGTTCAATACTTCCATCTCACAAAGAAACTGCCAGCATTCTTTTTACATTTTTCTTTTCTTTTCTTTCCTTTTTGGCATTGGGGATAGAACCCAGGGGTATTCTACCTCTGAGCCACACCCCCAGCCCTATTTTTTATTCTTCATTTTGAAACAGGGTTTCACTAAGTTGCAAAGGACCTCACTAAGTAGCTGAGGCTGTCAGTGAACCCAGATCCTCTTGTCGCAGCATCCCAAATGCTAGGATTATAAGCATGCACCACCATACCCAGCCTTTTTACATTTTTCCAGGAGGCTCTTTGTCCTTTTTAAATTTTATGGAGGTAAATTGGATTGAAAAGGCAGAATTGCCCGTGAACTTTGTGAGCCTGAGGTCCATGTCAGCTTCCTTGTTACTCTGTTTACCTTTCCCCTAGATGCATTTTCTAGTTTACCATGTGCTAGGCAATATTCCACATGCTTTATCCTTACTGAATCATTTACTCCTCAAACAACACTATGAGGCAGATTCTACTGTCATCTTTTTTATAAATGTGATAGAACATGGAAATTTTAGGCTATTCAGTAATGAATGGTAGATCTAATGATTTCTATCAATGACTGGAACAATTGTACTGTGCTTATTCTTTAATGTTAAATTTGCACTTAACTGCTTTACAACATTGTTTTGGAATCTCATTTTTAATCAGTTTTCATTTGATGACTGTTTTGTTTTCCCCAAGTTTTCTTAATTATAATCAAAGGAATTACAATTGTATATAATATGCAATTATATAAGAAGAATGCCATTGTGTACACAATTTTATATGATTTTTACTTCTGAGTTTGACATCTTTTTTGGGAGGGTGATAGTTATTGAATACAGGATCATTCTGCCTCTAAGCTACATCCTCAGCACTTACTATTTATTTATTTATTTTTGGTGGTACCGGGGTTCCTGGAAACCCTTCTCTGGACTACACTCCCAGACCTATTTTTATTTATTTTTTTATTTGGAAACAGGGTCTCCTATGCCAACACGGCTGGCTTCAAACCTGCGTGATCCTCCTGTCTCCACCTCCCAAGCGCGGGGATTACAAGCGTGTGCCACCACGCCCAGCCTATTTTTATTTTAAAACAGAATTTTTCTAAGTTGTTCAGAGTCTCGCTGAGTTGCTGAGGCTGGACTCAAACCTGTGATCCTCCTGTCAGCCTCCCAATTACTGGGATTGCTGGCATGAACTATTTCCCAGCTGTGCTTGACATCTTAGGATATATTTACAGAAAATAGGATGGAATATCAAGAGCAATGCTGATTTATTTTGTTCATTCCTTCCTTCCTTCTTCTTTTTGTGATACTGGGGATGGAACACAGGGGCATTCTACCTCCGAGCTACACCCCCAGCCCTGTATATTTTATTCTTTATTTTGAAATAGGGTCTCAGTGAGTTGTGAAGGGCCTCACTAAGTAGCTGAGGCTGTCATGAACCCAAATCCTCTCATCTCAGCTTTCATTTTGAGAAACATTTAAAAATAAATTAATATTAAGTAAATAAAACTATTTAAGACTATTTAAAATAATAACACTAGCTTTCTATTTTTTAAATTATTTTATTAGTGGATAGCAATTATACGTCTATAGTAAGGGTCAATATGTTGAGAACATATGTGCACATAGCTTTTTATGTCTTTCCCTCCACATCCCACCCCTTTTCCTGCTCTTTGTTCCCCACACAAGTTAATGAGATTCATATACTGCTCTAGTATTATTACTTGAACTGTGTTCTTCTTCAGTCATCCCTCTTCCCCTACCTAATTCTCTTAGGTCTGAGTTATTTAAAGTCCTTTATTTTCCCTCTTTTCTGTTTTGTTTTTGCAGAACTGAGAATTGCCAGGGGCAATCTACCTCCAAGCCCCACCTTCAGCCCTATTTTTTAATTCTTTTTTTTTTTTTTTTTTTTTTTTGCAGTACTGGGGATGGAACCAGGGGCATCTCTAAGCTCCAGCTCCAGCCCTATTTTTTTTCTTTAAACAGGGTCTCACTGAGTTGTGAAGGGCTTCACTAAATAGCTGAGGCTGGCTTTGAACTTGTGATCCTCCTATCTCAGCTTCCCAAGAACTGGGATCACAGTGTGTGCCACTCTGCCCAGAATGTTTCTGTTTCTGTTTTTTTTTTTTTTGTCATTTACAGGAAAATAGAACTGGAGAATATTATGCTAAGTGAGATTAGTCTATTTTATTTTTGCACAACTCCCTTCTTCAGGACACTAACTTTTGAATAATTTTCAGAAGATTTCACCATGCAATTGTATGTTCCCATGACCATAAGAGTGTCCTCTGTACCTTCCCTTGATAGGACTCACTTTCTTCAGTCTCAGGATTGGTGCACTTATGTCATCAGCCTGCAACACTCTGCAATCAGAACCTGCCACACTTGTCTCCTTTCACTGAGTTCTCAGTCTACATGTCACCTTTCCTGTACAAAGCCTCTCATGCACTCTGGAATACTTGATTTTAATGTCTCCACTGCTCTGACCACTCACAGAAATGTAATTAACTTTTTCTCAATGAATTGCATCTCTCCTTTCTTCTATAAAGTAAACTCATTGATACCAGGGCTTTCCTGTTTTTATAAACTGCTCTATACTTAGTGCGTAAAGCAGTAGCTGTTACATAACTGATATTTTATAAATGTGTTGAATGAACAAATATATTTGAATGCATATGACCTTTCTCCTTGATCTCCTTGTGTTACTTAAGATAAGGATTTACACATTCAGTCATAGTAATGGGTTCAGAGGTAGGCATCCTATCATTAATGTGGGCAAATCCATGAGATTTGGCAATAGTAATAAGAAAGATTGTTATTGCTCTTTATATATATATATATATATATATATATATATATAATAAAAGTTCCTTTTGAAAATAAAAATTAAAATAAAATGTGTTGTGTTAGTTAACAAGTAGATTATTCTATCATCTGTATTTGTATAAGCTTTAAAAATATTCTTCATATTAAATTAAAAAAATAGTACCTTTTCTTCCTATGTTTTCTAATTCTTTCAAGTTGATAGTATATCTTCTGTAATTTACTTGAAAATATTTTAGCAGAGGCATTGTCATGTACATGTGTGCATTAGGTTATAAAGTCAAAGCTGAAGCATCCTAATCAGGAAAACATACTTGGGGTGTGGTGGTGAGGACTTCTGTACAATCAGTAATCAGCAGCAGAGGGTTTGTAATTATTATGGATGTTAGAAATTACTTTTGTCCCTTTTTACTGGTGAAACATACAATCAAATGTGTGGGCTATCTGCTTCACACCACTGGAAGGTTACAGTAAAAAGATAGATAGGAATAAGTGTGGGATAGAATTTGGAGAAATAGGAACCCTTATACATTAATAGTGGAAATGTAAGTAGCCACTTCAGAAAATGACTTGGCAGGTTTTCTAAATGTTTCAAATACAGTTACCATGGATTCAGCAATTCCACTGCTAGGTATATACCAAATATAAATGAAACCATATGTCTAAACCATATGTCTATTTATATGAATATAAATATTTATGGCAGCATTATCCACAATAGCCAAAATGTGGGAACAACCCAAATGTCTTATCAATTGATGAACAATTGGTGGTTATCTATGTAATGGAATATTATTTGACAATTACCAGAGAATGAAGTACTGATTTATGCTACCACATGGATGAACCTTAAAAACATTATGCTCAGTGAAAGAAGCTAGTCACAAAATATTACATAATATGTGATTTTATTTATGTCCTGAATAAGGGAATACATGACAAATGAATAGTTACTAGGGCCTGGGAGAAGTAGAATTGGGCATGACTATTCATGGGAAAAGTTTTTATTTTTTGAGGTGGGAGGAAATATGAAAATGCTTTAAAACTAGGTAATATGGATGTTTGCACGACTCTGTGAATATTCTATCAATTAAATTGCACATTTTAAGAAGGAAAATTTTATGTCATGTGAATTATATATGAATAAAACAGTTAAAAGAAGATACATGGATTGCTTCACAATGGAGATTCGAAGATAAATTTTGAGAAATGAATCTCATGTTTTTTCAGTGTGTAAACATCACA
Source organism: Muscardinus avellanarius (assembly GCF_963383645.1). Lineage (NCBI taxonomy): Eukaryota > Metazoa > Chordata > Mammalia > Rodentia > Gliridae > Muscardinus > Muscardinus avellanarius. The sequence goes on from NC_137797.1 coordinate 83,127,624, forward strand.
GAATTTACATACACAAACCTAGATGGTTTAGCTACAAAACACCTAGGATATATGGTACACCTGGGTGTGTACACACACACAGTATAGCCTTTTGCTCCCAGGACCATGATGAACAAAACAACACAAAATTAAGTCGAGCACAAAAGAAAATGCTGTAATCAAGAGAGCCCATAAACATGAGATGTATGAGTCTGCTGCTGACCTCATTATAGTAAACTTTAAAACATAGAAGTAAAAGTACATTCTAAAATAATGATACTGTAGTAAATACTTAAACCAGTAAGATAGCTGTTTATTATTGAGTGCTATGTAGTATATACTTGTCTATGCTATACTTTTATACAACTGATCATTTCGGTTTTTTTTTTTTAATACACCAGTATTCCCACAGACATGTGAGTAGTGTTGATCTGTGACATTAAGATTACTGTCATGTCACTAGGCAATAGTTTTTTCCACTCCATTGTAACTACTTGGGGCCATTGTCCTACATTGTTGATTGAAATGTCCTTATGCCGCATATGACTGTATTGTCAAGTGAATAGGACGTACATACTTAGTGAGCCCTTGGTTATGCCTTAACAGTGGTTTCCTAGGTTTTAGGAATCCTTAGACTATGGGTACAGAATATTTAGAGAATTATCTACACTGAAAGAAGAGGACACTCAGATAAATCACTCTACTGGAATATAATCATGACTCTTTAATGTAATGTTTGGAATACCTGAAAAGACAGAGATGGAAGTTCCTTAAACTCATAGAGCATACCGTGTGACTGTTTGGGTTCTGCTTGCTAATGAATGTGTGTCTCTAGTGCATTAGGTTGGAGACTTGTTTTCATGGTCACACAGCATTTGGGGATGACATAAGAGTGAAAAGGGCTGCCTAACCCTCACAAATTCAGCATTTGAAGACAACAGACAATTACCAAAAAGCCTAAATTGGGTAAAATAATTATAAAAGGTTGATAGGAAAATTATTGATCTTCCTGTATTTTTTCCCTATTTTTATTTTATTATTTTATTTTTTTTATTGGTACATTATATTCATACATCATATTGGGGTAAAAAAAAACTTGTGTGTAGAGACATGCACACTGATTTAACCCCTACCCAATTCCCACCCCATTCCCACCCCTTCCCTCCCTCCCTTGCTCGGCTTAGTGGTTGACTTAGATATGTTTAAGTACATTGTATGTTTTAGACAAACAATTCTCCTCTTCCCCCTCCTTTCTCCTCCTTTAGGTTGTCTTGTTTGCTCCTCCATAGGATTTTCTTTTTCATCTAGAGTTCCTCCTATGACCCAATTCTCCCTAACTCTCACATATTAGGGAAAGCATCTGATTTCTTATTTTTTGTTACTTCCTGTATTTATCTTACTTCCAGTCACTTTATTGAATTATCTTAATTTTAAAAGCTTTTATTAGTTAATTCTCTTGTTTTTTCCTGTATGTAAAATTAAATCTTCTTCTAATAATATCTTTTGCCTTTATTTTATATCTAATTTCCTAGAGCTTCCAAAACAATGCTAGCAATAACATCGTTTGTGACTCAGTTCATTTTGCTCTCAATAATATCTACAAATAGTCAACATAATCAATATAGACATCAGACATCAAAATCAGAATTAAAAATCAATAAACATTTTAAAAATGCATTTTAAGTACCTAACAGGTACTTTCTGTGACCTTGGCTATTTTATTTAACCTTTCTGAATTTTGTAATCTCATTTGGAAAATGGATTCTCCTCCTGATTGCTATATGATGGTGAGGATTAGATGAAATGGTTACAGTTCTTGGCACAGAGTTTCATATTTGGCTCAGTAAATAAATAGCAGGTATGAGAATGGTTATATAGTGTCATGCTGAGTATGTTGAAGGGAATGATCAGTTGTACATACCTAAGAAACAGTAATGAGAAACTGAAAGAGGATGACAGGGCAGTTTCAGTGATAGAGCGTGCTAGGGGTAAACTATAAAAGTGTGATGATACAGTAGTTTGAGGGACAGTTAAAATATCTCTGGAATATATAAATAAATATGTATGTGAAATATATGAATTGAAGTGCCCCTGGAGACGTAGCTGGGTCTTTAGTCAGAATATGGCAATATTTGATATTAAGGAGTTGGGATCTTTTTTTTGTGTGTGTGTGTGTGGGTCTGGGGATGAAACCCAGGGGCATTCAACCTCCGAACTACACCCCCTGCCCTGTTTTTTATTCTTTATTTTGAAACAGGGTCTCACTAAGTTACGGAAGTCTTCACTATGTAGCTGAGGCTGTCTGCGAACTGGGATCCTCCAGTCTCAGCCTTCCAAATGCTGGGATTACAAGCGTGCGCTACCATACCTGGCTCGGGAATTTTTGTAAGTAATTTTTTTTTCTTTTTGCAAGGGAGCCATTTGCTTAGGTATTCTATAAATAGATTTTTCTTGGGGGTATCTTGGTGTATGAGTTGGGAGATGGGTAGGCCCATTAAGAAAACTAAGGCTAGGGAGGTAACTGGAAGTTAGAAGCAGAGACCAAGGAGTTTGAAGCTTTAGGGTAGAGGGAAAGGGCAGAAGCCAGTTTGCCTGGGGAGTCTTGCTTGGAAGAGTGGTTAAACAGTGTTGCTGTATTAGTTTCCTGTGACTTTTGTAACAAACTGTCTCATATTAGTTCCTTCAAAGGAACAGTTTTATATTTCTGGAAGCCAGAACTCCTACATCAGTATCACTGGGCTGTGATCAAGGTCATCTAGTAGGGTCTCTCTGGAGGCTTTAGAGGAGAATGTGTTCTTTGCCTTCCCTCTGTTCAGTGGCTGCTGGCATGCCTTAGTCTGTGGCCACATTCAGATAATCTTAAAAGTCAGGCCAAACTCTACAAATCTCTGCTGTTTATGTCACCACACAGATTCCTCTGTTGTTGCTCAATCTCCCCATACTTTCCTCATACAAGGATGCCTGTGATTGCATTCATTTATTATTTATTTATTTATTTTTATTTACTTACTTATGTACTTACTTATGGTGCTGGAGATTGAATCCCGGGGGCATTCTACCTCTGAGCTACACCCTCAGGTCTATTTATTATTCTTTATTTTTGAAACAAGATCTCACTAAGTTGTGGAGGGCTACACTAAATAGCTGAGGCTGGCCACGAACCCAGATCCTTCTGTCTCAGCCTCCCAAGTATTGGTATTACAAGCATGGACCACCACGCCCAGCCCTGTGATTGCATTTATGACTCACCAGAGCCCAGAACAGTCTACTCATGTCAGGATCCATACTTGCATCACACCTGCAAATTCCGCCCCCTTTTTTTTACTTAAATATGCCCACTTATAGGTTCCAGGAATTAGAAACTAATGTGCTTAGGTGGCTATTATTTTGTCTTAAACAGTTACCATTCACTAAGACAGAAAATACAACAACCATAAGATTGGGGAAAGATAATGAACTTATATTTGCACCTAAGTCTTAGGTTTTTAAGATGACCCATACCTCATTTTTAGTATTTTTATTTATTTTTGCCAATTTCTAAAAAATAACTGATATGTTTCTCCCCCCACACACACCACCCCTGGATGAAATCAGGGATTACATTCTTTACCTTTTTCTGGAAACTTTTATCACCCTGAATTAACTCTGCATTTCTTCCAGTCCATAGGTCAACAAGAAATTGTGACAAAGCATGGGTTGGTTAATTCCTTTTCTTTTATGTTCTTTTTTGTGGTGCTGGGGATTATACTTAAGGGCATTCTACCTCCAAGCTATATTCCCAGACCTATTTTTATGGGAAACAGTCTCATAAAGTTGCTTAGAGCCTCTCTATGTTGCTGAAATTGCCCTCAAACCTGCAATCCTCCCATCTCAGCCTCCCAAATGGGTTTATTTTTTAAATACTTTCCAAATATATCCATCACAATTGAACATCATGAGAAAAATGTTATAAATTTCACTCCTAATTATCTTCCCCTCAAATTTATTTTAGTATCCAAATCAGATTTACCCATGCAAAAGTTTAAAATTTGTTTTTATCACTGGCCTTTTTCTTCTTAGTGTTAATATATCAATGCTCTGAATAACCAATTTCAAAAATTAAAAAAAAAAACTCAAACATTTTTGGTTGCCATTTTTTACTAAGCAATACCTGTCATTTGTGATAAAGTTCTGTGTGATCAGTCTATCAGAGGAAGCCATTGAGATGAAATTTTAGTCTATTTGTGAAATCTCAAATCTGAAAGCCTATTTTTACTTTCTCAAAAGTCAGATAATCTTGAGTACTTTCCAATGACACTGTCCATCATGACTTTGTATTTGATACTCTAGCTGAATTTGGCTTCTCAGTAAGTTTCAGTTTCAAAATGCTTTTTTTTTTCATTTCTAAACCTACTTTTTGCCTGTGCACAGTCGATTGATCATAGTTTTGATAGAAATATTTTTTCTTAAATAGTATGCAAAATTTCCAGAGGTAATGTTTGTTCAATGAATGAAAGAAGGAACGAATGAGAGAATTAGATGTTACATTCAAATCACTTCCAGAGATTTAGCAAATTTTCTTTCAGTTGCTCAAAAATGTTTTGATTTCCTTGTCTTTATTTAGAAAACAAAGCAAAACAAAACAACAAAAAAGGAAACAAAATCAACTGGGCTCAATGGTACATGCCTTAGTACTTGGAAGACTAAAACAGTACAGCCCCAGATTTGAGGCCCAGCCTCTGCAATGTAGTGAGACCCTCAGAAATTCAGTGAGACCATTTCAAAATTAAAAATTAAAAGGGCTAGGGGTAGAGATCAGAGGTAGAATGCCCTTGGGTTTGATTTTTAGTACAAATTAAAAAGAAAATAAAATAACTGAACCATTTTGTGCATTGAAGAAAATCTATATATAAACAGAATTACCTAATTCTGGAGATAGTACAGTGATAATGAGATGATGCAGTACCCAAAATAAGGGACAGAGACATGTTTATTTTTCCTTTGAACCTGTCACTCTCAAGATTTTCAGTTAATGGATTACTTATCAGGGCAAAGGCCCAGTGCTACCTTCCTCTTCTACCCTGCACACATAATAAAACATCTCACCATCACTAATGTGAAAATTAAGTTGATGTTTTTGATTAGATAACCAGACTCTTAATTTACTTAGCAGTGTTTGGTTCTGCTTATGTTGAAGCTTGTGCCAGTTTCAGTAGCTGTCTAAACAATATTTGGCAAAAGCTTTTCAAGCTATCAGTGGTCCAGATGTTACACTGAGTAATAGGCAAATAAAAGCCCATTAATAATTTCTAAATTTTAATTAAGCCCAGAATGGCTCTGCTTATTGATAATAAGACAAATTGCAGGTGAGGCTATCTTAAAAAGAGATTTTGGTCTCTGTCACATGTCAATTTTATGTTGGAAAGTTTTTGTAAAATAATAAGACATTGTTTAAATGCAATGTTTTTCCCTATAGGAAATTAAATGGGTTGATGTTTTTGTTTGCCTCTGTTTATAAGTTATATTTCTAGGCCTCTTGGCAGTGGAGTAGGACTCAGGCACAGCTGTGGAGTCTTGGCTCTGTGGAAGCTCTGCTGGCCACAGTTGACACTGCTCTTGTTAAGTACCCACTCCCTAAACAAGTATATTGCACATTTTATGAATTAGTACTCTTAAAGGGCACAAGTCAAACTGCTATTACTTGGAATCTGTTAACTTGAAATTCATATAAACGCTAAGTATACTTCCTTTTCCATGTTCCCTCTGTGGTAGGATAATATTTGTTTCCTTTTTAAAAAGAATGCTTGTTAGATGGTATAAGTTACTGACCAGCATGGCATGAGCTATTGAGTTAGCCCATAAGTTACTTTTAGTCTATATTTTTCTCAAATATGTCATGTTATAATGTATTTAAGTATCAAGAATTTGAAGATTTTATATTTCACTATTAATACTTCATATATACACTAACATTATCTGAGCCTTTTATTTTTAATACTTTTATGGGTGCACTGTAATTATACATTATAGTGAGGGTCAGAGTGGTATAGACATACATTCACACAAGACTTGGTGTGTTTCCTTCCAGATACCACCCCACTACCCACACCTCCCCATATAAATTAGTGAGATTGGTGTCCAGATATGGACACATAGCATTATTTGAACTGTTTCCATCACCAGTTCTCCTTTTGTTGAGCCTTAAACATAAGATACTTATTTCAAGATATTTGTTTGCTTAGAATATCTTGATATGTTAATTATGTATGTAAAAGTATACATTTTTCTAATATGTTTAAAAGATAACTGACAACACTACCTGCTATATTTTTTTAGTTGTAGCTGAATCGATTTGACTCTCTTTTTAGCTTTCCTGTTTTTTCTCCCCATGATACACTGTTATTTTGTATACCACCCAATTTTGCTATTTTTTGTTTATGTGCTTTTGTCTACCCATTAAAAATCAGGCTTCTTGAAATTGGAGAATATGTCTTTTTAATATTTGTTGTATATTTGGTAGTGCTTTGTTAGGCCTTTGGTGTTCAATATTTTCATGAAAAGCAGAATTTCCCTGAAGTTTAAAGAGAATTGCTACTTTTTAGTTACAAGAAGACAAATGAGATATCATTTCAGAAGCTTCCTGAATGTTACGCTACTGGACAATAAACTACAATAGTCAAGAAAATTCTTGTCAAATTGGCCACTCAGTATATTTTCTTATTTAAGGATTGTATGGGAGACTGTCTTAAAATTGGAATGTGGTTTGTTGAGCATACAATTAGAGCAGGCAGGATTATCACATGAGCTGATATTAGGGAGGATAGGTTGGTGTCTCAGGCTCTGCTATAAGGGATTACTAGCCATGAAAATTGTATAGTAAAGGGGGTAGGAAGGAAATCCTTTCTCTTGGATGGTCTCAAAAAGGTGTTACTAAGTTCTTATCTACTGTCCTATTCTTCGTAAGAATAAATACAGTTTTGTGTGACTTCTTTTTCTGGTTCTCTTTTCTTATTCTGTAAGCAACATCTCTATACTACTCTATGAGCAGGAATTTATTTTATTTTATATTTTCCTGGCTTAAACAGTAGGTAAAATTTAAGGCCTCCACATTTCCAACACTCATGGCAAAATAAATTGTTTCTTCTAGACTTCTACAGATAGTATGATGTTTTGTAAAGAACAAGAGAATCAGATTCAGAAGGGTCAACACCTGATTATCCATATTGGGCTAAGCCTCTCAGGCTCAGCTTAGTTTACTCTTTATTAATAATATGATCTTCATTATAATACTGATCTTATTTTACTTAATATGAATGGGCCTTGTTTCTAAGAGGATATTGGAAACATAAAAACCTTTTATTCCTATCTTAAGTCTGAATTGGATGATATATTTTAAAAACCACTGTTTTTTGCAGTGTATATATTCCTTAAAATAGGCCTTTTCTAAGCCCTTAAAAGTTATATATGAATAAATTAGTGTTTGGAGAATTAAATGTAGTCATAGTTTCTCTATTCTAACATATTCATATAAATGAAGTATAGGTGAAATTTTTGTCAAAGTTAGAAGGTTAAATTTCACATTTCAATAACTAAATTATGAAGAGTTTAAGGACTCTCATCATATAAACTTTTCTTTCCTGATCTTACTGTTTCATGTTATGGATCATAGCTGGAAGAAACAATGTGAGGAAAAGCACTATAAGAATTTAATATTTATTTATTTATTTATTTATTTAGTGTTGTATTGGGGATTGAAGCCAGGAACATTCTTCCTCTGGGCTATACCTTCAACTCTATTTTATTTGTTTATTTTGAAATAGGGTCTCATTAAGTTGCAGAGGGCTGGTCACAAATCTGCAATCCTCCTGTCTGAGCCTCCTCCCAAGTACTGAGAGTACAGGTATGCACCACCATGCCTGGCTTTTTCTATTGTTAATACAAACTCTTTATTTTATATTTGCAATAAATACTATATTTATTTTGACATAATCAAGGCACTGGAATTATCATTTTATTTTATTAAAATTTTATTAATGCATTATAACTTCATGATTGTGAAATTCATAATAATACATTAATATGTACATGTAACATTATATGACATTATTAATTCCATTTCCTTCCTGGTACCTTCTTTTCTCTCCCCTTTTTTCTCACTCAATCCCCTTCTACTTGTATGCTATTAAAAATCATATATATATAATATTATATATAATATATATATATTATATATATATATATATATCATAGCTTTTGAGTCAACCATACTACAACATTTTGCTGTATTTCTTGAGTTTTATGTTTACAGAATACTTAATAAGCAAGAACTGGAGTCACAGGAAAGGTTGCAGAATTTCCACGCAGGTGGAGAACCACCTCTTTATCACAGTAATCTCTCAAATGGAAATGTTTTAATTTACCATTTGCCAACCAATGTTGGAAAGGATTATTTTAACTTTATTTCTGACTAGATGTCTTTTTATCTGAGTTAATTTCAAATATAAACATATCTGATGTTTTCTTTCTAGGAATATTTCAAAGCGTGATCTCTTTGTACGATCTGTGCTCCATTGTTCTGTTGAATGCGCATTTATATTTTTTTTGTACAGTGGTTCAATAGAAGCAGTAACTCTTGAGAACCTGAATGAAATAAGAGAGGATGCCAGATGATACAAAAAGGGAAAGAAAGTAGAAAACCTGTTCAGATACCAAGGGCATGGCAGATAGGCACGAGAGAGATAAGGCAGCATGAATGTGAGATTTTATAATAAGCACTAAAGATAGAAATGGAATTTAACTATTATGTTATTGCCATATGTATTAATATGAAGTCAAATCAAAATTTGGGAACCCTTAAATCATCACCAGAAATAACTAGATTTTCCAGATAACAGATAACAGCTTCAGATAATCACTATAAAGTAAGTCAATTTTAGATGGAAAGTTTTCTAGGAAATTCCAGCCTCATTGATCCAGACATAGTTCATTTTCAGTGATTACTCAGTGCTTTCGTTATGGGGATAAGGTATAGGATTACATTATTCTACCATGGAGAATAACAAGGTACCCCAAATTTGTTTTTCTTTTGTTTTTCCATTTTTATTCTGTTGTAGATGTGGAAATATTTTTGCAAATAGGTAATGGCCTTGTCTATTTATTTAATCTTACTTAATCTTTTGCTCTACTAAGAAGAATCTTTTAGAAAGGTCTGCATGTTCATCTGAAATTCCCAAACTATAGTAGTGACCTGAAACTAATCAGGGTGGAGCAACACAAATGGCCAGAGATGGGCTTCACTGATGTGCTCTCATTGTACAAGCTGATGTGGTCCTGTTCTCTGAGTCCCAAACAGTTTTATGTTACAATTTACATTTCAGTTCAGGAAGCATTTCTGAGCATTTTAAATGAAGAATAAAAAATATATCTGAAGCAGTTATATCTTTCAAAGAGATTTTAAAGTTGGACTGTGGAGAGTCATGTTTTTGGTTAACTGCAAGGCAAGGCTTAAAATCCCCATCCTGCCCAGCTTCCTAGAGTCGCATGATATTCAGTCTGAATAAGCATAGGCAGACCTTCACCAATTTTTGATTTAGTTAAACATGTGTGTATATATACATACTTTTATGTATTTATGCACATTTTATGCATTGATATAAATAGTTTGGCCATATACCCACCTAACATTTTTTATTTTATCCAACAGAAACCTTCTTGACAGAGATACCTTTTCTAAGTCTGATCCAAGTAAGTATATATAGTATATATTGATGCTTCTTAAAAGTCTACTTATTTGACTTACTTTATTTTTCATAATTTTATGAAACTCATGATTTTTTATTTAAAATGTTGTTTTAAATCCTAGAAAGTCAAAAGAAAGGTGATTCCAGGCATTGCCTGCTTATTTACCTGGACAGTACTATAACTAGGGGAGAAGGTTGCTTAGCACTTTGAAAATAAGAGGAAAATGCAGATGATTCCTGTATAGGGCAGTTTCCTTTGAAATTAAAACTTCATGGCACAGCCATATGGAAGAAATTCCATTTGAAACACAACCATAATTTTAAGTGATGTAGTTACAGATTAATACTTAAAAATGGCTTATACAGGCATATACAACCAAGTGAAATATTCATGTCTTCTGGCATGAGCCTAGCTTTTGATTGTTAGAGATTTTGAAAATTGCAAATAACTTGTAAGATTAAAATACAGTTTCAAGTGAGAAAACAGCAGAATGAATTGTATAGACTACTGTTTCCAAATTGATGTCTAGGATCTCTGGAGTTCTACAAATGTCTGAGCAGTTATGATTTAATTACAGGAAATAGTTCTTTGTCAGGTGCAGAGATTCTTGAAAATTTTATTAAAAAGTTCCCATTTTGGAGTATTAAAAATTCTTGGGGCTTGTTTCACGAGTAGGAGAGACTCTTCTTATTCCTTAACCAAAGCCCTTAATGTCCCTTTGGACTTCCTTTTTTGATTGATAGGATTCCTTATCTGCGTACAGATATTTTAGAGTATGATTTGATCCTCCTATGATGGCTTTGAGGACATTATCTTAGGAAAAGTTAAATTTTATGTTTTTTTAAAATAATTTTGAATCATCTAATAATTTGCTAGCAATTTTTTGAAAGGGTAAGGCTACAAATTAGGCATTTAATTTGATGTAGCTTTGGGCGAGCTGAAAAAAAAAGAAACTATATATTCATATCTGAAGTTTATAAGAGACATTTATATATTTTTTGTCTTTTGTAGTTTGTGTCTTATATGTACAAGGAGTGGGAAATAAAGAATGGAGAGAGGTAAGATAAAAAATTTAAAATGTCACTGTGTTGGAAGATACATGTTACATCTTAATTAACATGGAACTTTCCCATTTTTAGAGTCTTTTGTAACCCATAGAATGAGTTTCTTTTTTATTTTATGAAGGTTATCTTTATGTTTTATTTTTAATATTTCTCAATGTTTAGGTCATTTATAGGTTTTTGTGAAATATTCTAGGTCCAGGACTTGTACTTTCCTTAGCCAAGAATTGTATTGCAGTCTACTACTTGACATGGGACCTCATGTCATTTAAGTCTGTGGGCTTAATTTCACTTTCATAGGTCAACTGTGGCATTTTATAAAGGCTTTTAAGGTGTGGTGTATGATAGCAAATATCATATGCTTTCTGCCAGTAAGTAGTTTATGGTTTGAAAATAAACTCAATGTCCTAATACAGATGCACATTGTTTAATGAAACAAAATTAAAGAGGCTGAAATATAATTTTCATTCATTTATTTTTTAGGATATCTTCAGGTACAAATTGAAGGATGATCACTGGAGGGTGGGGTGAATATTAAAATAAAGACATTCATTATGCCTATAGTTGCTGGTGATCTAAGGAAGGCAATGCATTGTTTTGACAGGGTTTACTGTTTCTGGTAACAATTCCCTACTCAGATTTGTGCCATTTGTTGTCACAGATTTCTTTGTGCCAGCTAATTTTACCTATGTGTCTTAATTATGAAGTAGTAGGTAAAAATGGATACTGGTCGTTTGTTCTCAAAATTGGGAGGAAAGCAATGATCTCAAAAATTATTCCTGCTGATAATGAGTTGGTGGTCAGTGGGATACTGAGTACTAGTTTGTTATATGTGAGTCAGTCATCAGTCAGCTTTGTGTTCCTCTAACAAATACCTGAGACAACTAATTTATAAAGAAAAAAGGTTTAGTTTAGCTTGGCTCATAGTTTTAGAGTTTCTAGTTTATAATTGATTTGCCTTGTTGTTGCAGTTGAGGCAGCACATCAGGGCTGGTTACTTTGACAGTACAAACTTGCATCTCACTACCAAGAAGCAAAAGGGAACAAGGAGAGGGCAGTGGTCTCATCATCCTTTTCACAGGAACACCATTACTTACCTAAAGACACCTTTTATGTTACTTTTTTATTTTGTACTTGTTTATTTTTTTGTATAACTGAGGATTGAACCCAGGGGAATTCTACCTCCAAGATACACTCCCAGCCCTATTTTTTATTCTTTATTTTGAAACAAGGTCTCTGAAAGTCATGGGGACCTCACTAAATAGCTGAGGCTGGCTGCAAACCCGTGATCCTCCTGTCTCAGCCTCCCAAGTATTGGGATTATAAGCATACACCACCATGCCCAGCAGGCCTCACCTTTTAAAGGTTCTGTATTTTGCAATAGCACCATTATGGGGACCAAGTCTTTAATGCATGGGCCTTTGGGGGATAGTTAATATCCAAACTCTAGCATTATATCTAATTGCTTCTGCATCTTTCCATATGGTTGTTTAATATGTTTCTTAAACTCTACACACACAAATTAAAACTCATCATATTTACCCTATACCCACTTCACATTTGCTCCAAGTATGGCTAATAACATCATCAGCCAAAATATAAAACCACTTTTTACAGTCATTCTGACCTTCTCCCCACATCTTTGTCATTTAATCAATTATTCAGCAACACAAATTCTCATTTGTGAACAAATTCACAACTCTTAGATAAACCACTTTCTTTATACAAACCTAGGTTATGTTTTGTCTTTCTTAATGCAGTATTGTCCTGTCTAAGTCTATGCCCCCTCTTTCTGGTTTATATGTCTTCTTATTCTTTTGATTATTTTTCTAAAAGACATGCTGCTTCTTTTCATTCAGTTTTGAGTTCCCTTTCTCAGAGCCCTGGAAGAATCCAATATAGAACTTATGCCTGACCAGAGGCTGAGCATTTACAATAGGAGTTCAGAAGATGGTATTATTTTAGGGACCACTAAAGGAATCAAGATAAGTGAGAACAAGACATCTGGGCCAATGCAATCATCATCCCTAATGATGGGAAATATTATTAGATAAGGATATTTTGAGGAAGGACAATAAAAAATATTTCAAAACGGGGCTAGGGATCTCATTTTTATTGGGCGCCAAAAGCTCAGAATCTCCCTTGCTTAAAAATCTTCTCATGGCTTTTCTATTGACTAAGCAGTGCCATGTAAATGTCTTACATAACTGACTAGTTCTTTCATAATGGTAATAGCTGTCTACTTCAAGATGTTCATTTGTATTGACTATTGTAGTTTTCACTAACTTAGAAGATGAAAGCTATTGCAGTCGTCATTGCACACATGAGAGAACAGAAGCACAAAAGGGTTAAGAATTTGACAGAATTCTTACCCAGTTATAAATGATGGAATGAAGATTTTAAGCCAGGCTCCCTAGCTCCAGAATCATTCACATTAGACCACCCTATTATGTACCATTTTTATCTGATCCCAACCATTGCATTATGATTTTAGAAATACAAAGATATTTGATGTCAGTTTGGGGAGTTTCATTTGTATTTTTTAAGCTTGATTCTGAAAGAAGGATAAATAGGAAGAAGAGGTTTACTGTTTGGGAAAAGTGACACATATTATTAAAAAAGAACAGAATATTTTGCTGTTTTGTTTTTTCTCTATAGAGGAGTAGAAAGTAAGAGGAAATGATATTCACAAGGGTTATAGGAACAGCAAAAGATGAATGAGATAATATGCAAAGGTGCGTAGAGTGAGTGGAAACTTTGAGAAAGACAGTTTCCTTAGTTTGAGAGCCCTACATCAGATCTCTCAGTGACTCTGTTTCTTCATCAGTAACATGAAGAATGATAATAATTTTTTTCATTTTTTTTTACTATAAAATGTGAGCCACTGATAACAATATCTGTCACATAGGAAACACTATAAAGAATCAAAGACACATTTGGATTTTCTGAGTATAAACAACTTGCCTTGACTAAAAATCTAGCCAGTGTCAGATAGTAAATTCTGGCATTATAAAAGTTTATAAATTTGTTGGAGAGCCAGGTGTGGTGGCACACACTTGTAATCCCTGTATTTGAGGGGCTGAGACCGGAGAATCACAGGCTTGAAGCCAGCATCAGCAACTTACTGAGGCTCTCAACAACCTAGTGAAGCTCTATTTCCAAATAATAATCTCAGTGGATTTATGGTTGGCATAATTAGGGTATCCCACAAAAAATAAAATACTTAGGAATAAACCTAAAAAAGGAAGTAAAATACCTCTAAAAAGAAAATTATTAAACACAAAAGAAAGAAATTGAAGAAAACCTTAAAAGATGGAAAGATCTTTCATGTTCTTCGATAGGCAGATAAATATCATGAAAATGAAGCAGATAAATACAATCAAAATGGCCATTTTCCCAAAAGTGATCCACAGCTTTAACATAATACCAATTAAATTTCTAAGGTTTTTCCTCACAGACATAGAAAAATCAGCCTTTAAATATATTTGGAACAACAAAATACCCAGAGTAGCCAAAGTAGTTCTCAGCAACAAAAACCATGCAAGAGACATTCCAATACCTGCTTTCAAACTATACTATAAAGCCATAATCATAAAAACAACATGGTATTGACACAAAAACAGATACATAGATAAATGGAGCAGAATAGAACACCCAGAAACAAATCCCAACACTTACATCCAATTGATTTTTGACAAAGGGTCCGAAAACATACACTGGGAAAGACATCCTGTTCAACAAATGCTGTTTGTAAAACTGGTTAACCATATGCAGAAAATGGAAATAAACTCCACTTTCTCTCCCTGAACAAGAGTCGATTCAAGATGGATCAAAGACTTGGAAATTATTCCAAAGACCTTGTAGCTCCTTGAAGAGGGCATAGAACACTGCAACACAAAGGCACAGATAAAAACTTTCTCAATGAGACCACAAAGAGACAAAAGGCAAAACAGTAGGATTAGATTGTATTAAGCTGAAGAGCTTCTGTACAGCAAAGGAATTCATCAAGAATAGAAAGCCAACAGAATGGGAGAAAATTGTTGCAAACTATTTCTCCAATAGAGAACTAATATTTAGAGACTACAAAAAAAAAAAAAAAACTCAAGAAACTTAGCACTAAGTAAACAAATAACCCAGTCATAAAAATTAGCAAGTGAAGCAGATACTTCACAAAACAAGAAATTCAAATGGCCAATAAATGTATGAAATAAATCACAATATCATTAGCAATCAGAGAGATGCAAATCAAAATTACCCTGAGATTTCACCTAACTCCAACTGAAATGGCAATTATTCAAAACACAACAAATGCTGGCGAGGAAGTGGAGAAGTGAGAACTCCACTACATTGTTGGTGAAATTGCAAAATAGTATGATCACTTTAACCTACCATATGAATCCAGCTATAGCAATTATGGGTTTCTACCCAAAAGAATGGAAAACAAACTAGAAAACGAATATATGCATATCTATGTTCATAGCCGCACAATTTACCGTTGCCCAATTATCGAACCAGCCAAGATGTCTATCAACAAATGAATGGATTACAAAACTATGAGATATGTTCACAATGGAATTTTACTCAGCCCTAAAGAAAAAAATATGTCATTTACAATGAAATGGATGAAACTGGAGAGCATAATGCTGTGAGATTAGTCAGTTACAAATAATAAGAAATTAGATGCTTTCCCTAATACACAGAACCTAGGGGGAAAATAGGTCGTAGGAGGAATTCTAGATGAAGGAGAAACTATAGATGAGCAAATAGGGTAACCTAACTGGGGGGGATGGGAGAGGGAAAGAGGGAAATTCCCTAATGAACATGAACAAATATATCAAAGTCAATCACTAAGCCAAACAAGAGAAGGAGGGAGGGGGAGGGAATGGGTAGAGAATTGAGGAAGGGCTAAATGAGTGATGTGTGCATGTATGTCTCTTCCATCTTGTACCCCATTAAGATGTATGACTACAATGCACCAATAAAAATAAAAATTAAAAAAAGAAATAAAAACTCAGGCTGTGAATGTAGTTGGAGGTAGAATGCCTCTGGGTTCAATCCCCAATACCAAACAAACAAAACAAAACAAATTAAAACAAAATAAAAATTATTTGCACAAGATTAGTAGTTGATGGAAAAATGACCTATGAAGTTTACCTGACCTCCAACTTAATCTGGAACTGTGATGTTACACAGCTGCCAAAAAGCTAATGCAGTCCAAGGATGCATTGATGGATGTGCATCTTTCTATCATGGAAAATAATCTTTTTTATGTTACACCATGTGCAATTGTCATTTCTGTAGGTGAAAGTGGTTGAGTATTGGAAGTTTTATTTGATTCAACCTGATGCTTTTATAGTTTGCTTTGGTTGGGGCCAATTTGGAATGTTACTCTCCTGTTGTACATTTTATCCCATCCAAAATCCAAGTATGTATTTGAGGAAGACTAGCACCTTGAAGTAAGGGACAGATGCTGTGCCATATGAAGGGAGAAATGCTTATTCTGAATCATGGGGATACTAAATACTCACAATGATTGTCTTCAAACTCTTCAATTATTCTAATTTAGACATGAGGTATGCTTCCTTGTTCAGGAGAAAACCAAAAATTTGGCTCTGAGTTTAGAGAGACAAAGAGGCAATAAAGTATTTTGTCTACTATAAGGAAGACCTCTGTAACACATAGAGTATCTTATAGTTGAAGAGTTCCCTGGCACTATAGTGGGGATATATTTACAAGAAATATTCAGACAAGAGCTGCATTGATTTTTTAGGAGGAAGATGCATGCAGTTAGCTCTAGTGTCCTTGTAAGTTTATGACTGGATAACATAGAATTCAATAGTATTCTAATTATTTTATGCATTCTTTCAAACACCTTTTAAGAATTAAAATATTCATTTGTAAGTATGAAAAATAAATTCCAGTTTACTTAAAGCAGACTGGAAAAACTGTTATTAAAACCACTCATTCATCAATTTGATCAGCATTTAGTGGGTGATAATTATGTATCTGGAATGGTTAATAAAATTTAGAGAGTTTTTATCTCAGGAAAATGCAATACAGTTGGAGAGTTTTCTCAAAATTTTTTGTGTATGTCAGTACAATCAATTTACTGATTTAAGCATCAATATAATCCCAGTAACATAGAGGTTGTGTTTTTATTTGAATTCAGGTATGTTGTAGAAAAAGTATATAATAACATTGCATTTCATATTCTGAGATGTTTTTAGATAAGCCAAGTGGAAAATGAAAAAAAAAGAAGCCACTTCTGGGTATCTATCCAAAAGAATGGAAACCAAACTATCAAACTAATGCTTGCATATCTATGTTCCTAGCTGCACAATTCACAATTGCCAAACTGTGGTACTAGCCAAAATGTCCATCAACAGATTAGTTGAATACAAAGCTATGTGATATGTACACATGGAATTTTACTCAGCCATAAAGAAGAACAAAAATGCTTCATTTATAGGGAAATGGATGGAACTGGAGAACATTTATGCTAAGTAAGATTAGTCAGTCAGAAAAAATAAGAAATCAGATACTCAGTGATAAGGAGGGTCATATGAGGAACTCTAGACAAAGAAGGAGAAACTATAGATGAGCAAGTAATGTGACCTAACTGAGGGATGGGGGGAGAAGGAAATTAACTAACATATATGATGTACATAAACAAATATATCGAAGTCAATCACTAAGCTAAACATGATAAGATGGGAGAGGGAGGGAATGGGGTGGGAATTTTGGAAGGGCTAAATGAGTGATGTGTGCATGTATGCCTCTACCATCTTGAACTCCATTATAATGTATGATTACAATGTAGCAATAAAAATTTAAAAAGGACAAAGTTTAAAATATGAAACAAAGTGTACCACAAAAAACTAGAAAAGTTGAAACCTGCAATTTAAAAATTATTTTGACAGTATCAGAATTGTTTCTTTTTCTTCAATAAACTCTAATGATTGTGATTTATGAAAAGCTCTTGAAATAATGGATCTTTTAAAACTAAAGTGATTTTTCATTGCATAATTTCAGAGCTAGAAATGATACCTAAATGCCATTAATTATGAAAATATGAAAACCTCTTAGTAAATGGAAATAGCAAAGTAACATCCCTAAGGAAGCACACTTTGCTTTGAGAGGTTCCAATTAACTTTTTTGAGTAACATTTTATTTATACATCAGTAATCCATTTTGTGATTTACTCTAAAATATTTAAAATTACTGAGTTAGTTCTGGATTCTCCTTCAGAATATGATGAATTTGTTTATAATCCATAAGGATTGTAGTTTAGAAGTAAATAAATCTACTTTTAAATGCTATGGTTTGATACAGTCTCTGTTCTGCTTCATTTCATTGACATTGAGCTATTTTAACACATGTTCATCTTCATGCTGGATAGTATCACATACTCACACATATACACACACTTAGAAAGGATAAAACAATTCTTAATAGCTCAACTGAAGTATTAATTTGTCTTTAAGTCTTTTTACAACTTATGAATAGAATTTCTTCTTGGAACCTTTATGATTTCTTAGCTTTTGCAATTGTTTATGACCCTTGTAGCTTTTACTTTGTATTATTTAATTAACATAGGAGACTATTTATTAAAATTATTTTAATTGGCACATCAACATAAAAATCGCACATATTAATGGTAAGATGTGAAGTTGATACATGTAATACATATGATACACATGTATTATAATATTTATGTCAGTTTAACATATACATCTCTCCAAACATCATTCCTTTATGGTAAAAACTTTAAAAATTATTTCTTTTGTTTTTTAATATATAGTACATTATCATTATCAATAGACATTCTACTTTACAATAGCACACTGGAACTCCCGACTTCTAGCTATAACTTAGTATCATTTCTCAATCTCTCCCTATCTCCTTCCTTCCCAGTCTCTTGTAAACACTATTTTCTTCTCAACTTCTATGAGATTAATGTTTTAAGATTCTACCTATGAATGAGTTCAGGTTGTATTTATCTCTCTGTGCCTGGCTTCTTTTAACATAATCTCTAATTCTATCAATGTAGTCACAGATGACAGGGTTTCATTCCCTTTTTTTATGGCCACATAGTGTTGCAGTGTGTATATGTGCCACATTCTCTTTACTCATTTACTAATTCATAGAAACTTTGGTTGTTTCCAAATCTTGGCTATTATAAATAATACTGCAGTGGGAATATAGATGTTTCTTTGACACACAGAATTCATTTCCTTTGTTTATATACCCAGTGGTAGGATAGTTGGATCATATGTAGTTATAATTTTAATATTTTTGAGGAACCTCCATCCTGTTTTCCATAATGGCTGTATTAATTCACATTCCTCCCAACAGTGTGCAAGAGTTCCCTTTTCTCCATATCCTCACTATCAGTTGTAACTTTTGCCTATTGATTATTACTATTGGTACTGGAGTGAGGTTCTATTCATCATGGTTTTGATTTGCATTTATCTGATGATTAATGCTGTTGAGCATTTTTCATATAATTGTTCACCATGGAATGTCTTCTTTTGAAAAATATCTGTTTAGGTCTATTGCTCATCTTTTAGGCTTTTTTTTGTTATTGAGTTCTTAGAGTTCCTTATATATTCTGGTTTTAAATCCCTTGTCAGATACATAGTTTCAAAATATTTTCTCTTATTCTACTTTAATGACTGCTTAATCTGCCATGTTACTTTTGTGGCCAAGATTTGTAGTTTGGAGTAGTCATTTTTTTTGCTTTTACTTCTTGTGCTTTTGAGATCTGGTTTAAAAAATAATCCCGCTCATTGTAGTATCCTAAAGCATTTCTCCTATGTTTTCTTTTAGTAGTTTTACAATTTCAAGTCTAACATTTAAGTCTTTAATCCATTTGAATTGATTTTTGTAGATGGTGAGAAATAGGGATCATGTTTTATTTGATATGTGACTATTCAATTTTCCCAGTGCCATTTATTGAAAAAAAAATCCTTTCATCAATGTGTATTCTTAGTAGATTGTTGAAAATTGGTTGGTTGTATATGTTTTGGTTTACTTTTGTACTTTGTTGACTATTCTGTTTTGTTGGTCTCTGTGTCTGTTTTTAGGCCAATACATGTTCAATACATGTTATTTTGAATAGCTCAATTTTATAGTATATTTTTATATCAGATAGCATAATGTCTCCCACTTTGATTTTTTTTAGATGAAGACTTCTTTGGTATTTTATTTGTGTGTTTATTTTGTATGGTTCCAGATAAATTTTAAGATCTTTTATATACTCCTGTAAAAAATGCCAATGATAAGAAAATCATGGTGACACATGGTTGTAATCCCAGTATTTGGCAGGCTGAGACAGGAGGATTGCACAGGTTCCAAACCAGACTCAGGTACTAAGTGAGGCTCTCAGCATCTTAGTGAGACCCTGTTTCCAAATAAAATATAAAATAGGTCTGGGAGTGTAGCCCAAAAGTAGAAGGACCCTGAGTTCCATCCTCAGTTCCTCATTTTATTCTGTGTCCAAACAGAATAAAAGAATTTCAAGTATTTTATAGAAACTGCACTGAATCTATAAATTACTTTGGATATTGTGGACATTTTAATAATTTTGATTCTTCCAAATGAACATGGAAATCTTTCCATTTGTTAATATCTTTTTTCATCAATATTTCATATTTTTGTTGTAGATATTTTTTACCTTATTAACTATTTTTTTAGTTTGTTGTGACTTTTAAAAATGGTATTCCTCCTTTGATTTTGATTAAAGATAATTCACTATTGATGTATAGCAACACTCCTGATTTTGTATGTAAATTTTGTATTTGCAACTTTGCTGAATTTATTATTCTAATGATTTTTGTTGTGGTTTTTGGGTTTCCATATATATGAGATCATGTCATCAGAAAACAATGACAATTTGACTTTCTTTTCTCTAATGTGGATGAACTTTATTTCTTTTTCTTATTCAGTTGCTCTGGCTAGGATCCAGGACAGTGTTTAATAAAATTGGCAAAAGTTGTCATCCTTGTCTTTTTCAAGATCTTGGAGAAAAACTTTCAACTTTTCTCTATTTTGAGTTATCTTACCTGTTGGATTATTATATATGCCTTTATTATGTTAAGCTATGTTCACACTGTGCCTGATTAAGAATATTTATCGTGAAGGGATGTTGAATTTTATCAAGTCCTTTTTCTGCATTTTTAAAAAAATGTTTATATGCTGTTTGTCCTTTATTTCTTGATATGTTCCATCCATTTGTTGATTTGCATATGTTGAACCATCCTTGCATGTCTGGGATATACATGATTATGGTAAATAATTTTGCTGATATTTTTCTGATTGTGTGTGTGTGTGTGTGTGTGTGTGTGTGTAAGAGAGAGAGAGAGAGAGAGAGAGAGAGAGAGAGTGTGTGTGTGTGTGTGTGTGTGTGTACATGTGTGTGTGTGTTTGGTACCAGAGATTGAACTCAGAGGCATTCTACTTTTAAGCTATACCCTCAGCCTGATTTAATTTCTTATATTTGGAAACAGGGTATCCCTATGTTGATAAGATGCTAAGGCTATTTTTTATTCTTTATTTTGAAACAGGGTTACACTAAGTTGTAAAGGGCCTCACTAAGTAACTGAGGCTGGCTGTGAACTTGTGGCACTCCAATCTCAGCCTCCTACATACTGGGCAAACCATGTACCATATGGTGCAAACCACCCAAAGACTGGCAATGGTTCAGGTTTAAAGTTGAGTCTGTGCCGGGCGTGGTGGCACAGCTTGTGATCCCCACGCTTGGGAGGCAGAGACAGGAGGATTGCGCTGGTTCGAAGCCAGCCACGTGCGCTGGCTTAGGAGACCCTGTTTCCAAATTAAAAAAAAAAATGTAAAAATAGGTCTGGGAGTGTAGCCTGGAGGTTGAAGGTCTTCCAGGAACCCCAGTACCACCAAAAAAAAAAAAAAAAAAAAAAAAAAAAGTTGAGTCTGTTTCATCAGCATGTAGATTTCCTCCTGATGGCAGGTCAGGTCTAGGGGCCCCATCTATGAGCTGGGACTTGGACACAGGTCTTTGGTGATGGCTCCCACTGCAGTGATCCCAGCACTAACTCAAGGCTAAATCCCATTTGTGTCAGCTTTTGTATTTGTTCCCCTCCTTGCTGCCTTTGTTTGGGAGAGGAGTCCCTTGGCCACCTGGCCGAAGCAGTTTCAGTGGTTCTGTCTGTGGGTGATGGCCAGGGGGACAGGGGTTCTGGGGCTCTGCCTGGCACTAGCTTTCACCATTCAGGTCCCAAACTGGGTTTCAAGTCTAAGGCTTGGACATAGTCCCTTTTCTTCCTCCAATGGAAAAGTGTCTTGCATCATGCTCTTTGGTGCTGGCAACCCTTTCCTGCCATCAATGAATCTGTTCTTTTCATTATATTAAAAGAGGGCATTATCATCTTTCATCTGGCTCTCTTTAGCTCTTGTGAAGGTAGTTTGGTGTGTGAGTAGCTGTTTAAACTGGTTTCTGTTGAAGATAGAATCCTGGAGGATCTTAGCCACCATCTTGCTTTGCCTTCCCATATTACATTATTCAAGTCTTTTATCAGTTCAGTTAGATAATCATCTCAATTAAGATTATCTAATTTAAAATAATCAAGAAGGTTAAATAATATTCTCATCTTAATCTATGTTGTGCTGCTATAACAAAAATTGCCAAAGTTTAATACTTTATAATAGAAGAGGTTTATTTGGCTTGTGATTTTGGTGGATGGAAAGTCCAAATAGCATTGTGTTTCTAGAAGCATTAAAACTTGGCCATGTGTGCAGAAGGGCATGTGTGGGAGTAAGGAAGAAAGAAACTTATGAGTGGTCAGACTCATTTCTTTTTCATTATGACAACCCACTGATGTTGGAATTAGTCCATTCCTATGAGACCTGACCTGTTCCCCAAAACTATAATCTATTCAGGAGGGTGCTGTCCCCATGACCTATTCCCTTCTAAACCTTACCTCTTAAAGCCGTGTTTCTTCGTCATTGCCACTCTGAAACCAAGCCTCCAGCACATGAACCTCTGGGTGACAAACCATATTCAAACTGAGCACTTCATAATTTATTTAAAACTATTATATCTTATATAAATACATATATAACTGAGGTGTGACAAAATGAATTCATATTTGTCAATAAGGATCTTATAAATTGAATTAGAAGATTTTTCTTTAAATGGTAAAATATGTTGCTAATCATAGAATTAATGGCTAGCAATATATGCAAAACAATCCCTTAAAATATTTTAATTTCTAAGACTGATTTTATTTTCAAGAGTGTTTGAACTCAAGTTTATAAGCTTATCGTAAAATAGTATAATAAGATGGAGTTTAGTCCTTTCAGCATTTTATGTATAAAAATTATGGTGATATGACTATGGTATTTTTGATAGTTAATAATTTAGGTTAATTCCTAATAATTAAAGTTTCTAAAATCAAGTAAATATTTGTTAGGTAAAACATTGTCTTAATCAAGAATATTAGAAGGAAGTCACCTTACTTTTCTCTCTGTGGATATGTACATGGGTCTACATCTATAGTTCCATCTCATTTTTTATAATAATGCAAGATCTAGATAAAGTCTTCAGATTTTCAACTTGTCTTAAAAAGAAGTGGATTTTAGATATCAATTATGATAGTGGGTTATATGATAGAGATATAAGTCTTTCTTCAAAGGAAGAGGGTTGTGGTGTGTCTGGTGATAACAGTTTTTTAACTTCTGAGAGGAAGTGTATGAGAGTATGTGTGTGTGTGTGTGTGTGTGTGTGTGTATGAGAGAGGGGGGGAGGAAGAGAGAAAGGGAGAGAGAGAGAGAGAGAGAGAGAGAGAGAGAGAGAGAGAGAGAGAGAGAGAACATCCTCAAAGCAGATTGGATATTTATAGTTCTAACTTTATCTTTATTTGTTGAATTTATCTTAATATTCTGAATGATATTGTCTGTCCTACAGAGTTTATCTGCTTTTCTTGTCTAATCTCTGGGAACTGTCCTCTATATCATGAAGATTAAGATTCAGTTGTAATGTAATAATTGAAGTAGGATGTACACTAGTTCAGTTGACCTTGTTAAAACCTGCATCACTCTCACTTGATTGACAATCTGATGTGAGGCTGGGGTAGTTGTGCCACACCTTCACAGTATATCAAAACTTTTAGATAATTTTTTTTCAGAACAGAGCTCATTATGTACTTGATGCCATAAATAGATGGAATCCATGAGTATCCTTTCCAGTACTGCTCCTCCAAATCAACTAACCAACTAGTTGATTTAGGAATTAGGAGTATTTCCAACCTATCATTTTCTGAAAGATTTATTCCTACATTGAATAAATTTAAAATTTATATTCTTTTTTAAATAACTGAAAATTTTCACATTTGTTGAATGAAAGGACAGTTTTCTAATTATCAAATGATAAAAACTGCTGTATTTAGTGCTTGATAGGAAACATGTTTGTTTATGTTACTTGTGCTGGAAATTATTATAATCAGACTTGCGACTGTAATAATACTTTTGATAATCCAGAACTGTTGATATTCAGAATAAGACTTTTTAGGACACCAGATATAATTTTTCATATGTAACTGTTTCTGGACATTTGTCATCAACAACAAATATTACTAATGGTTTCTTCTCAATATTTTAAGACTCTCCTCTGATATTCATGGAATGGCATGCAGCTGCATATTTTCTAAAGAAATGGAAATTTTTTATTTAGTATTATAAAACATTAGCTAAGACTTAAATTTATTTTAAGTAAAAAAGATTAATTATTTGGTTGATAGCTAATATATTCTAGCCTCTGGGAAAGAACCAAAAGGTTTTCCATGAGTTGAACTAGTCATAATGTATTTGTGAATTTCTTATTATTGCCACTTTTCACTTTTCATGATATAACTTACTGAAAACAGGAATACTTTTTAAATGTTATTTTTGTTTCATATATTTAAAGTAAAATATACTCATTTCAGGAAATTAGGAAAATTCACAAATGAATATGAAATTTAAATGTAACAATTAGAAGATAGCTGAAACATTCTGGGGTGTGTGTGTGTGTGTGTGTGTGTGTGTGTGTGTACTTACAGTTTAATCAAAATCAGTGTTTTACTGTACATTACCCTTGTTTTTTTCCTCTGAATAAATTATTACTGATCTCCCATAGTTAACCTTTTGTTCAGTTTTATACAAATGAGAATCAAATCTATACTATTCCTGATGAGGTTAGTGAGGAAGAAAGGATCTGTGTCCTGTAGGTCAGAGATGTTTCACTCCTAGTATTCTGGTAGGCCATTAAAATTTTTAATCTGGTGAAATGGCAGGACAGTGTTTACAGTACAATCAAAATATTCCTCTGATTATTGGATTAATTAAAGGGAAAACAAGAGAGGAAGCAAAGATATAAGGTAAGAAGTCATTGGGGGTTAGTTGATGAGGAAAACAAGAAGCTTTACTTTAAGTTTATTAATGATAGAAGATATGGAAAGAAGTAGGTAATGTGTTGTATGTTTTGGAGTTAGAACTGGCCATTTATGAGGCAGTGATGAATAAGAGTTGGTGGGCTAAAAAGGAATTGAGATAGATGACTTTTGTTTCTGGCCTGAGGAAGTCAAGTAGACAATGGTATCATGTTCTGATAAGAGGTATGTGTGGTATGTACCATAATTGGGGGGGCTGTGGTATAAAAATATGTTTGAGTGAAAATTTTGAGGGGACTGTAAGAAAAGAAGGCAGTTTTATGCCTGTGTTGAACTCAGAGGTGGCTCTGGGCTGATGATGTGCATTTGGATATTATCATCATGTAGATAAGATTTAAAGCCAAAGGAACTTAGTTTGATTCAAGCTGCTATAACACAATATCTGAAAAGAAGTTACTTATAAACAATAGCAATGTGTTTTCTCCTGAAAGACTAGGGAGCCCAAGATACAAGCTGTCATCTAGTGAGGAAATTCTTGCTGCATCCTCAACATGGAAAAAGTAGAAGGACACGTGAGAGCTGAGTGCTCTATGAGTCTCCTATTTTTTTTTTTTTTTTGTGGTACTACAGGTGAAACCCAGGAGCTTTTCTACCTCTGAGCTATACTCCCAGACCTACTAATACTTTATTTGGAAATAGGGTCTCACTGAGTTGCTGAGAGCCTCACTAAGTAGCTGAGGCTGGCTTCGAACCTGTGTGATCCTCCTGTCTCTGCCTCTCAAGCATTGGGATTACAAGTGTGTGCCACCACACCTGGCTAGAGTCATCTTTTATTCAGGCCTTAATCCTTGTCACAGGGTGCAGAGGGGCCTGCAGGGCCTGCATGGCCCATATACCTCTAAAAGGCCGTGTGTATGTCTGTGTGTGTGTGTGTGTGTGTGTGTGTGTGTGTGTGTGTGCGCGCGCGCACATGTGTATTTTGCTGGGAGTCAACCCAGATTCAGTCTACCTCCAAGCTACATTTCCAGCCCTGTTTTATTTTTTATTTGAAAATAGGGTCTTGCTAAGCTGCTGAGAGCCTTGCTAAGTTGTTGAATATGTCCTCAAACCTGTGATCCTCCTGTTATCAACTGCTCCAAAACAAAGATAACTGGGATAAGCCACTACAGGCAGTTAGGCTGTACCTCTTATTGCGAACACAATGACAGCACCTGAATTTTGGAGATGATATATCCAAACCATGACTGGAACAGATAACATCACCTAACTGAAAAGTGACTATAGAAAGATAAAGAGATCTTAGGACTGTGTCTGAAAATTGGGAGATCAAATGCCTGAGAATCTGCGTAGAAGAGTAACAGAGGGGGTATCTGGTACCAAAAAAACTAGAAAATAGGATGGAATATATGGCTCTGTCAAATGCTGCTGAGAGTTCAGTGCAGTGAGGGTCATAGAGTAGCACTGTATTTTTCCATATGAAGGTCATTGGTATCTCCTCAATGAAATTTTAGGGTTATGTGTCAGAAGACATTGAAATGGATATATCCATAATTTAGAGATTAATTAAAATCAGAATTTTATTTATTTATTTATTATTGGTGAACTATAGTCTCATCATAATATGGATCATGTTGACAATAGCATATATTTACACAGTACTTGGTGCAGTCCACTATACCACCTCGCTTTCCTTTTCCTCCTTCCCAATACTGAGAGTCCAGATTAACAATGGTATATTCACATGAATACAAATATTCGAATGTAGCTTTTCCATTAATAAACCTCAGCCTTCTTCCTCCCCTACCCTTCCTTTCTTTCCTTTCTGGCTTTGCTAAGGTTTCCCTCAATTATCTGAATAATCTCTGTTATCTTTAATACTCCCTAGCTTGAGCATATTAGAGAAAACATACGTCCTTTCTCTTTCTTTGCTGGGCTAATCTCACTTAACATAATGTTCTCCAGGTCTTTCCAACTTCTTGTGAATGACATGATTTTGTTCTTTTTTATTGCCAAGTAGAATTCCCTTGTGTGTATCTCGAATAATTCTGTAATCAGTTCATCTGTTGATGGAAGTATAGGTTGGTTCCATATTTTGGCTATTACAAATTGTGCTGCTATGAACATGGGTATACATATGCTACTGTAGTTCGTGATTTCAATCCCTTTGGAAAGATACCCAATTATGGTGTAGCCAAATCATATGGTAGATTCATTCCCAGTTTTCTAAGGAACTTCCACACTGATCTCCATAACAGCTGAACTAGTTTGCACTCCCACCAACAGTGTAAAAGAGTTCCTATTTTCCTACATCCTCACCCAACATTTTTTATTTGACTTCTTTATGCTTATCACTCTGATGGGGGTTAGAATATCAGTGTAGTTTTTTTTTTTTTTTTTTTTTGTTGCGGGTCTGGGGATGGAACCCAGAGGCATTTGACCTCCAAGCTACACCACCTGCCCTATTTTTTATTCTTTATTTTGAGACAGGGTCTCACTGAGTTGCAGAGGGCCTCACCAAGTAGCTGAGACTATCGACAAACCTCAATCCTCCCGTCTCAGCCTCCCAAATGCTGGGATTACAAGCGTGTACCACCATGCCCAGCTTCAGTGTAGTTTTGATTTGCGTCTCCTTGATTGCTAAAGATGTTGAACATTTTTTATGTATCTATTGGCTATTTGTTATCTCTTGTTTTGTGAAGTGTCTGTTCAATTCAGTTGCCCATATCTTTATTGGGTTATTTGTTTGTTATACTCTAGAATCTCTTGAGCTCTTTATATATTCTGGATATTAGCCCTCTATCAGAGTGGCAACTAGTAAAGATCTTCTCCCTTTCTGTAGTAAAGATCTTCTCCCCTTTCCTTTGATGAGCAGAAACTTTTTAGTTTGATGTCATTCCACTTGTTAATTCTTGTTTGAATTTCCTGCACTTTGGAAGTCTTGTTGAGGAAGTTACTACCTGTGCCTATATGTTGTAGTGTTGAACTGATTTCTTCTTCTAATAGCTTCACAGTCTCTGGTCTGATTTCCAGGTCTTTGATTCATATCAGTTGGATTCTTGTGCATGGTGGCTATTCTGGATCTTTAGTTTCTCCATATGAAATTTATGACTGATCTTTCTAGGTCTATGAAGAATGTCATTGATATTTTGATAGTAATTCCATTGAATCTGTAGATCACTTTTGGCAGAGTGGCCATGTTGAAGATATTTATTCTGTCTATTCATAAACAAGGGAGCTATTTCTATCATCCAAGGTCTTCAATTTTTTTCTTTAATGTTTTTATAGTTTTCATTGTATATGTCTTTTCCATCTTTGGTTAGGTTTTTTCTTAGGTATTTTATTGGTTTTGAGGTTATTGTGAGTGGAATTGTTTTCTTTATTATTTTTTTTTTCGGACTCATTGGTGGCATGTAAAAAAACCAACTGATTTCTTTAGGTTGATTGTGTATCCCACCACTTTGCTGAATCAGTGCCAGTAGTCTTTTGGTTGATTCCATTGGATCTTCTAGATATAGGATTATTTCATCTGTAAACAGGAATAATTTAAATTCCTCTTTTCCTATTTGAATTCTTTTGACATCTTTTCTTATTGCTGTGGCAAGAGTCTCAAGGATGCTATTGAGGAAGAGTGGTGTTAGTGGGCATCCTTGTCTTGCTCCTGATTTTAGAGGGAATTGCAGTTTTTTTCCATTTAATATGATGTTGGCTTCAGGTTTGTTGTATATTAACTTAATGATGTTGAGATATGTTCCTTCTATTCCAATTTTCTATAATGTTTTTAACATAAATGGATGTTGGTTTTTGTCAAATGTTTTTCAACATCTATTGTTATGATCATGTGGTTTTGTTCTCAGTTCTATTCATGTGGTGAATAACATGTATTGATTTGTGTATGTTGAACCAGCCTTGCTTTCCTGGGATCAAACCAACTCAGACATGGTGTGCAATTCTTTTAATATGATTTTGAATAAATATAGATAGAATTTTGTTTAGAATTTATGCATTTGTGTTCATCAAATATATTGGTCTGTAATTTTCTTTTCTTGAAATATCTTTGTTTTGTTTTGATATTAATGATATACTGGCCTCATAGAAGGAGTTTGGAAGAATTCCATCTCTTTCAATTTCCTGGAACAAGTTTTGAAGTATTGGGATTAGTTCTTCTCTGAAAGTTTTATAGAATTCGGCTAGAAACGTGTCAGGGCCTGGGCTTTTTTTTTAGGTACTACTGGGGATGGGACCCAGGGGCATTGTACCGCCGAGCTATACCCAAAGTCCTATTTTTAGACTTTTTATTTTTTATTTATTTATTTATTTGTTTTTGCAGGTCTGGGGGTGGAACCCAAGGGGATTCGACCTCCGAGCTACACCTCCTGCCCTATTTTTTATTCTTTATTTTGAAACTGGGTCTCATTGAGTTGCAGAGGGCCTCACTAAGTAGCTGAGGCTGTCCGCCAACTGCTATCCTCCAGGTCTCAGCCTCCCAAATGCTGGGATTACAAGCATGCACCACCATGCCCGGCTTAGACTTTTTATTTTTTAAACAGGGTCAAACTGAGTTGTGAAGGGCCTCGCTAAGTAGCTGAGGCTGTCCGTGAACCACAATCCTCCTGTCTCAGCCTCCTGAATGCCTGGATTACAAGCACTTGCCACCCGGCCCAGCCCTGGCCTTTTTTTTGATGGTAGGATTTTATTGCTGTTTCTATTTCTTTGGTTGATATTGGTTGGTATAGGTTGGCTATGTCCTCTTGGTTCAATTTAGGTAGATTGTATGTATACAGAAATTTATCAATTTCTACCATGTTTTCCAGTCTATTGGAGTATAAATTTTCAAAATAATTTCTGATAATCCTTTGAATTTACTTACTGTCTGTGGTGATGTCTCCTTTTTTATTTATGATTTTAATGATTTGAGTCGATTATTTTAGTTAGGTTGGCCAGGTTTTTGTCAATCTTATTAATCTTTTCAAAGAACCATCCTTGTGTTTTGTTGACCTTTGTTTTGATATTCTCTATTTCATTTATTTCTGCTCTGATTTTAATTATTTCCTGCCTTCTACTGGCCTTGTGATTAGACTGTCACAGTTTTTCTTGTCCTTGCAATGTGTCATTATATTGTTTACTTGACAACTCTCTGTTCTTCTTATGTGGGCACTTAATGCTATAAACTTTACTCTTAACACCACCTTCAAAGTGTCCCATAGATTTTGGTATGTTGTGTCTCTATTTTCACTTAATTCCAAGAATGTTTTTTATTTATTCGCTTAGTTCTGATCTTATTCACTTCTCATTCAGTAGTGTATCATTCAATTTCAGTATACTTAAATTAGTTTATTTTGATCTTCCTGTCGTTGATTTCTACTTTCCTTACATTGTGATCTAAAAAGGTGAAGGAAATTATATTATATCTTTTGAATTTGCTGGTGCTTGCTTTGTGGCCCAGGATGTGATCTATTTTTGAGAAAGTTCCATGGGCTGCTGAGAAGAATGTGTATTCTGCTGTTCCTGGTTGAAATAGTCTGTATATGTATATTAGGTTCAATTGGTTTATACTTTTCCTTAGTTCTGAAGAGTCTTTACTCATCTTTTGCCTTGAAGATTGGTCTTTTGGCATGGGTGGTGTGATGAAGTCTCCCAATATAATTGTAATTGGGTCTATTTGAGATCTGATGTCCTAAGGATTTGTTTTACAAATGTGTGTGCATCCACATTTGGGGCATTAACTTTTACTATCATTATATCTTCTTGTTGAATTGTTCCCTTTAATAATAGGGTGTCCTGCTTTGTCTCTTCTGATGTATTTTAGCTTAAAGTCTGTATTTTTTCTTTTTTGTTCTGGAGACATCTCCAGAAGAAAAAAAATCTTTATTAAAGATACTACCAAAATTTAGTCAAATATTTCAAAATAGAATTGTAAACATAATGCTTCCCTTTTTAACTGGCAGAACTTTGAAAACACAATACAATAAAACAACACAATTTGAAACAACATTAGTTCAAAATCCTGATATGTTTGATCATATAACTTACATTTCCACATGATAAAATAAATAATAGTTTAAATAAATGTCAACAAATAAACTACATGAAATGAAATTTTGTGTTGTATGATGAACCACAGTGTGTTATAGTTAAATATATTCACTTTTTATATCCCTGGCATCTAGGATAAAAAAACAAATCTTCAAATATACATCTCATGTAGGTAATAGTTTTTTTTGCATATCTCTCTTAAAAAGTAGTTTATAGCAGTATATAAGTAGTATATTTACACATTTAATTTTATAATTTTTCTAAATATTATAGATCTTTTTAAATTTTTATAACATCAATTTTGACCAACATTAATAAAGCTGACAAACTGTTTAACTGGAAATGCTTTTGTCTTCAACAATAGAAGTATCAATATGATAGGAAAAGAACCTATAGTAACACATGTCAGTTGCTGAACTTGTGTTTTTGCTTAAAGTCTGTTTCAATGGATCTTGACATTGCTATTCCTCCTTGGTTTTGGTCCCCATTGGCATGATGTATCTTTTTTCATCCTTTCACTTTCAGCCTGTGAATATCTTTGGCTGTAAGGTGAGTTCTTAGCAAGCAGCATATGTTTGTATTATGTTTTTTTTTTAACCCAATTGTTAGTCTATATCTTTTAATTGGTGAGTTAAGTCCTTTGATATTCAGTGTTATTGAGATATAATTTTTGTTTCCTGTCATTTTGTGTTATATAGTCCATTGGATATAATGTTATTATTTCTTTGCTTAGTTGCCCTGCTGATTGAATTCATCTCTTCTCTAGTTCTGAAATTTGTTTCTTTTTTCTTACAATTTATTTCTTTAAGTATTTTTTCTAGTGCTGGCTGAGTATTCATGATTTTTTAAGATTCTGCTTATCTTAAAACATTTTTATTTCTTCATCAAATTTAATTAATAACCTTGCTGGAGATAGCAGTTTTTGTTGGAAGTTGTTTTCTTCCAAGGTCTGGATTACATCATACCAGACTCTCCTGGAATTCATGACTTGAGTTGTAAATTATGGAGTGATTATTATTGTTTTGTTCCTGTATGTCACCCATTGCTTTATTCTCACTGCTTTTAAGATTATTTTCTTAGCCTCTTATGTTAGTCATTTTGATTATTACATGATGTGAGGAGGTCCTTCTTTGATTTTTTTTCTGAACAGTGTTCTGCAGGTCTCCTGTACATGGATATACAAGTCTCTTTCCATGTTTGGAAAATCCGCTGAAATTATTTCTCTGAAGAGATTGCAGACACCCTTGGTCTGTGCCTCTATCCCTTCTTCAATGTTCATTATCCACAAGTTAGTACAATTCATATTGTTATACATAAGTTAGTACAATATGAATTGTACTAATTTATGTATATTGGATAATTTGTTGGATATTTAGGTTCTGTTATTGTAATGTATTCTGTATACTGTTGACTATACTTTCAGTTTTGAATGAACTGTCTTCTAACAGTGATATTCTGTTTTTTATTTCATTCAATCTTACAGAATGTTTTTTCTATTGCTGTCTTCATTTCTCTTTTTTACTGTCATTTTATTCCAGAATTCTTTCTGATTATTTCTTAATGTCTCAATTTCCTCTTTCATTTTCTGTACACTTACTGTGAGGTCTTTCATCATATTGAAAATCAGGATTTGGAATTCTCCATTCTGAATTTCTTGTAGGCCAGTATTCGTGATTTTCCTTATTTATTTATTTATTTATTTTTTGCTGTTCCTTATTCTCATATTTTCAGAATTCTTGGGTTTGTATTTCTCTTGTCTTGGTATCTTCTTTTTGTGTGTGTGAGTTGTTGATAGGTGCTGTTCCAGATCACTTTTGGGAGAGATGGTTCTAGCTATTTCTCACACTTTGATATTAATTCTAAAGACTGTGCCTAATATCACTCCACTGTTGTTCTACCTGTAGATCATCAAAACTTAGTTGCTCTGGGGTACCTTGTCCTTGCTGTTATGGTAGCATTGGTGTATTTCAGGTGTTAAGGTCAGGTGTTCTCTCTGCCATTACTTTTATAAAGTGTCTGCACAGTGGTGTAAGCAGAATAGTTTGTGACCTTTTTTTTTTTAAAAAAAAAAAAAAAAACTCTTAATGTGCAGTCTGTTGAGTGCTTTCTTCTATTGGCTATGTTTAGTTTATCTTTATTGTCTGGTTGTACTTTCCTGTGGATCACCTGTCTGATACAGTCTTAGTCATAGAGATATAGAGGTGACAGCAAGTTCATGAATAGGTAAGTATTGTTTTTAACCCAAACACCTCCCCATTGGTAGGCTGCCAAATCTTAGCCTGCCGGGGTTCCTGTGGCTACTTTGGGTGGTCATTCACTAAGAAAGGCACTTACCTTACTGTCCTTTGGGCCCGGGTCTCTGGAGGGCACAGTGTGCTACTGCAGGTGCTGGCTTCTGGTGAACATATGGTCTTTTGGATCTTTTTCTCTGTCCCTGAAATGTGATGCTGGTTGCTTAAGATGTTGAAGCTCTGACGCCATTTACTTCATTTCTTGCTTTTCTTGCTGGAATTTCTTAGGGCTGTGGAGTCAGCAGTTGGAGCCCGAGTTGGCACCAGCTGCCACAACAGGTCAGTCACTCACTCGGGCTCTTTGCTATCAATCTCAAATTCTGACTAGGATTTTATTCCACTGTGGTTCCTTTTTATTGTGTTTTCATTTGTATGTAAGTTTGTTTCTTTGTTTTTCTTGTCAAGGAGCTGCCTTCTCGGTAGTTGATCTTTGTTGTGCTTTGTTGAAAATT
The DNA here is from genome assembly GCF_963383645.1 of Muscardinus avellanarius. NCBI lineage: Eukaryota > Metazoa > Chordata > Mammalia > Rodentia > Gliridae > Muscardinus > Muscardinus avellanarius. The sequence continues at coordinate 83,161,562 of NC_137797.1, forward strand.
TGCCAACTTGATGCTTTCTAATTCAGTTTGCAAACCATTTTACCTCCTGGCTGCAACAAGGGTTTATTAGGGCTTCCCTGCTCAACTCCTTGGCCTCTGCATTCATGTTTTGATGAGTGTGGCAGCCAGTTTATGGCTATTTGTACTGTTTTAGTCAGCCTTTTTTAAATCACTGTATCCAAAATACCCAATAAGAACAACATAGAGAAGGAAAGGCTTACTCATCCCACCATTTAAGAAGTTTCAGTGGTTCAGTTCCTGGCTGAAGGGCTATAAGGGAGAAACATGGTGGCAGCCAGAATGGCAGAGGTAAGCCACTTTCAGGTCATGGTGTTGTGAAGCGAGGTGGGGGGAAAGGATGAGGGCCAGATATGTTCCTCAAAGCCATGTTCCCTGTGACCAGTCTCCCTCAGCCGCATGCCACCTGAATAAATACCTTTAATTTATTAATCAATGGATTTATATACTTATGCGAGAGATCTCGATTCAGTTATTTCACCTCTAAACATTTTTGCATTGCTAATGCACAAGTTTTTTGTGAGGAATATTTTATATCCAAACCATTGCATATCTTCTTATTCTCATTTCCCTAAAATTTGAAACCATAGAGAGGCTCATTCTTTGATCTTCCCTAGGAACTAACATGTTTGGTGTTTAAACAAAGGAGAATCCTAGAAAGAATGCAGATTTTGTAGCCAAAATAACTTAGGTTGGTATCCTCTGCCTCATTATTGACATCTATAAAGTAAGATTAATAATACCTTGCAGTGTTAGAGTAAGAATTTAAAGCAATGAAGAAAAAGTGCTTGGAACAAATTAAGCATTCAATAAATGGTGCCTGCAATTATTAAGTTGTTTGAATTAAATGACCATTGTTTTTGAAATGTTGACTTAATTACCCAGGTTGTAGTTTGTGTATATGGTTTTGGTCCATGATATAAAATATTGCCTAATGGCACTCACTTCTGCAAATTAGTTTTTTAAAGAAAGTTTTTCTAGTTGTCAGAAGCCTTACTAAGTCCTTTGTCATCAACATTTTGTACCATAGTTTTATCAACACAATTTAAGATAGCTTATGACCTTCACATTTTAATGGATTAGCACAGCTCTTCTATTTTCCTATTAAAAGATAATATTTCCTTGAACTTTAATAAAAGTTGGTTCTTTGATAAGACAGCATGGTTGATTGCATAATGTTATTCAGAGCTAATGTTAAAATTCTCTATTTAGAATTCTATTGCAGTTGGAGGTGAAAAATATATGCCAAGAACAAAAATGTCTGTATATTTGTGCTCTATCTTTAGGAGCAGCACTTAATGCCTTCCTTCATAATGAAGAGGGAAGAGCAAATATGTATTTTCTACTTACCTTAAAATGGTGAAACTTAATTTGTTTTAAGCTAATGTGTGACATTTATCTTAAAAGTATGCAAGAATGGGAGGTATCATTTTTTCCTTGTAAATATAAAGTTAGAGGAAATAAAACAAAAGCAATTGGTGGTTGTGACATAACCTATTATAATAGGTTACAAGAAAATTCTCCCCAAAATATAGCTGTCTCTGTCAGCATTCTCACTCTATAATCTAAAATGACCAGCCATACAACACAGAGGATGGAAGATTTTATTTGCTCATAGTGTTTTGGAAATTCCAGGTTCATTCTATGTGACACCAGGGTTTGAAGCTCAGGGCATGGCATTGGGAAATTGGCAGGAGACAGAGACAGTGAGTGAGAGAGAGAGAGAGCACGAGGCTATGCTTTTACTTCATGGAGGCCAGAAGCAAGAAATAGTGAGCATGGAAGAGGATTCAAAGATATAGTTTCTAAGGCCACACCCCAGGGACCGACCTTCTCAGCCATACCTCACTGGCCTAGGGTAACCCCCCATTTTGTTATGGTAAACTCATCACAGTGGATTCATCTACTGATGAGATTACAACCCTATGGCTTAGTTATATCAATTCTGAACTTTAATACAAGTGGAAGCTCTTTTATATCTAACCATAACAATGGTTTGTAAACTGCATTATGTGAAGGACCATGTTCTATAAGAATTGAGCATGAAGACACTGAAAGTTTGATCCCTCCAGTAGTGACTATCTATTATCTGACTGACATATACAAAGTCAGGAAAATAATTTGTAATAAAAATAAACTTAATGTTTAAATAACTCCTTTGATTAGAATTGGAATTGGCTTTAAAGTATAGTTAAAAAATTGTTAAATGAATTTTAAGAAAAAGCTAATTTCAAATGAATTCAGGGCTCATTTTGTGATTTCTCTGAGTGAGTACAAGTGATGATTTAATGTCTAAAAGTGTCTAAAAGGTTTTTTGTGACCAAATAATTTGGATATTTATTGCTTGTGTTAAAAGAATTTAATACCAAGTACTACACTTCATTTGGATATTTATTGCTTATATTAAAAGAATTTAATACTAAGTACTATACTTAAAATATATAGCCATGTAAGGCTTAATTTTTAATCCCCCCCCCCCCCCTCTCTCTCTCTCTCTCTCTCTCTCTCTCTCTCTCTCTCTCTGTGTATGTGTCTCCCCAGTTTGGAAGAACTGAAGTGATCGATAATACCTTAAATCCTGATTTTGTAAGGAAATTTATTCTGGATTACTTTTTTGAAGAAAGAGAGAACCTTCGTTTTGACTTGTAAGTTTTACCTAAATCTGTCATTTCAAAATTTGTTTAGTAAGACAATTTTGTAGCATAAGTTTGGTTCCTGGGGTTGCAGTGAACAGGAAGTTATGGCCAGGAAAGCAGGGTCACTCTTCAGACTTTACCTCAAGCACAGTCTCCTGAGCTACTTTGTATTTTCAACTCTATGCTTGTTGAATATATAAGTGAACAATTTAACTCTGCTGGGCAGTAAATACAGATATTCTTTCAAACCTAACTGTGCGTAAGTGGGTATCTTACATCTTCTGGGTATACTCCAAAATGCTTACCTCCAGTTTGATGGCTAATGTCTCTTAGATTGTTTTCTCTGTGCAGTTCCTTGGCACAGTTTATGGATGCCTGCCTAACTATGGTTTCCTTCTATCTCTTGATGGCCTTGAATTATTAAGGCCCAGGATGATAGAAGTAATGCTGGTATTTTAAATATTCTTGCTGCTTTGGTTCTGAATCAAGAATATAAGGTTATTATTGTCAAATTCAAATTCCTGTTCACAGAGACGGGGTCACTTTCTTTATGAGACATTATTTATAGAGTTTATGTTCCACAGAAATGAACTATGGTGATTTTTTGAATTATTTGGATATGGTTAAAGAAATCTATTGGGACAGGAGGAACAAGTGTTATATATTACAGTATTTGCTTAATATGTCAACATACTTGGAGTTTATGAATATCACAAATATTTAAAATGATAGATTTTTAAACAGCTGAAAAATTAAGTATGTCATTTATCTGTTTGTAAATATTCAAAATAATAAAACTATCTATATCTTATTTGAAAAATGTCCTAATGTGCTTTATAATGTTAAAAAAATACTATTTTTTATTTTTTGTTATGCTGGTGATTGAGCCCAGGAGCATTCCACCTGTAAGCTATACCTCAGCATTTTAAGTTTTTGAGACAGGGTCTCTCTAGGTTGCTGAGAGTCTCCTAAGTTGCTAGGGCTCACTTTGAACCTATGATCCTTCTCTCTAAGTCTCTCATATACTGAGATTACAAGTGTATGACACTATAGCCAAAAAACAAATGTACTATTGATAATTGTTCTTGTTTTCCTTCATAATGTATGCTTTAAAATTGCATGTAGTGCTTCTGTTTAAACACATTTTGTAAGCAGGGTGTGGTGGCACACACTTGTAATCTCAGTGCTTGGGAGGATGAGACAGGAGGATCGCACAGGTCGAAGCCAGCCTCAGCTACTGAGTGAGGCTCTCAATAACTTAGTGAGACCCTGTTTCTAATAAAATATAAAAATAGGTCTGAAAGTGTAGCCCAGAGGTAGAAAGCCCCTGGATTCTATCCCCAGTACCACACACACAAAAAAATTATAGCAACCTTTTCAAGGATACTACTAAGTATCCTTGAAAATTTATTATGTTCAGATTTGGTACATTTAGTTCTTATTTTTTGAAACTCCTTTCCAAATAATAAAATGATACTTATGAGAAAAAAGACTGAGATAGAATATAATGACTTCTGACCATGTTTATCATTGAGCCTGCTCATGGGGTTGTTATCAAACCAGATACAAACTTTGGAGAGTATGCTGTAATGTTCCCTTCCCTCAGGCCTTCACAGCAATTGTGTTTAAGAATTTCCTCTCTCATATACTGTCATGTACACTTAAATTTTTTCCCTTTAGTTTAAAACTAAGTTTATCCTAAAACCAGCCACTGTTTTGTAAATTTTTACTGTTATATCCTCATTTTAAAGTAACAAATACTTTTTATAAACTCTGTTATAATTTTTTTAAAAGAGAAATTTTTGTATTATCCCAATATTTTAAAGAACTGTAAATGATTCAGTGTATACACTGGTAGATCTTTTTCTTTGCTTTTTAAAATTTTTATGTTTTTGCAGAACTAGTTATTAAACCGAGGGGCCTTATATCTCTGAGCTACACCCTCAGCCCTATTTTTTTTTATTTATTTTGAAACAGGGTCTCACTAAGTTGTGGAGGGCCTCATTAAGTAGCTGAGGCTGGCTGAGATCAGAGGATCTAACTCGTGATCCTCTATTCTTAGCCTCCTAAGTACTAGAATTACAAGCATGTACCACCATACCCAGCTAGATATTTTTCTTTTATATACATATATGCACAGAAGAATTGCAATCAATATATTTTCTCGAACCTTAAAGTTTTCTGTGCCTTTTTCTTTCTTCCTCCCCTCCCCCTTTCTGCCCCTCCCTTCCCTCCCTCCCCTCCCCTTCTCTCTCTTAACATTCTTCTTTTAACATCTTCAACTTCCTAGAAATTATAGCATTTCTCTCTGAAACCAGGTCTCATTTGAAATGTGAAAGCATCTTAAAAAATTGAGTGAAGTTACTCTCTACCATTTTGAGTATAGTTAATTTCAGAAATTTGATTCAAATAATATCTCAGTTTTGTACAGTTCCCAAAACATTAAAACAAGTAGCTCTGGAAAGGGTTACTTGGAGAACATTATCAAGAAAAAAACTAGCTGGGTGCAGGCCTATAATGCCAGTGCCAGGGAAGGCTGAGACAGGAATGTTAGAGTTTGGGGTGACTGCTTCTGTTTGAGGGAACTTTCCCCAGGGACCCTTGTTAGACTCCTGGAAACAATTTCTATAAAAACCACAGGTTCTTGTCCTAAGACAAGGATAAATATGCAATAGCCTGGACTCTTGCTGAAGATTTAAATGAGTTTATTAAAAAGATAGAAATATAGAAGACAGATATAGCCTCATGCTACCCAAGGATAGGTAGCATGAGGGGGTACCCTGAACGAAGTCACTGAACCACAAAACATGGAAGAGCCTTTGGAGACGGACAGCCTTTTTGCCCTCCATCTTGCTCTCCTGCATAATCCCATGACAGGGAAAGTCAGTCCCCTTAATCTTACAGCCTAACTTTTGTTTTAGGCCCAGGTTTCTCCTTTCAGAAAGTTCAATTCCCCTTCCCATCCTCTTAACTAGATATTAGTTATTATGTAAACCTGTCTTTAGAATGTGGAAGTCCAAAGTTCCCATTCCCTGTAGACTTGCTAATTACTTTTAGCTAGGTTAATTTGCATTATAACAGTTACTTGACTCCTGGCTGTAACCAAGTTCTGAGTTGCCCTTCCCCCTTACAAGTCTAAGCTTCATCTTCTGTGACCCCATTTTTGAAATGTATTTATTAATAATCAGAGCTTCTTAAATTTTCCTAGACCATTTCTAATACTGGTACAAGGAAGATGGCAGGTTGGAAAATTTAGAAAAACCAATTTAGAAAAACTCTGCTTCAAAAAAAAAAAATACGTGAAAAGAGTTGGCATTATAACTGGGAAGTAGAATATTTATGGCTTCAATCATCATTAATTTCTTTTTATTTGCATGTATGGGAATGTCTCACCAAATACCTTTTTAACTGGGAGAACAGGCTTTTTTATTAAATTACATTGTGATTTTTTATAACATAGGTGAAATAATGTGAAAATAGTTTTAACAATTTGCTAGTTGTATAAACATAGTTTTACTGTGATTGGCATTTGAATTTTATCTTAGCAGTGTGTTATTTCTCATATAAGTAGTATATGTTCATTGTAGAAAATTTGGAAAGTTAAAAAATGGTTAAAGTAGATAATGAAAATCACCTGTAGTCCCAACCTCCACTACCCAGAAAACTACTGCAAATATTTTAACAAATGAGCAGTAATATAGCCTCTTGATGGAACAGCCACACTGACTGAAAAACGAAAATGTAAGATGCAAATAAATTTCTACATTGTTTGGGATTTAGGCAATTTCTACTGATTTATAAAAAATAAATTTTGGAAGTATATCATCTGAATACTTTGTTATTATGGAACGTTTTAAAAATAGCTTTCAGAAATACTGTTTTAAACTTTCAGTTCAGAAGGAAAATTGTTATGAGGGGGGGTAGAGTTTGGTAGGTATATATTGAGATTGTATTCCTAGTATTACTAACACAGTTCTTATCAGCAAAGTCATAAACTTTGACATTTATCACATTGGTAGTAGTATGGGAAGCTCATAAATACACTTTGTTTTCACAGTTGAAAACCTTATTATTCATAGAATAGCTGTCTTAAATTGATTTTAGGTAAGAAGTTTGAGTACCATATTGTTGCGGTGAAATGTGTTTGGTGTGTGTGTGTGTAGAAGTAATTCCTCCAACACAATCACACAAACAGAACAACTGTGAATTCTTGTCCTAAGCTAAGAATAAATACGCATAGCTTGGACAGTTGCTGAAGATGTAAAGAAGTTTATTAAAAGATAGAAATACAGAGGATAGGTACAGCTCCATACTAGACTGGCATGAGGGATGACTCGAATGAGTACACAAAAGGAATCACATGTGGACTCTGCCTTTTTTATACCCATGACCTCCATCTTGTTCACGTAATCCTGACGTAGTAACCGTCCCTGTAAGGTACCTCCCCTTAACCCTGTAAGGTACCTCCCTCAACCAGGTGTGGCAAGGTGGCTCCTTTCCTGAAGGGTAAGGCCAAACCCTGTCCTGTCCTTCCTAGATCATCATGTAGATCTGTCTTTAGAAAGAGGGAGCCCTAACTCTCCTCTATTGACTTGTTAATTATTTTGAGATAGGTTAATTTACATTGGAATAGCTGCCTGTTTTAGGCAGAGATCAAGTCCTTTCTTTACCCATGTCTGCTGCCATTTTGACACAACTATTTTTGAAATATATCAATTATTTTTTTTGAAATATATTAATAATCAGAGCTTTCCCAAATCTTCCTAGGCCATTCCCAATACTGGTACAATATCATTTTGTAGTATGTACTGTACCAGTATTGGGAACGGCCTAGGAAGATTTGAAAAAGCCCTGATTATCAATATATTTCAAAGATAATTATGTCAAAATGGCGGCAGACCTGGAGAGAGAAAGGCTTGACTTTGGTCAGGAAGCAAACAGCTATTGAAACTTAGATTGACTTAGCTACATGTAATTAGCAAGTCAATAGGAGAGGAGAACTAGGCCTTTCTCAATCTAAAGACAAATCTTAGGAGAGAACTAGGCCTTTCTCTATCTAAAGACAGATATACATGATAAGCCAGCTAAGATGGTAGGAGGGGTCTACCTTCATGAAAGTAGACACCTCGCCACACCTTATTGGGGGAGGTACATTACAGGGCTAAGGGGAGGTACCTTACAGGGAAGTTCACTATGTCAGAATTACATGAACAAGATGGAGGTCACAGGTATAAAAAATCCAGTCCACGTGTAATCCCTTTGGTGTATTCATTTTGAGTCACCCCACCATGCCATTTTGGCATGGGGCTATATTTCTATCTTCTGTATTTCTATCTTTCTAATAAAACTTCTTTATATCTTCAGCAACTTTCTAAGCTATGCATATTTATTCTTAGCTTAGGACAAGAACCCATGGTAATTTTCTGTTTTTAGTCATTTTGGGTTTTTGTTATGGGTTGGGGGAAAGTGTGTCCGGGACCCTAGCAGGGGTCTTCGGGGAAGTTTCCCCACAACCATATTCTCCCGAACCGTAACATGTACAGGAGAAATGACATAGGACATACTCCACCCATTTTCTCCATGCAAACAAGAACACTAAAAAAGGATTCATGAGTACAGATTTTGCTTATGCAAATCTATATAGCAAATTAATTTTTTTCTTGAGAAATAATCTTGAAATATATAATGGTATTACAACCTATATTTGAAGACCTTGACACTTTGGGAAAAATATTTGTTTAATTTTTCAATAATTATTCCAGTGTGCAAATTCCAGTTTTCTCCATTAGTTAAGGATTCCTTTAACAATGTTGAGGTCTAATTTCATGTATAGTCAGGCACTTTTGTTTATTAGAACCCATCTCATTCCAGTAATTGTTGGGTACTCATTTCTTTAACATTTTAATTGTTGCAGTTTTTGGGGAGAATATGGTCGTGGGGAAACTGTTCCCCAGGTACCTCTGTGAGGGTCCTGGACACACTTTCCCCCAACCCATAACAAAACCCAAAATGACCAAAAACATATAAACTGCGGGTTCTTGTCCTAAGCTAAGAATAAATACGCATAGCTTAGACAGTTGCTGAAGATTTAAAGAAGTTTATTAGAAAGATAGAAATACAGAAGATAGAAATACAGCTTCATACCAGACTGGCATGGAAGGGTGACTCGAAATGAATACACCAAAGGGATTCCACGTGGACTGGATTTTTTATACCCGTGACCTCCATCTTGTTCACGTAATTCTGACATAGTGAACTTCCCTGTAAGGTACCTCCCCTTAATCCTGTAAGGTACCTCCTTCAGCAAGGTGTGGCAGGGTGTCTCTTTTCATGAAGGTTGACCCCTCCTACCATCTTAGCTAGCTTATCCAATCATGTAGATCTGTCTTTAGATAAAGGCCTAATTCTCCTCAACTAAGATCTGTCTTTAGATAGAGACAGGCCTAGTTCTCCTCTCCTATTGACTGGTTAATTGCTTTTAGCTAGGTTAATTTACAATGGAATAGTTACCTGCTTTTAGGCAGAAACCAAGTACTTGCACAGATTTGCCCTTCACCCAATTTTTGAAATATATTAATAATCATAGCTTTCTCAAATCTTCCTAGGCCATTCCCAATACTGGTACATAATCACAAACTTAATTCAAGGCTCTTTTCTCCCCCTATCCCCTCAGCCAGAGCTTTCCTGGAATTTGAAGCCAAAAAGGAAGGGAAGATAGTAAGAAGTGTCAATAGGATGTGGGTGTTCCACCCTCAGAAAAATCTAGACCTCACCTAATGCCACCTTCAAGGAACACATTTTGATCACTCTGCTTGTCTTGCCATTGTGAAAGAAGGACTAGAAAGGAAGTTGTTCTATGATTCTCATCTCTCAGAAAGCCCTTCCTAGAACCTTTGTGCGACATTCTTTTCTTCTGACAGACGCAGGGTGGACCTACAAGCAGCTTCTATACCCAACAGGGGAACCTCATCTTGTCCTTCACTGTCAAGACACTCCAGATTTTGTGTGTGTGTGTGTGTGTGTGTGTGTGTGTGTGTGTGTGCACTATAAAAGATGTAAAACAGAAGCATTCTAACTTTGAGTTACACCCCTAGCCCTACTTCATATTTTATTTTCAAACAGAGTCTCACTAAGTTGCAGAGGGCCTCACTAGTTGCCAAGGCTTGCTTTGAACCTACCATCCTCCTGTCTCAGTCTCCCAAGTGCTGAAATTACAGGTATGTGGCACCATGCCTGGCTGAACCCCAGATTTTGAAAGTACCCCTCACTTGGCTTGGTGGAGTAGAAAGAGCCTCCCTCCTGCTCCTCAATGGGGACAAAATACCTCATCACTTATGAGTACTGGCTGAGCATAAGACCATTGGCTGCTTTGACCCCAAAAACCGTGACTCATGGGTAGAGCTTAGATAATAATGAAGGGTACTTAGCATGTTCTTTTCTACTTTGAGTGTTAGTTGCAATTCCAGAAATACAGAAATAATTTTGGTCAATCTCTGTTCCTTTCTACTAGAAAACATGCTCTTCAAGATCCATCTAGCTCAGTACTGCCAACTCCATAGACTCATGATAAACTTTCAGCAGCAGGATGAGGTTGTTTACAAAGTTCCCTTTAGTGTCCTGGGGCATAGCAGGCAGTCCCACGGAGCACTCAGCTCCCTGCTTTTGTTGTATCTCTCTTTCTTAAGAGAGGGTGACACACATACTCGTAGATAGTTATAGTTACATATCCACACTGGAACCATCTAGAATGCAGTGCTTATATTCTGACCCCTGAGAGTAAGAACCAGTGTAAGTACTGATATTTTTAGAAAAGTTAGAAGAAAATTTTATTAAAAGAAAAATCACAATAATTTCTAATCTTTGTAATACAACATGTTACCTAAGGTCTCCAGAGTAATGACAAAAAGTATCCACTTATACTAATATTTTAAAAAGCTTTGTTAAATATAGTTAAAGAGGATTGTATTTGGAAATTTTTAACCTCATTGCAATGAAAACATGATTTGTTTTTTACTTCTAACTAAATGGAACATGTTATTTTTTTTCTCCTACATTGACCTAGAAGACATTTTCCCAGGATGATTTCTGAAAGGGATCCAGTACAGCTTTGTTTCATATCTGATTTTTTACAGTTGCTAATTTCAGTTTTATCTTTCAAAATTATCTGGAGTAAAAACAATTCCTAGATAATAAATATTTTTTTTATCTAATACATGTGGGTCTACAGTTAGATTTAAAAATTCTAGGCCATAACTGAAAAGTGATTGGCATGTCTGGATATAAAAGAGAGCACGTGGGAATGATTCTGAGTCAGGTTTGCATCACATAATTTTTTCTTTTTTTTTTTGGTGGTACTGGGGTTCCTGAAAAACCTTCTACCTCTGGGCTATACTCCCAGACCTATTTTATACTTTTTTTAAATTTGGAAATAGGGTCTCTTAAGCCAGTGCGGCTGGCTTTGAACCTGCACATTCCTCCTGTCTCCGTTTCCGAAGTGCAGGGATTACAAGTGTGTGCTACCATGCCCAGCTTGCATCATATAATTTTAAAGCCATTTTTTGGCAGAGTCCTCTGGTAGTGGTGTGTGCACCTCTGCCCTACATCTGTACACTCAGTAATCTCTATTTTTCCTCCTCTTATTGGTTGGAATGTGTTGTTTCATTGTTGAAAATACTTTCTTTATATAAGAGAGAAGACTAACCTTAAAAACAAAGGCAGTCAGTTTTTAGTCAGAAGCTATATATAAGAAATATAATTTAGGAGATAGACTAGAGTACAATTATTTTCTCATTAAGGGATTTGGCATGTTGAGGTTATTTTGACAGTCAGTAATCTCTTCACTTCTAAATACTCTTCAAAGGAAGGGCTTAAAGTGATAATGAATTATGCTATCCTAGAATTTCTCTAAGAGATTTTTTTTTTTAGTTATATTAGTCAAAACCAGAGCATACAGTAGTCTCATGTAAATATATTCCTGTTTTTATGAAGTGCAGTTTCCACAAGTCCTGTGATTAGGGAAAAAATACTTTCTCATTACTTCAGTATTTAAGTAGTATTTAAGATATTATGAACTATAATGCACACAACTGACAGCCTTTTTATCCTTTGGTGATATTTAGAAGAGAAGAATTTTCAGTTTTTAGGGAATTTTGAAGTCACTTAAGCAATATTGGAATACTGCCAATACACAGAAAAGATAGATTTTAAACTTCTCAGAAAAAATAATTGATGAATGCACAAATATTAAGACTTCTTAGGTTTATAGAAAAAAAAGGACCCAGGGACTCTATTTACTATTGGCATATAGGCCACAGATCATGAGAAAATTCTAAGTTTGGTAGGTTTCTCCCCATTTGTATTGTTATTTATTCATTTTAACATATGCATGTATTGAAAAATATTAATATTACATCTAGAATATTTTGAGGTAATAATTTAAATTTTATATTTCAATTTTTAGGTATGATGTTGATTCAAAGAGCCCTAACTTGTCCAAACATGTAAGTTAATATTTTATAATTATAATATATATTGTTATATGACTTATTGCTATTCATGATGAGTTATCAATATTAAAATTATGTTTATAACTTTTCATGTAATTTGTCTGTGTAGAAAGTAAAAATTGTTTTGTTTTATTCAATTTTTGTGGTACTGGGGATTAAACCTAGGGATATTCTGTCACTCAAGTACATCCCCAGCCCTATTCAATTTTTATTTTAAGACAGGGTCTCAAAAAGTTATCGAGGCTGACCTGAAACTTGCCATCCTGTCTTAGCCTTCCAAGTAGCTGAGATTACAGGTGTGAGCCACCTTACTTGGCTATAAAAAACCTTTTTAAGGAACCCTAGAATTACAATTGGAGAAGCTTATTTAAAAAAAAAAGTGGAAAAACTTATTAAAAGAAAAGGGCAAGAGATTAGTTTTGTTATATTTATTTAAGAAACAAATACCATTTTCATTGCTAAGTTGGATCAATTTCAGCAAGATGGGAGCCTATAGTTGTTTGGAAGGCTTCACTTCTGGGAGAATGAGAGGCACTTGGTCAGGAGGAGAGGTGTGTTATTCTGCTTCCCTTGTAGTCCACTTCTTCAGCAATGTTTCCTGAGAAGCTTCCTTGGCCAGGCACATGCCAGCTTCTAAGGAGTCAGTGTGAACAGAATACACATAGTCTCCCTCCTTCAGCAATGTTTCCTGAGAAGCTTCCTCGGCCAGGCACATGCCAGCTTCTAAGGAGTCAGTGTGAACAGAATACACATAGTCTCCCTCCATTGGTCCACTGAAGCCTTGTTTTTGGTCCCAACTCCTCCTCCTATTCTCTTTTATCAAGTGCTCCATTCATCAGATAACACTGTTTCCTGGGTAATTAGTTCAGGCCTAGCAGCCTATCTGTTGATCTGTGGGGGTTGAAGTTAGGCCACACCTGGTAGGAAGGGATTTGGGAGGTGAAAACAGCATTCTGAAAAGGGCTAAAAAGGACTCAAAGTGAAATCTGAACTGGAAGCTGTGCTCAGGGACTTTTCATTTTTGCATTATTGTATGCTACTAAATAGAATAGATGAAGTCAGGTGTGGTGGCCATGCCTGAAATCCCAATACTTGGGATGCTAAGACAGTAGGATCACATGTTCAAGGCCAGCCTCAGCAACTTGGAGAGATTCTGTTTCCAAATAAAAAGGGCTGAAGTGTGGTGCAGAAGTATAATGTTCCTCGGTTGACTTTTCTATAAACTGAAAAAGTGCTGCAAAGGGCTGAATTCTTCTTCTAAGGAAAGCTCACTGCAGTTGCTGTCTCTTTCCTGCTCTTGATAAGGTTTATAGTGTTGTGACTGGACATTTAAAGTTTGTTTTCTTGGCTTTGTATTAGAAGTTTTCTAGATGTCTTTGGAAGAATCAGGAAAGGACCATCTTTCAGCATAATTGTTTATTGGCAAAGAAAGAAATGTCTTTTGTTTATCTCAGAGGGAGGTAGTTTATTAAAGAAATTAGTAGCATCTCATAAATGTGAAGTGTAGCTTGGCCTCATGAGGACTAAAGCTGGAAATAGTGTGTGGGACTGTGATATCTACTTCTCATTTCCCTCTCTCATGGTGAGGTGACATTTTTTGGGGGATAGGGGGTAACAGGGAATTGAACCCCAGGGCATTCTACCTCTGAGCTATACCCATAGCCCTTTTAATTCTTTTTTAAACAAGGTCTTGCTAAGTTATTGAAGGTCTTAAGTTGTTGAGGCTGGCCTCTGACCTACAAGCCTCCTGTCTCTTTCTCCTATAGATGTGTGCCACCACACCAGAATTTGGCCACATATTCTTTTTATCATGCCTTTCCTCGAAGTTTCTGCTCTTTAAAGAACAAGTATCTCTGTTTATTAATTATTGTATACATTGGGAAATGACTTCTATAACCCTAACTGGACATAAACTTTCAAGTCTCCACTCTCCCTGAAAATAATTTCTATTTTTTTGTTGTTGTTCAAATTACTATCCACAGTAATGTTAGTAGAGATTTTAAGGGTATATGTGAAGCTGGTCAGATATTGTTCCTGCCAATTCATTGGTCTTTCATTTAGGGAAGAAAGTAGTGTAAGGGATAGGAGTACCTAGGACATGACTGGCTGCTCCTCTTCCCCCAGTAATCAATGCTTACTAAATATTATTCTGTAAAGGCATGCCTCATAAAAGCAATGCTATATATTTAAATAAGTATATATTTATTTCAAGTGATTTTTCTGTTGTGGAAAACACTCTCCCACAAGCAAAGTTTCATATTCCCTCATTCTAAAACATTTTATTTTAATGCTGATTTCCCTGATGACATCTCTTTTACAATCCGATTATCATCATCCATCTTAAAGACCTGAGTTTGTATTATAACTTCCCCTTGTTTCTCCTCACTTCAATTAACTAGTAGTTTTCATATCTATCTCTATTACTCTGACATAGGTTGGGTCAAGATTTAATGGCCAGTCTTTGTTCTTTGCCACACTTGACCTCTTTACTCTTTTTAGCAAAATGGACTATTCTCATCTAGAAAGTATTCACCTCCCCCATATTTCATGAAAATGTCTTCCTTGCCTTTTCCCCTACCTTACAGATTTTATTTTCATTTATTTTCTCCTCCCTCCCTCCCTCCCTTCTTTCCTCCCTCCCTTCCTTCCTTCCTTCCTTCCTTCCTTCCTCCCTCCCTCCCTCCCTTTTTTTCTTCCATACTAGGGATTGAACCCAGGGGCATTTTACCTCCAAACTACACCTACAGCCCTATTTTTTTTTTAACAGAATTTCATTAAGTTGCTAAGAATATCAATATGTTGCTGAGTCTGACCTTGAACCTATAATCATTCTTTCTCAGCCTCTCCTACACTAGGATTACAGGCCTGCACTACCATGATTGGCACCAGTATTATTATTGTTATTCTATTTGTAGTACTGGGGATGGGACCCAGGGGCATTGTACCCCTGAGTTACAAACTCAGCCCTATTGTTTTAGTATTTTTTTTATTATTTATTTGTTTATTTATTTATTTATATTTATTTATTCTTAGTATTTTTTTATTTTTTTGAAACAGGGTCTCACTGAGTTGTGAAGGTCCTCACTAAGTTAGCTGAGGCTGTCCACAAACCACTATCCTCCAGTCTCAGGCTCCCAAATGCTTGGACATCAAGCATGCGCCACCATCCTTAGCTTAACAATAATATTTTTAAGCTTTGTTTTTTCCTCTTGTCTCTTAAAATTAGTTTCTTTTTTTAATACATTTTTAATTGAAAATAAATGGTATATATTTAAACTGTACTTGGTGCCATCTTCCCACACCATTTTCCCTTACCCCCTCCCAACAATGAATGTCCAGGGTAACCATGCTATATTCATACTTTTACACATATTTGAATGTAGCCCCTCATTAATCAAGTTCAGCCTTCTTCCTTTCCTATCTTTCTATTCAAACTTTGCTGAAATTTCCCTTTCATTATCTGGAGTCCCTCTGGTATTCCCCAATATTCCCTAGTTTGGGCATATTAGAGGAAACATATGTACCTTCTCTTTCTGTGCTTAACATAATGCTTTCCAGGACTTTTCATCTTCTTGTGAATGACATGATTTTGTTCTTCTTTATAGCTGAATAGAATTCCATTGTGTGTATTTACCATAATTTTGCAATCCATTCATCTGTTGATGGGGAACTGGGTTGGTTCCATATTTTGGCTATTATGAATTGTGCTGTTATGAGCATAGGTATGCATATGTTACTGTAGTTCTCTGGTTTCAACACCTTTGGGAAAATATCCAGGAGTGGTAGAGCTGGATCATTCCCACTTTTCTGAGGAATCGCCACACAGATCTCCATAGTGGCTGAACTAGTTTTCATTCCCACCAACAGTGTAAAGAGTTCCTCTTTCCCCACATCCTTGCCAACATTTGCATCCCTTCTTTTGTAAAGTGTCTATTCAGTTTAATTTCCCATTTCTTGATTGGGTTGTTTGTTTTGCTAGTGTAGAGTCTTTTGAGCTCTGTGAATATTCTGGATATTAGTCCCCTATCAGAGTGGTGACTGGTAAAGATCTTCTCTCATTTTGTAGGATTCCTCTTTAGGTTATTGATGGTTTCCTTTGATGAGAAGAAACTTTTTAGTTTGATGCCATCCCACTTGTTAATTCTTGTTTTAATTTCCTGAGCTTTAGAGGTCTTGTTGGGAAAGTTACTGCCTCTGTCTATATTTTGTAGTGTTGATCCCATGCTCTACTCTAATAACTTTACAGTCTCTGGTCTAATTTCTAAGTCTTTGGTCCATCTCGAGTTCATTCCTGTGCATGGTGAGGATTTTGTTCCATCTTTCTACAAATGGCTAGCCAGTTCTCCCAGCACCATTTGTTGAAAAGGCTGTCTTTTCTCCAGCATATGAGTTTGTCTCCTTTGTCAAAGATTGACTATAGATGTGTGGATTTGTTTCTGTATCTTCTGTTCTGTTCCACTGGTCAGTATATCTGTTATTGTGCCAGTACCATGCTGTGGATTGTGATGTCTCCTGAGTGATTCTTATTGCTGAGAATTGCTTTGATACTTCTGGGTCTTTACTTTCTCCATATAAAGTTCATGATTGATTTTTCTAGGTCTATGAAGAAAGTTGCTTGTATTTTAGTGAGAATTGCATTGAATCTATAGGTCACTTTTGGCAAAATGGTCATTTTGATGATACTTATTCTGCCTATACATGAGCATTATTTTCTTTATTTCTTTCATTGTGGATTCATTGCTGATGTAAAGAAAAGCCACTGATTACTTTAGGTTGCTTTTGTATCCTGCAACTTTGCTGAATTTGTTAATCAGCTCCATAAGTCTTTTGGTTGAGTTCTTTGGGTCTTCTAGATAAAGTATCATGTCATCTGCAAATAAGGATAATTTTATTTCCTCTCTTCCTATTTGAATTTCTTTGATTTCCTTCTATTTGAATTCCTTTGATTCTTCTATTCTCTTATTGCTGAGGCAAGAGTCTCAAGGACTATATTGAAAAGGACTGGTGATTTTGGGCATCCTTGTTTTATTTCTGATTTTAGAGAAAATTCTTGCAATTTTTTCCCCATTCAATATAATGTTGGCTTTGGGTTTGTTATATATTGCATTAATAATGTTGAACTACGTTCCTTCAATTCCAATTTTCTGCAGTGTATTTAACATAAATGGGTGTTGGATTTTGTTGAATGTTTTTTCAGCATCTATTACTATGATGATGTGGTTTTGGTTCTTGGTTCTATTTATGTGGTGAATAACATGTATTGATGTGTGTATGTTGAACCAGCCTTGTTTTTCTGGGATGAAACCAACTTGGTTGTGGTGTATTATTCTCTTGATATGGTTTTGAATGCATATGGCTAGTATTTTGTTTAGAATTTTTGCATCTGTGTTCATTAAAGATATTGGTCTGTAGTTTTTCTCCACTATATGTGGTCATGTCTTCTTTTTCATTTCTGATTTTAATAATTTAGGTTGATTCTCTTTTTCTTTTGGTGAGGTTGGCGAGGGATTTATTACTTCTATTAATCTTTTCAAAGAACCAGCTTTTTGTTTTGTTTATTCTTTGAACTGTTTTTGATTCTCTATTCATTTATTTCTGCTCTGATTTTAATAATTTCCTGCCTTATGCTGGCTTTGGGATTAGAGTGTTGCAGTCTTTTCAGGTCCTTGAGTTTTGTCATTAGGTTCTTGGTGATTTTCTGTCCTTATATGGGCACTCAGTGCTATAAACTTTCCTCTTAATACTGCCTTCATAGTGTCCCATAGATTTTGGTAAGTTGTGTCTCTGCTTTCATAAATTTCTTTATTTCTTCCCTAATTTCCACTCTTACCCATTCATCTCTCAATAGTTTTTCATTCAATCTCCATGTATTTGAATAGTTCCTTTTTAGTTTCCTATTGTTGATTTCTACTTTCATCCAGTATGTTCTGAAAAGATGCAAGGAATTATATTACATCTTTGCATTTGCTGGTGCTTTCTTTGTGTCCCAGGGTGTGATCTATTTTGGGGATGGTTCCATGGGCTGCTGAGAAGAATGTGTATTCTGTAGTTCCTGGTTGAAATATTCTGTCTAGGTTTATTAGGTCCATTTGGTTTATAGTTATCTTTAGTTCTAAAGAGTCTTTACTCATCTTTTGCCTTGAAGATTAATCCATTGGTGTGAGAGGCATGTTAACATCTCCCAGAATTATTGTATTTGGATCTATTTGAGATCTGATGTCCAGAAGGGTTTGTTTTACAAATGTGGTTGCACATTTGTTCCTTTTAATAAAAGGAAGTGCCCTGTTTTGTCTCTTCTGTTGTGTTTTAGTTTAATGTCTGTTTTGTTGGATATCAGGGTTGCTACCCCTGACCTTTTTTGTTCTCCAATACCATGGTATATCTTTTTCTATCCTTTCTCTTTCAGTCTGTGAATGTCTTTGTGTCTAAAGTGAGTTTCTTGCAAACAGCATATATTTGCATTATGTTTTTTTAATCCACATTGCCAATCTAGGTCTTTTGATTGATGAGTTAAGTCCTTTGACATTAAGAGTTATTATTGAAATATGATTTTTGTTTTCTGTCATTTTGTGTTCTGTCTTCTGTTTGGTAGCTTGTTCTTTCCTCTTTACTTAGAAGCCCCACTGATAACCTTCCTCTATTCTCTTATTCTGAAGTCTGCTTCTTTTTTCTTCTTTATGGGTTATTTCTTTAACTGTTTTCTCTAGTGTTGGCTTTGAATTCATGAATTTTTTGGAATTCTGTTTATCTTGAAACACTTTTGTTTCTCCATCAAGTTTGAATAGTAGTTTTGCTAGATATAATAGTTTTGGTTGGAAGTTATTTTCTTCCAGGGTCTGGTTATACCAGTCTCTCCTAGCATTCATGACCTGGGTTGTATAGTCTGGGGCGATTCTTATTCTTTTGCCTCTGTATGTTACCATCCTTTTGTTCTCACTGATTTTAGGATCTTTTCCTTGGCCTCTGTTAATCATTTTGACTATTATGTGGTGTGGGGAGGTCCTTCTTTGATCTTGTTTTAATGGTGTTCTGTATGTCTCCTGGACATGAAGATAAAGTCTCTTTCCATGTTTGGGAAATTCTCTGAAATTATTTCCCTGAAGAGATTGCAGATGCCTCTGGTCTGTAACTCTATTCCTTCTTCAATGCCTTTTATCCATAAGTTAGGATGCTTCATGTTGTCCCTTATTTGTTGGACATTCAGTTTTTGTTGCTGCAATGAATTCTGTGTATTGTTGACTGTGTTTTCGGTTTTGGATGAACTGTCTTCTAAAAGTGATATTCTATTTTCCATTTCATCTAATCTTCCAGAATTTCTTTCTATTGCTATCTTCATTTCATTTATTGACTCTTTGTTTTCATTCCAGACCTCTTTGTGATTCTTTCTTAGTATTTATAATTCATCTTTAATCTCCTCTAGACTTGTTTCAAATCCTTTCTATTTCCATCATATTGTAGATCAAGATTCAGAACTCCCCTTCTTGAATTTTTTGTAGGTCAGTATTCGTTACTTCTGTCATTTCTTCACTATTCCTGGATTTCATATTTTCAAAGTTCTCAGGTTTGTCTTTCTGATGTCTTCCCATCATTTGTGGATTTTATGTTTAGTTCAGTCTTAGTAGTAGGATTTTAGAAGAGTCAACAGGTAAGCAGTACTTTTTTGAGTGGTGAGGGTTGGGTGATGGCGGTGTAGCTAGGGTGATGGGTGCAGGAGTCAGGTAAGATAGAGTATATAATTAGGTTGTGTCAGAATCTAAATATTATAAGTTTGTATCAGGTTGAGAATGGGAGAAGTTTTGATAGTAAGGTTGTTATAATTATTGGAATATGTAAGTATGGAGATGTGAGAAACTTTGTGTATTAAACAGATACATTTAGGGAACAAAGAGAAAGTTTTGAGGGAAGATATTAGCCTAAATTGAAGACCTTTGTAGAAGGAGTAGGGGAAAGGAGCAAACATAAACAGATAAAGTAACAAAGTAAGGTACAAAGGCTAACTAGTATACATCAAATATAAACTACGAAGTTGACAAAAACAAAAATAGACCACGAAGAGAGAACAAATAGTGTTAATAGAATAAACAGGATAAAAATAAAATAAAACGAACTAACAGCCATGTGACATGAAGTGAAAGCACCAAAGAAAAAAACCCAAATAAAAGTAAAAATAAGAAAAAAAAAATCCCCACATAAAACCAAAAAGCAAGAAAACCCAAATCCTCCAAGCGTTAACACCAGCCCTATTTTTTATTCTTTGTTTTGAAACAGGGTCTCATTGATTTGCAAAGGGCCTCACTAAGTTGCCGAGGTTGTCTCAGAACCACTATCCTCCTGTCTCAGCCTCCCAAATGCTGGGATTACAAGTGTGCACCACAACTTCCATCTTTTATTTAAATTTTTATCCCAACTCACTCTATAGATTATTTTTGGGAGAGATCGCCATTTTTATACCATACCCCAATGTCTCTCAAGTGATATTTTCTGTGCACATAAGCAATTCCAAGTTTCTGTTTTCTAGTAGATGGCCTATACATGTCTAAAACTAAAATATATTTTATATTTATGGTTCTTTTCATGTCATACTTGCTTCTGACCCTCTTATTTGCCTTGAGAATAATTTGTCAGCACAGTTTACTTAGAAAACTTGATGCACCTTGGACCATGACACACACCTGTAATCCTAGTACTTGGGAGGCTGAGGTCAATTCAAGCCTCAGCAATTTAACAATACCCTCAGCAACTTGGTGAGGCCCTATTTCAAAATAAAAATAAAATAGACCTGGAACACTCCTGGGTTTAATTCCTATTACTACAAAAGATAAAAATAAAAAATAGAAAACCTGGTTTCATCATTATCTATTTTATTTTATTTTATTTTATTGGTACATTGTAGTCACACATCTTAATGGGGTACAAGATGGTAGAGGCATACATAATGCATCACTCACTTAGCCCATTTTCACTTTATACCCCATCCATTACCTACTTTTTATCTTACATATCACATTCTATAAATAACTAAATTCTGTGCATTCTTACAAATAATTGTTTATCTTTCTTCTTTTCTTTGTTCAGATTCCCATTACTTTTCTTCTAAGTTATTGCATAGCCTTCCATTATTCTCATGGTTTATATAATTTCACTTTTTAATCTCTCTTTTACATTGCTATCTGTGATATATTTTCAAAATATATTCAGGTGACAAAATAAATTTGTTAATAATTGCCTGAACTTGTGAGTAAAGCATGTCAAAAGAGGTAGATAATGTATTTTTGAATTGTCATAAGAGTTGTTAGAGATGACTGTGTTGAAATGCTGTTAGATATTAACAACAGTAAAAGCTCTTCCTTATTTGAAAGCATTCAAATACAGATTTTAGGTAAAGAGCATTTAACCTATTCAACCGAATAGGAATTCATGATGCATTTTGAAGATTAGAGCTGCCAGTAACGAAGGGAGGGTTATTCCCAGAGGATTTGATTCTTTAAGAGCATGGTTGATGACTTGCCAATTTTGCATAGTGAAATATAGACTAGAAACTTTTAGGAAAGACCTCTAAGTGCCCAGGCTTACATGTAGGCTGACAATACTTTTTTTTTGTTTGTTTGTTTTTTAGAAAAAAAAAAAAAAGGATTTAGTAGCAAGAGAGCCTGTATTTTTTTTTCCATTCTAATTTCTGAGAATTTTTAAAGATTCCTTTAGATTTTCCTTGTATGACCACTTTATTTGTGACTGATACTTTATTTGGTGACTGGTTAAAACCCATTTTTATACCCTTAGGGAAAATTGAGAAATAATATAGAGCTTCACCTTAGATTTCTAATATTGCAACTGAATATGAGATGAAACATTAAGAATTAGCATACATTTAATTGGTTCTCCTGATGATTGAAAAGTTTTCAGTGGGATACCATTGTGCTCTCAGTGAATACAGATAGAATCCAGTAATATATATTTTTAGAGGATTTACCTTGTTACCATTATTTGAGGAGATATTGTCACTTAAATATTTTTCCCATATGTGTTAGGAGCCATGAATGAAGCATGGCATTTTGAATTCCAAGTTTTTTGTCTAAAGTGCCAGTTTAACCCACTCATCTTAATGCTATTAGCAGAAGCATACAGCATCCTTTCATTTGCATAGTTTAATTGCATCAACTGAATAATTAATGAAAAGTTTAACCATAGGCCCGTGATTCATGTACCTAAGATTCTTTTTGGTGTGCTGGACCAGATAATAGTGAAACTGTACTTTGTGTGCTAAAATTTTATACTCACTAGACAATCCAAAATGTATTTATTCACTTGGTTGATCTCAGAAGGCACCTGCTAAACTTTTGATTCAGAAGTATAAGTGGCTTACAGGATTACTACTTTGGCCATAAGACTTCCATAAAGTCTTTTATGGATTACTACTTTGGCCATTAGTCTTCCATAAAGGTGTATATGTTCTTTAGTATAATTTCTAAGTATCAGGCATATAAAATTTTATTTTTTATTTATTTATTTTTTTTGCAGGTCTGGGGATGGAACTCAGGGGCATTTGACCTCTGAGCTAAACCCCCTGCCCTATTTTTTATTCTTTATTTTGAAACCGGGTCTCACTGAGTTGCAGAGGGCCTCACTAAGTAGCTGAGGCTGTCCGCAAACCGTGATCCTTCAGGTCTCAGCCTCCAGAATGCTGGGATTACAAGCGTGCGCTACCACGCCCGGCTAAACTTTTATTGTTGATTAGTTGTATTTTAAAATTGCATTAGAAAATTAAGTATTTGAACATATTTATGTGTGGAACAATATATTTTCATTAAAATGTAAAACTAAGCTAATCTATATATGACTAAACTGAAATTTAATTTGTATAGTCAAATAGTTAGAAATGACTGCCTTGAATTTCTGTTAGAAATTAATAACAGCAAAACACTTCCTTATTGGGAAGCAGCTAAGTATAGATTTTAGGTATGGAGCATGTAACTCATTAAACCTAATAGGAAGTCAATAAATATATTCTGTTGTAATGCTGGAAAATATAGCAATGAATAAAACAAGCAATATTTCTTTCCTCAGACAACTTATATTTTGGAGTTAGGGAGATATTGCCAATGAATACAAGTAAATGGTTAAGATAATTTATTTTATTTATGTCATTTATATTAATAAGACAGTGATTGAGTTTGAGTGATAAAGAATGTTAGAAGCTGAGGTTCTCCTCAACCAAGCAGACTGGTTCTACATAAGTTTCCACCTCAAGGAAATACTTAATGAGGAGAACATGGGGATTTTTGAACATTCAGGCAAATGGCATTTCAGACAAGAGTAACAATAGTTCAAAGAACTTAAGACAGGAAAGACTTTGTTATGTTGGTGTGACTGAAAGGTGGCTACCACATGTAGATATTGTTTGGGAAGTGCTAGGGATTGAACCCAGAGGTATTCTACCTCTTAACTATATTCCCCAGCCCCTTTTTAGTTTTTGTTTTGAAACAGTCTGAGAGTTGCTAAAAGTCTCAATAAATTGCTGAGGCTGATCTCAAAACTGTGATCCTCCTATCTCAGCCTCCCAAGTACTAAAATTACAAGTGTGAGCCACTATTTCTGGCTTATAGAATATATTGAATGAAGAGAGTGGAATGAAAGAATTTGAAAAGGGAAAAATGAAAGAGTGATATAGAGATTTGTAGGTCATTTTTAAGAGTTTGTGTGTTTTCTGTATTTAAATGGTGACTGTGGAAGCTGAAGTAGAGAATGAGGGTGAAGAAGCAAAATTAGAATCACCAAACATAAATCTGTTGTAATTTGGCTAGGTTGACAACATTTGGTAATTAATGCCATTGAAGTGGTAAGAAGTGGTCAGATTTGGAATGTATAGGTGCTGAACTAAATTTCTGATGTGAAAATAAGACAAGTTAATATGGCTTCTAGGTATGAGGAGCTGGACAAATAGTGATGAAGTTTCTGCAGTAAAGTCCACTGGGGAGGAAGAAGTGGAGGTAGGGGGAGGATGAAAGAGTCAGGTGTGAGGCCAGGTTTACCTTGAATCTGAGATCCAGTGTGCATTCAAATGGAGAAACTGATGAGGCAATGGCTGGAGATTGCAAATAGAGATTTGGGAACTGTCAGCCAATTTATTTCTAAGAGAAATAATTTTCTAAGAGAAAATTATTTGTATTTCTAAGAAATACAAATTCTCTTAGAAATTCCAGAAAATTATTGTAGCTGGGGCTGTCCACAAAACACAATCCTCCTGTCTCTGTTTGTGTTTTGAATGATTGCTATTCTAGTATAAGTATCGAGAAATCTCAGGATAGTTTTGATTTGCTAATGATGTTGAGCATTTTTTCATACATTTATTGGCCATTTGAACTTATTTTGTGAAGTGTCTAGTTAGTTCACTTGCTCATTTTTTATTGAGTTATTTGTTTTCTTAGTGCTGAATTTCTTGAGTTCTCTGTATACTCTAGATATTAGTCCTCTATCAGAGGAATAGTTGGCAAAAATTTTCTCCCATTCTGTTGGCTTTCTTTTGAGTTTTATGATGGTTTACTTTGCTGTACAAAAGCTCTTCAGTTTAATGCAATCCCACCTATTGATTTGCCTTTTATTTTCTTGTGCCTTTGCGATCTTGTTGACAAAGCTTTTACCTGTACCTGTGTGTTGTATTGTGTACCTATACCCTCTTCAAGGAGCTGTAAGGCCTCTGTCTAATTTCCAAGTCTTTGAAACATCTTTAATTGACTCTTGTACAGGGTGAGAAAGTGAGGTTTATTTCCATTTTTTTGCACATGCTTAACCAGTTTTGCCAATGCCATTTGTTGAACAGACTATCTTTCAGTGTATGTTTTTGGCCCCTTTGTTAAAAATCAATTGGCTGTAAGGGTGTGGATTTATTTCTGAGTCTTCTATTCTGCTCCATTGGTCGATGTGTCTGTTTTTGTGCCAGTACCCTGCTTTTTTTTTTCTAGTATAGTTTGTGTGTGTTTCATAACATTTATTCATACATTTTAATTTTTTATTGGTGAATTGTATTCATTTATCATAATGGGATAAAAACTTGGGTAGACATACATGCACACATCACCAAGTTAGCCCCTACCCAATCTCCATCCCACCTTGCCACACTTGGCTTAGTGGTTGACATCAGTATCTTTGTTTAAGTACATCCTGTGCTTTAGAGAGTTTCCTTCTTCCCCCCTCCCATCTCCTCATTTAGGTTCTTTTATAGGATCTGCTCTTCTATAGGATCTCCTTTTTCATCTAGAGTTCTTCCTATGACCCATTTCTCATTAGCTCTCATATATTAGGGAAAGCATCAGATTTCTTTTCTTTTTTTTTTTTTTTGGTGGTACTGGGGTTCCTTGAAGCCCTTCTACCTCCGGACTACACTCCCAGACCTATTTTTACATTTTTATTTGGAAACAGGGTCTCCTAAGCCAGCATGCGTGGCTGGTTTCGAACCTGCGCGATCCTCCTGTCTCTGCCTCCCAAGCGCGGGGATTACAAGCGTTCGCCACCACACCCGGAATAGATTTTTTTTGTTTTTTTTCTGACTGACTAATCTCAGCATAATGTGCTCCAGTTCCATTTATTTCCCTGAGAATGATGTAATTGTGTTTTGTTTTATGGCTGAGTAAAATTCCATTGTGTAACATATCCCACTGTTTTGTAATCCATTCATCTGTTGATGGGCATCTTGGCTGGTTCAATAGTTTGGCAATGGTGAATTATGCAGATATGAATTATGCATGCATTAGTTTGGAAGTTTTGTTACCTTTATTTTGGTAGAGACCCAGAAGTGGTATTGCTGGATCAAATTGTCAATTTGTTCCCATTCTTCTGAGGATCCTCCGTACTGTTTCCAAAGTGGTTGCACTAATTTACAATCCCACCAACAATGTTATAAAGTTACCCCTTCTCCACTTCCTCACCAGCATTTGTTGTTGTTTGTGTTTTGAATGATTGCAATTCTAGTTGGAATTAGGTGAAATCTGAGGGTAGTTTTTTTTAAGTTTTTATTGGTGCACTGTATTCATACATCATAGTGGGATACAAAAAAAACTTTTGTAGACATACATGCACACATCGCTCAGTCAGCCCCCACCCGATCCCCACCCCATCCCCTCCCCATCCCTCCTTCCCATGCTTGGCTTAGTGGTTGACATCTAGTATTATAGCAATTTATCCAAAATTAAAAATGATAATCTCACATAACAGTTTCATTTGTCTGATACCAAGCTTTTGATAACTTAAAGATAACATTTCAATATTTCTTTTTGCTTTCTTTCTTACCAGAGAATATTTTTTTCTTTTTTTTTTAGGTGAAACTATCATATATTTATATATTTATTTTTCAGAAAAAATCTATCCTAATATGGAATATGGACTCTAGATACCCAAATCGATCTCGAAAAAGAACAAAGCTAGAAGATATATATTTTCTGATTTCAAACCATATAAAGCTATAATAATTGAAACAGTGTAGTACTGTTATAAAGGCAGATATATAAACCACTGGAGTTAAATAAAAGCCTAGAGATACATTCTTCCATATATTGTCAAGTTATTTTTGACAAGGTTTCCATGAACATTTGGTGGAGGAAATAATAATCTTTTAACTAAATATTGTTGAAAAATAATAATTACATGAAAAAGAATAAAATTGGACCCTTACCTAATCCCATATACAAATATTAACTCAAAATAGATAAAAGACCTAAATATAAATCTTTTTAGAAGATTTATATTTATAAACTTTTAGAAGAAAATCTAGGTCATAAAACCTCACAACATGGAAATTGGCAGTGATTTCTTGGTTATGATTTCAATGGCACAGGCAACAGAGGAGTATACAAACTCCCTAAAAAATAAAATGTTGTATATCCAAAGACAATGTAAACAGAGTTAAAAGTTACTAATAAAATGGGATAAAATATTTCCAAATGCTATATCTGAAGGTATATTAATATTCCAACTAGAAATCCTAAAAATTAACAACAATAAAAGCAAACAATACAATTTAGAGATAGGTATAAGACTAGCATAAATAATGAATCTCCACAGATAACTAATCTTAGTTGTCTGTTGAATGGAAAATCTTGTTTCTCTGGTTCTGGTGTGTGTTACCTATTTCTTCTTTGTAGTTAATCTCTTTGAGTATTTTCTCTAGTGCTGGTTTTGAAGACATAAATTCCTTCAGTTTCTGTTTGTCATGGAAGCTTCTTATTTCCCCATCTAATTTGATAAAAAGTTTTGCTGGGTAGGAAATTTTTGGCTGGAAGTTGTTTTCTTTCAGAGTTTGGAATATGTTACTCCAAGCCCTTCTGGCTCTCATCACTTGGTTTGGAATGTCTGGAGTGATTCTAATTGGTTTGCCTCTGAATGTCACTTGGCTCTTTGTTTTTGTTACATTTAAGATTTTCTGCTTGGCTTCCACATTGTTCATTTTGACAATTATGTGGCGTGGGGATCCTCTTCTCCCATCCTGTCTAAAGGGAGTTCTATAAGTTTCCTGGACCTGTGTATCAATCTCTTGCTCTATGTTTGGAAAAATTTCTGCTATTACTTCCTTGAAGAGATTGTTGATCCCTTTGGTTTCACCTTCTTTTCCCTCCTCTATTCCAATTATTCTTAGGTTAGCTCTTTTAAAATGGGCCCATATTTCTTCAATATCAGATTCCTGCTGTCAGATTATTTTTTCTAGATTAGAAACTATGCATTCATTTTTGGAATGATCATCTTCTAAGAGCGAGATTCTGTTCTCCATGTGGTCTAATCGGTTGTTTGTACTTTGAATTGAGGCCTTTACTTCATTAATTGCATCCTTTATCTCTTTTTGGCTCTCTCTGAATTCTTTTCAAAACAACTCTATTATTTCTACAGTTATTTTCCTGATTTGATCTTCTAGAAATCTCTGAATTTCTGTTTTATCGGATTCTGATGTTGTGGGGTTGTGGGCATTCATTGCTCCATTCTTATTCCTCTTTCCCATGATTTTGGAATTTTGTTCCTTCTCTGGGTTTTTCCCTTGGGTCACTATGACTTCACTTAAGGTGCTCTGGATCTCAAGTCTGTGGTATCTTGGACCCCACTACTCCTTTACTGGGTTGTATCGCAGAGTCTCAGACCCAGGGAGTCAATCGAGGCTGCTTTAGACTATGGGGGGGGGTGCCAGGTTGTGCGTTCTCCTCTGTTGTGATATCTCTGCCACCGCCACTCCCCCACTGGGTCAAGTCCCTGGGAGTCAGTACTGGGATTTCTCTTCTGGGGCCCGCAATTTGACTTACTGTTGTTGAGTGCGCAGATGGACCTGTAGTGGATTCGGTGAATTTGCTGCTGCTGCTGCCACCTTTGGCAATATGTCCCCGCTGCCACGCCCTTGGCTGTGAGGCTGGCATATTCTTTCTCTGGTTTTGAGCTCAACTCTGAGTCCCTGCAGCTTGTGCTGAGCCCAGCCTCTGGGAGCTTTAGACGCTCTCTGTGCCAAAAAATCTGCCTAATCCCGCCGGGCTGTTCCACAGCGGCTCACCTTGGCTCGCTGTCCACCGCTCCTCTCTGGAGCCAGGTGGGCTGTAGAGTGAGTTGGTCTGGTGTCGTCCAGTGAATTTGCCGCTGTCGCCGGCAGTAAGGCGCTGCTGCATCCTTGGCCGTGAGGCCATAGCATCTCCTCTGTGGCTCTGAGCTCTGTTCTGAGACCCCCTCCTTTCTGGGGCTGGTGATTTTTTTGTTTCTCTGGTGATGGTGTTTTCTGGCTATGAAAGGCGCTGATTTTGTGGTAATAGAGATTGTTTGTTAGCGGGGTTCTTAAGCCCCACTTTTCTCGGTCGCCATCTTCCCGGATGTCCTGAGGGTAGTTTTGATTTGCATCTCTCTGATTGCTAATGATGTTGAATATTTATTCATACATTTATTGGCCATTTGAATTTCTTCTTTTGTGAAGTGTCCAGTTCACTTGCCCATTTTTTGATTGGATTATTTGTGTTTGTACTGTTTAGTTTCTTGAGTTTTCTATATATTCTAGATATTAGTCCTCAATCGGAGAAATAGGTGGCAAAAATCTTCTCCCATTCTGTTGGCTATCGATTGAGCTTCTTGACCATTTCCTTTGCTGAACAGAAGCTCTTCATTTTAATGCAATCCCGTGTACTGATCTGCCTTTTAGTTTCTTATGCCTTTGGGGTCTTGTTGAGAAAGTGTTTACCTGTGCCTATGTGCTGCAGTGTTGGACATATGCCATCTTCAAGGAGCCTCAAGGTCTCTGGTCTGATTTCCAAGTCTTTGATCCATCTTGAATTGACTCTTGTACAGGGTGGAAAGTGGGATTTATTTCAGTTTTCCTGCATATGGTTAACCAGTTTGGCCAATACCAGTTTTTTGTAACACAATAGCTTTCTTCCAGTGTATGTTTTTGGCCCCTTTGTCAAAAATCAATTGGCTGTAAGTGTATAGATTTGTTTCTGATTCTTCTATTCAGCTCCATTGTTCTATATGTCTGTTTTTGTGCCAGCACCATGCTGTTTTAATTACAATGGCTTTTTAGTATTGTTTAAAGTCAGGTATTGTGATTCCTCCTGCATGGTTTTTGTGCTGAGAGCTACTTTGGCTATTTTGGCTTTTTTGTTGTTCCAAATGAATTTAAGGACTGCTTTTTCTATGTCTGTGAGGAATGATCTTGGTAATTTAATGGGTATTGTGTTGAATCTGTAGATCGCTTTTGGAAGTATGGCCATTTTGATGGTATTTATTCTGCCTATCCATGAAAATGAACAATCTTTCCATCTTTTAAGATCTTCTTTGGCCAGGCGTGATGGCGCACGCTTGTAATTCCTGCACTTGGGAGGCTGAGACAGGAGGATCGCACAGGTTCAAAGCCAGCCTCAGCTATTTAGTGATGCTCTCAGCAACTTAGTGAGACCCTGTTTATAAATAAAATATTTTTAAAAAAAGGTCTGGGAGTATAGCCCAGAGGTAGAAAGCCTCTGGGTTCCACCCCTAGTACCACCAAAATAATAAACAAATAAATAAATAATAAGTTCTTTGATTTCCTTTTTCAGTGTTTTATAATTTTATTTTTAGAGGTCTTTTACCTTCTTGGTTAAGTTTATTCCTATGTGTTTTATTTTTTTGTGGGAAATCCTAAGTGGAAGTGTTTTCTGAGTTTCTTTTTTTAGTGAGTATATGGTTGGTGTACAGAAAAGCTTCTGATTTTTAAGATTGATTTTGTATCCAGACACTTTGCTGAATTTGTTGTTCAGTCTTTTGATTGAGTTTGTTGGGTCTTCTAAGTATACTATCATGTCATCTGCAAATAGTGAAAGTTTGAGTTTTTCTTTTCCTATTCCTCTTGATTTCCTTTTCTTGACTTATTGCTCTGGCTAAGGTCTTAAGTACTATATTAAAGAGAAGTGGTGATAATGGTTATCCTTGTTTTGTTCCTGATTTTAGGGAGAATTCTCAAAGTTTTTTCCCATTTAATATGATGTTGGCTGTGGGCTTATTGTAGATTGCATTTATGATGTTGAGGTATGATCCTTCTATTTTGAGTCTCTGCAGTGCTTTTAGCAACCAGACACTTTCCTGAATTTGTTGTTCAGTTGTATAAGCTTTTTGGTTGGATTTGTTTGGTCTTCTAAGTATAGTATTATGACATCTACAAGTCGGTGTACTTTTAGTTTTTCTTTTCCTATTTTTACTCCTTTGATTTTCTTCTCTTACCTTATTGGTCTGGCTAGAGTCTCAAGTAATACTTTGAAAAGAAATGGTGATAATGGACATCCTTATTATGTTCTTTGATTTAAGAGGGAGTCTCACAGTTTTTTATCTGTTTAATATGATATTGGCTGTGCAAACCCAGGACTGGGTTGAGCTTCAACCCCAATCATATTTTATTATTTTAATTTGCAAAAGAGTCTCACTAAGTTCCTTAGGCTGTCTTTGTTTCCGTGATCCTCCTGTCTTAGCCTCCCACCTACTGGGATTACAGGCTTGTATGGAGGTAGAATTAACATCTTTGATAATGGACCTATTCATTAAAAAGACAAATCCTTGAAGCCGGGTGTGGCAACTCATACACTTGACAATAGTCGTATTTTTTAACCCAGGGAATCAGGAGTATGAAGAAGGTATATGTTATCAATTGTGTATGTTCCAAGCATCTGCTATGAGTGCTTTGGATATATTATGTGCATACATTATCTTATTTGTTCCTTCCAATAACCCATGGTGTGAGTGTTTTTATGTCCTTTTAATGGGTTAGGAAACAGAATATGTGAGTTAGTCCCCAATCTGTGATTTTTTTTTAACTTCTTAATACATAAAACAATTAATCCTCTAGCCTATTATTTTCTTTATATGTAAAAGGCAATATTAATAATAGCTCATTTTGCAGGGTAATTTTGAGTTTTGAAGATAAGGATTTTCTAGTTGTATGTAAACAAACATTATATTTTACTTAACTGATTTTTAGGCACTATGTACTAACAATTATTTCTTGAACCCTCAATAGAATCCTCATATTCTACGGGATATGGTTATTAATACAGTTTATAGAGGAAGAACCTGGAGAGACTAATTGCCCATTATTGCAGGAGTAGTGCGACTCTGAACCATTTGTGGCCACTACATCACATCATCTTCCTATGAGTAGTACTGGATGCCTTAAACACCTGGGCTGTATTCACTCTTGATTTGTCTCTCAGCAGCCTTTGACAAGTTGCAAAGACATCCAGAGTCAGACCAATTGACATTCAAAAGTTTAGACTTATTTTTTTCTTTTTGTATTTTAGTTTAAAATACAAAAAGATAAGAAATGTAATGTTGGAAACCTAAAAATGAAAAACCTGTTTTATGAATCAAAGCACAGAATGTCATGCAAACTTATAGGAAAGCCTTATGCTAAAATCAATGTTCTTTGTATTATTTTGTTATTAGAAATTCAGTATCAGGAAATTAGAAATTCAATATCTCAGGAAGTTAGAGATTCAGTATCTCATCAATGAAAATAATACAAATGAGAAATATTTACTGTAAAGATATTTTGGGAACTTATAAGATTTTAATCCTTTTATCTGTTTTAGGACTTTCTGGGACAAGTATTTTGTACACTAGGGGAGATTGTTGGTTCCCAAGGAAGTCGCCTGGAGAAGCCAATAGTGTAAGTATCTTTTAATTCAGTCAATGTAATGCCAACTCTTCAACTTTTCTTTTGACAGTTTGCAATTTCTGAGTACATGGTTGTAAAGCAAAATTGGGTTTTAGAATCTTGCTTGAATGTTTTCTTCAAATAATTTCTTTTGAATTATTTTTTAAAAATAATTTATATTTCAGCTGTCATATGCCATACTAAAAATATTTATAAGACTAATGGATCTTATTTAAACAGGGAAACTTTATACTTAGTGTGTTTAGTTGCAAAAACTTCTTCAGCTAATAAAAATCTGT
This sequence comes from Muscardinus avellanarius, assembly GCF_963383645.1. NCBI lineage: Eukaryota > Metazoa > Chordata > Mammalia > Rodentia > Gliridae > Muscardinus > Muscardinus avellanarius. The sequence goes on from NC_137797.1 coordinate 83,194,152, forward strand.
TAGTTTTAACATTTTTAATTAATTAGTTAATTAATTTGGTGGTACTGAGGTTCCTAGAAGCCCTTCTACCTCCGGGATACACTCCCAGACCTATTTTTTTACATATTTTTTTTATTTGGAAACAGGCTCTCTTAAGCTAGCGCGGCTGGGTTCGAACCAGTGCGATCCTCCTGTCTCCACCTCCCAAGCGCGGGGATTACAAGCATGGGCCACTACACCCAGCGTTAACATTTTTAATTTAACTTGATTTTTTATTTTATTTTATTTTTTATTTCATTGGTATACTGTAGTTTCACATCCTAATGTGGATCATATTGACAATGGTATACATTCCCACAGTACTTGGTGCTGTCCTCCTTCTCACCATCCCCACAATGAGTATCCAGCTTAACTATGCTACATTTATACTTGTACACATATTCAAATGTAGCTCCTCCATTAATCAACCTCATCCTTCTTCCTCCCCTTTCCTTCCTTTCAAGCTTTGCTGAGGTTTTCCCTCCATTATCTGAAGTCCCTCTGGTGTCCCTAATATTCCCTAGTTTGGGCATATTAGAGAAAACATATGTACCTTCTTTTTCTGTTCTTGGCTGATCTCACTTAGCATAATGTTCTCCATGTCTTTCCATCTTCTTGTGAATGACATGATTTTGTTCTTCTTAATTGCTGAGTAGAGTTCCATTGTGTGTATTTCCCATAATTTTGCAATTCATTCATCTGTTGATGGAGACCTAGGTTAGTTTCATATTTTGACTATTGCGAATTGTGCTGCTATGAACATGGATATGCATATGTTACTGTAGTTCTCTGATTTCAATCCCTTTGGAAGGATACTCAGGTATGGTATAGCCATATCATATGGTAGATCCATTCCCATTTTTCTAAGGAATCTCTACACTGATCTCTAACTTGATTTTCTTAGAAAATGATTATCAGTGTCAGTTCAAAGACTTACACATAACAAATCCCTTTATACTGCATATTATTAAACATATTTCTGTTCACTTTAATAAATGGGTAATATGTAAATCAAATGCAGCTATTTTGGAAGATTTCTAAATCTACCTTTTGTGTTTTTTTTGTTTTGTTTTGTTTTTTTAAAACAAATTTTTTATTGAACATAAATGGTATACATTTAAACTATGGCGCCCTCTCCCTCCTGCCCCCATTTTCCCTTCCCCCCTTTTTTGACAAAAAAATCAATATTAATCACAATTATACACATAAAGATGCCTTAACTATTCCTCAAAAGAAAGCAAAAACAAAAAAAAATCATATTTATTTCTGGTTAAAGCAAAAGAAAAGAATAGAGACTTTTTCAAATTGGCCCTCATATTTTTAAATTGGTAATTCTTCTGGAAATTTTTATCTGGCATTATTTTCTCCATAAAAGGAAATCATAATTTTTAATTTCAAGTAGGCCTGGTGGCACATGACTGTAATCTTAGTCCTTAGGAGGCTGAGATAAGAGGATCACAGGTTCAAGGACAGACTCAGCAACATAATGAGACTCTCAAAATAAAAAATAAAATAATATAAAATAAAAGGTATTGGAGGTGTACCTCAGAGATAGAATGTCTCTGGGTTCTAGACCCAGTACCACCAAAAATAATAATAATTTTTATTTCAGAAAAATACTAAATCTTAAGTAACTTTTCCTAGTGGAAAAACCTGTTTATTTTAATCTTAAAATGTATGTAAATTTTAGATATTGGTTGTTGTATGTGGTAAGTAGAACATAGCAAAATATTGTGGCTCTTATTCAACTGATTCACATTTTCTACTAGATGACATACATATACCAGGGCATGCCAGAAGGTTAGGACACCTTGCATAATGATTGGAAAATATGCAGGTGTTGGAAGAATTTACTGGCAGTTGAGTCATACCCATTTTGTATAATCTGAAAGGATGAGATAACCTTTAGATTTTTCTTAGCTCTTGCTGAGGCTGTGGTAGCACAATTAAGCAAGGCCTTGGGAACCTGCCCCTACACTATGTATCTCTAATAACTGCATACTTTGCTTCATCTGTAGGGAAACTTTGCAATTCAGAGAACTTTATTGAATATGTTTCTGTTATATCTCTCTTATGGGAAAATATATAATTCCTTCAGTTTTCTAAGTATATGTATACAACTATTCAGCCTTTGATCTTACTGAACCATCTTTCCAGGAAAATGAACATTAACAAAAGTTCAAAAATGAACTTAATGTTTGGGCAGTGGGTGATTTTTCTAAGAAAGCTGCACTATGTAAATGTTAGTAGTAGGTGGGTAGTGAAATGCAGAACTCAAGTGTAGCAAAGAGACTGGCTACAAAGGAAAGCAAAGAAACACAACTTGGAATTGCAGAATGTTAGCATATTATGTGAGGGAATTAAATTAGATGCATGAGATCAATTTAACAGAAGGAAATGAGAAAAATCAGATAGGAGAGGTTAATGCAAAGAGGAAAGTGAAGCTGAATAGGACTAGGGTGCTAGCAGGTTATTTGCCCTTTGTTATTTAAAGCATCCTGAGATACAGTTGTGCACTATCACCAGAGCAATAACTTCAACCAGATGAATACCAGATTGGAGAAAGCCATCCTATTGCATGAAAAAAATACTGTATTTTAATGGATAATGTTAGCTGTGTGAGCGGTGTGAACATGGAAGAAAAACTTGTTTGAAGAATGAAGTCCATTGTGTTAAGCCTGAAATTCAAGTGCTTTGAGAAAAGATGCAGCTTCTGTGCAAATAGTGTTTTACTCCCTTTCCTCAACTCCAAATTAAAACAATAAAAACCATACTTGCTTTTTGCTTGAAAAAACACATCTGGGTTGGGTAAGATCAGAAAGCTGTTTGTCTAAAATCTTCATTTGTCTTTCATGTTGAAGAAGCTCTTCAAAGCAGCTGGTCCACTCCATAGGTTCTTTTTTTATTCCACCCTCATCATTAGTAACTTCTGCTTAGTGGCAACCTTCTCCATGGACTTTACTTTTCCCAAATCAACTTAATAGGAAAATGGTGGGGAGAGATGGAGAGATCAGCAGATCTGAGCTATTTAGGAAAAGAGGAAATCTCTTTGGAGGGAAGGATGATTCCTGAGAGAATATTGGTGGTGCAAGGTCAAGGAGGTGTTTTCTTCTCTCACAGGAGTCTTGATGATAGACACAACTCCTAAAGATGGCATGTTTTATCACATAAAATATAAAAAATAGTAGAATTAATGAATTTATTAAAAAATGTTGCAGTTTACATTGGGGAAAAAATAGGTAATCAAGATGTACATTTCATGTCTGTCTCCTGTCGTGGTTGTTTCCTGAACCCTCCTAAAATGAGTCGGTACTCCTTAATTAATCTGCAGCATTTACTATGATTCATCAGAACCTCTCTTTAGATCATCCTCTTTTTTTTTTTTTTTTTTTTTTTTTTTGGTGGTACTGGGGTTCCTGGAAGCCGTTCTACCTCTGGGCTACACTTCCAGACCTATTTTGTATTTTGAAACAGGGTCTTTACTTAAGCCAGTGCGGCTGGTTTTGAACCTGCACGATCCTCATGTCTCTGCCTCCCAAGTGCGGGGATTACAAGCATGCACCACCATGCCATGCACTAGATCATCCCATTATTAGTTAACATTATTCTATTCATCAGTCCCTGCTGCACCCTCTCCCCCAGTGGTTGAACCCACCTGACCAAAGCTTCACTGTCTGAAAAAGATAACACCAAAAGACAATCACTCAACATTAGACCATTTTTATGATCTGTTTCTCATAACTATAGATAGGAAAAGAATTTGCACACTGCCCTTTACACATCCTTCTGCAATCTTGTCAAGGATTTCCCTCTCTGGGTGGATGTAGGCTTCTGAATTGTGGCTCAGGACACCTCCAGAGGTAAATAATCTACCCACAGTTAAAAAATTGACTCATCTTGAATTTAAAATGTCTTTCTGTGTCCCCAATTCTTTTTATCCTCAATAGCATTATCCAAATGATTTAACTCTTATTTACTAATTTGTTTTAGATTAGAGACTTATTTTCCAATTGGCTTCCCATTTGTATTCTGTTATTCAAAATATTCCCTTGTTTTCTTCCCTTTAAATGGCCTAATTTAAATTACTTTCCAAGAAGGTATTTGGCATAATTTCCAGATTTTGTGTTATACTATCTCCTTAGAGATAGTGTTTTTAAATTGATGATAATTGTAGAATTTGGGGAATTTAAAGGAGACAATTTTAACTCACCTTTACTTATTGCTAATCAAGCTTTGACAACTAAGCTTGGGTTGTTACAAAAGAAAAATGGTTACTTGTCAATAACCTCGTGCCGTATTAAATAATCAGAATTTGAACTTAAATGTAAGCTTTTTTACATCTGTGATTCCAATGTTGTAATCTTAAAAAAAGTTTCTCTGAAGCCAGGTATGGTGGTGCAAGCTTGTAATCCCAGTACTTGGGAGGCTGAGACAGGAGGATTGCACAAGTTCGAAGCCAGCTTAGTTAGGCTCACAGCAACTTAGTGAGAAACTGTTTCCAAATAAAGTATTAAAAAACTGGTCTGTGAGTGTACCCAGAGGTAGAAAGCCCCTGGGTTCCATGCTCAGTACCACCACCACCAAAGGGGGAAAAAAAAAAGGTTCTTTCTCATTTTATTATGAAAATAAAAATTATTTTGAAAGACACTGTAAAATATCCAAAATTGATGTTTAAGAATTTAAATTTTACTTTTTTGATAGCAGTTCAGGATTTTTTCAGTTTCAAGCAGACTGTTCAGTGGTTTTAAGCTTTGAACAAACACATTTCTCATATCCTAGTTGCATCCTACACTTTTGGTCGTTTCCCTAAACCCTCCTAAAATGAGTCTGTAGTCCTTAATTCATCTCCAGCATTTAGTATGACTCATTGGAACCTCTCTTTAGATCATCCCATTATTATTTACCATTATTCTACAAATTAGTATGTTTTCTCATGCTGAAAGGTTGTATCCAATTTTCTGCATGATGCCATCAGACTTACTTTGCCTATCTTTAGGGATCACAGTGATGGATTCAACAAGCCTTTTAAAATGCTAGAATCAACACCAGTTTAAAAAAGATTGCCACTCTCTCCTTTTGGGGGAAAACATGCATTATGTTCATCAAGTAATAGGCCTGTTTATAGCTGTTGCTTTTGAGTACACCTGATTTGTTCTGCACAAGATGGGGCAAGATGGCTGTGACTAATGTTTGGAAAACAGATTCTTTTTCTGAGACGAAACAGGAATCCCAGGGCCAATTGAACCTGTAGTTCTTTTGGCTAAAGAAATTTGAAAAGGTGGTCCAAGCCCGTGGTACATGTCTGCAACCCAAGTACTTGAGAGGATGAGACAGGAGGATCACAGGTAGGTCAGCCTCAGCAACTTAGCAAGACCCTGTTTCAAGTTACGAAAATGAAAAGAGCTGGATATGTAGCTTAGAATTAGAATGCCCCTGGTTTCACCATGAGTACCAAACAAGGACATTTTTTTTAATTAAAAATTAATTATAAGTAAAGTCCATGGAAAAGGAATTTAAAAGTAAAGAAATAATATTGAGAAAGGAAAAGACTCTATTCCTTGGGCTGGCAGTAGCAGTTGGTAATCTAGATAATCATTAGTGGATAGAGGATAAAGGGAGGGATTCAGGATGATCAGCCAGTATTCTGAGAGTTTCTTTTCTTTTTCTTTTCTTTTCTTTTCTTTCTTTTTTTTTTTTTTTGTGGTACTGGGGTTCCTGACAGCCCTTATACCTCCGGCTATACTCCCAGACCTATTTTATACCTTTATATTTGGAAACAGGGTTTCTTAAGCCAGCATGGAAGGATTCAAAACTTAGTGATCCTCTTGTCTGCGCCTCCCAAGTGTGGGGATTACAAGCCTGGGCCACCACGCCCAGCATTTTGAGAGTTTCTAAGGGGAAAGGGGCAGGAACACAGAGGCAGGTAAAAATTTTAAGGCCAAATTGGATTTTAGTGGACTCAGGACTCCTGGTTGTGAGTTAGAGCACAAGGACAAAGCAGATGAGTGCTGAAGCTCAACAGGAGACATGTGGGGATATTGATTAAACAGAAAGAAGAAAAACAAAACAGAAGGTCAGAGCTGAAGGGCATTTGAGTTGAACCTGAAAGTGTTGGCTTGAAGTACCCACTCGTGTGGACTTATCCTGAAAGCTACATGGTGACTGCATAAGACATCAAATGTCAGTAAGAGAGAAAGAGGGATAAGACGGTGGTCAGTCTCAAAAGTGAGAAATATAAGCTTTTATGTTTTATGTTTTCTAATTATTTTGTTTGTAAATTTATATTGACATTTGTATAGTGTCTACTTTAGTAGAAAGAATTTGGGGCTAGAATAAGAGATGATGTGTTTAGTCCCACTTCTGCTAATAATTTGCTAAACAGCGTTACTTTTTTATATCTATATTGTGTTAGTTAACTTTTGGTCCCTATAGCAAATACCTGAAATAATCAACATATAAGAGAAAAGGTTTGTTTTAGTTCATCATTTTGGACCTTCCAGTTTATGATTAGACTTTGTTGCTTTTCAATCTATGCAGAGGCAACAAATCATGGTGGGGAATACTTGGTGGTACAAAACCTCTCATTTTATGTCTGGGAAGTAAAAAAGGAAAGAGAGGGAAGGGGATACAGTCTTACTATCCCTTTCAAGTGGGATGCCTCCAATGATCTAAAGACCTCCCACTAGGTCCCATCTTTTAAAGTTTCCACTACCTTCGAATATAGCACACACTGGAAACTAAGCCATTTTAACAGGTGGACATTTGGGGTTTAACTTAATCCAAACTATAGTATATATTAGATTTTTATATCTGTGGGTCACATTTCTGAAATAAAAAAAAAAAATTGGCCTGGAAAAAAATAGCCACCATCGTGGAGCTGAGAGCCCATGAGCCTTGGACTGGAGTGTCACAATTTATTAGGTATGCAATTTGATTAAAAGGCTTTAAACTCTTCAATTCCAGTTTTCTCATTTGAAATATCTTAATAACAAACTTTTAAAAACATTCTTGTAAGGAATAACAATACTTTTAATATAATAAATTTTTCATAGAGAACACTGAAATTTTATAAACACTCAAAAAGGGGGCTAATTATTTTAGATTCTAGTATTTTTTATTTTTAATATTTTATTGGTGAATTATGTTCATACATCATATTGATAGGAAAAAACGTGTGTGAATATACATGTACACATCACCCATTGAGCCCCTTTACATTTTTCCTCTTTAGTGTATGATAGAATTTGATGATTTTAGAATACAGAATGCAGGAAGAAATATTAGTAGTCTCATCCCTCCTTTTATTTATCTGCCTTCCCTCTCTTCTCCTTCCTTTGCCTTCCTTTTTTTTTTTTTTTTTTTTACTTCCTGTCTTTTTATTTGGTAAGCTAGAAATTCAGCAAGCTTAGGGAAAGGAAAATATTAAAACAAACTTGATTGTATTATGTAAATTAAGCACTATCTAAATATAAATACAAACATTATATTAAGTATGTACCTGAAAAATAAAATTGGGGAAATGATTTAGAGTTCTGTTTTTTAATTTAGGGTTTGTAAGATAGTTTTATTACTTTTTCTAGAGAGTTGGACCTGTTTGTTTCTACATAATTGGACTTATTTTTTATGGAATTGCAATAATAAAGATATCAGGTTCAGTGTCAATATTCTTTTATTTGCAAAGATCACATAGTTGTATCTACATATTCATGATATTTATGGGATTTAACACATTAAAAATTTAAGCAAGCCTTGGCATGGTGGCGTGTGCTTGTAAAATCCCTGCACTTGGGAGACTGAGACAGGAGGATCACACAGGTTTGAAGCCAGCCTCAACTACTTAATGAGGCTCTCAGCAACTTAGTGAGACCCTGCTTCCAAATAAAATAAAAAATAGGTAAAAAGAAAAGGGAAAAAAAAGAATTTAAGCACTAAGTGCATTTCAGAGAGGTGTTAGCTGCCTCATCAACCTGGAGTGAAAGCATTTGTCCATCTCTGGGTCTGCCTAACTAGAAAAATTGAATATTCTATAGGGTGAGGGTAGAAGGAGGTTTTGTACATTTTCTTAAACCTCTTACACAAGCTTCTGAACCTTATGCACTATAGAATTTTGATAAATGTTTAGAAGAACCACTTTCTTACATTCATTTTTGTATCTGAACTCAAATTCTGGAAAGATCTTGAGGACTGTAACTGCAAAATAAGTAGCTTATGTACAAATGAAGATTACATGGCCCTTTTCTACTCAGAAATCTCAGTAGCTATAACTAATATCATCCAAAGAAGAAGGCTTTTGGTTGGAGAGGCATATCAACAATGTGGGGGTGAATGAGTACACTTTTCTCAAAATACCCTTTAATGCTATCATGAGATATGATCTACAACGATTAGCTCATCATTATAATGTGGTGTGATATTTACAATACTCTTATGAGGTTTATGTGCATAAGTGCCCCAGTTCATGAAAGAAAACTAAAAGGCAAAATTATTTTACATCAATGCTTACAGTTCTGAGCAAATAATTTACTGATTGGGACTATTTAATTTTCTGCAGGTAGATAGAATCGAAGAGTCTGATAAAGGTCTTAGGGAATATTTATAAAGTTAATTTATTCAACTATTCATTACTACTTAGCTGATGCTAAGTATAAATGGTAAAACTGCAGAATTTATTCCCCAATAAGTTCACCATTTACCCATTAAATGAATAATCACATGAATGAATATAATTACACATTTATGTAAGCCCTATAATAATTAAACTATTACCCTGAAGCAGAATATGTATTCAGAATTTATCATGTGGTCGAAGAATTCATGATTTTGCTTGAAGAGGTTCATTTACTTCTATCTGGAGAATGGCTGTGTATTATGAACAAAAGGCAATTTGAATTAGAAGGATAAAAAAGGGTCACATTAAAAATATGTCCTGAGAGTTGTTTTCACAAAAATTGGTGGTAGGTTGGTAATCTGAGTTGAAAAATGTTTCATAAACTAGCTGTAGACTTCTTGCATGAGTAGTTGGATGTCAGGAGAATAGATGTACAGTGTTCTGATAAGAGGACTAGCACTGGGCATGGTGGTGCACGCTTGTAATCCCCATGCTTGGGAGGCAGAGACAGGAGGATTGCACAGGTTCGAAGCCAGCCGCGCTGGCTTAAGAGACCCTGTTTCCAAAAACTAAAAAAAAAAAAAAAAAAAAAAAACAGTATAAAATAGGTCTGGGAGAGTATCCTGGAGGTATAAGGGCTTCCAGGAACCCCAGTACCACCACCACCAAAAAAAAAAAAAAAAAAAAAAAGAGGACTAGCACTGATTCTTAAGTTTGCCATACCTGTGAATCAGCTGTAGAATCAGGTGGGTCATTCCATCCTTGAGTTGCAGATGCCATATTCACCAAGAGGGCAAAAGTTTGCAAGATGTTTTTATTTATATTATTCTAACATCACTGGGATTGAAAATCTGTTGGGAGAATTTCTCCCAAAGGAACCAAAGCATTAGTTTGGAAGATGGCTGATAAATCAATATGTACCTATCATATATTGAATAAACACTTCTCTTTAAATTCATTTTCATATCAGATGAGTTCCTAAAGGGTTGTTATCATTTCTATAGGTTTAGAAATCATACTACCTTTGCAGAGAAAATATAATTTGTTCTAAATAAAAATTTATTATTCCTATTCCAGTACCTATCTGTAATCCCAGTACTTGGGAGGCTGAGTCAGGATTGCAGGTTCAAGGTCATCCTTAACTACTGAGATCTTTGGCCACTTAGTGAGATCCTTTTTCCAAAAAAAAAAAAAAAATATATATATATATATATATATATATATATATATATATATATATATTTAAAGCTTTGGGTCTGTAGCTCAAAGGTAAAATGCCCTTGGGTTCAATCTCCAATACTACTACTACTACTGCACACACACACACACACACACACACACACACACACACACACACACATACACATACACACCAGAAAAGAAAAAGAATTGCTGCTTTACATTTTTCCTCTTTAGTGTATGACAGAATTTGATGATTCTAGTATAGAGAATGCAGGCAGGAATATTAGTTCTGCAATTAAGGAAACTAGAGGGAAAGAAAGATCTTTGTGGGCCAACTTTGGAACATAAGCATTATTCTTGTCTTAGTTTGAGCTCCAAACAACTAATAAAATGAATAGAAGAAACATTTCGGGGTTATCTCTGCTCTGGTACATGCTCTCAGTTGGTTCTTAGTCATCTTAACAGGTGTGTTAGTCAGATTTCCCTTGCTATGGAAAATTACCTGAGCAAAACAACTTAAAAGGGGAGGAAGTTTTATTTTCTATGTCTCTTGGTTTCAGCAGTTTCAGTGTGTCATCACTTGGCCACATCGTTTGGGACTGTGGTGACAGAGTGTCGGGACAGGAGCACACGGTGGAGGAGGTTGTTCCTCATGGGAGCAGGAAAGCAAAGACAGGAGGAGAAGGGTCCCACTGTCCTCCTCAAGGGCCTCCCACTCATGACCTAATTTCTTCCTCTGGGATCCACCTGCTAAAGAAAAGCTCCACCAACCACACAGGCTGGCAGCCAAGACCTGAGCATGTGCACTTTTAGGGACAGTTAATATCCAAAACATAACAGAGAGCCATATCTTTTTTTGTTGTTCTTCTTTTCATGGTGCTGGGGATAGTCTACCTCCAAGCTGCACCCACAGTACTGAGCCCCCTTTTTATTTAAACAGGTCTCTCTGAGTTGTTGAGAGTCTTACTACTTGCTAAGGGTGTCCTTGAACATGTGATTTTCCTGTTTCAGCCTCCCACAGCAGGATATTATTGCCTTTGACTAATGAATATATTTATCTATAGCTTTGAAAGGAATGTTAGACTATTTAAATATTATACCTTTTTGTTACATTGTAATTACACATCATTGCTAGGTTCAGAGTGATACATCTACACAGGGCCCATGGTGTGTTTCCCCACACATCCCTTCCACTTTCCTCCTTCCACCTTCCTCCCCATACATGTTAGTGAGATTGGTAGTGACTTCTTTACATATGAACATAGCATTATTTTGTTTTACTATGAAAGTTTTTATTGAAAAGTAAAAAATATCTCTGAGTGGTAAGATTTTGGTGATCACTGATGTGGTAATTTCAAGGGTGCAGCTCTGTCCATTGACTCTCACACACACATACCTCTTCTTGAGTAGAGTCTAGGATCCTACCTCTTCTGAGGTAGACTGTGCACAACTGTTTACCAATAAAGCCAACACAGTTTTAATATAGGAAGACTATTGGAAAGATTCAAATATAAATTCATGTAAAATTTTGGAAGAAATTAAAGAAGTACACATAGGATTTTCCCCTGATCTGAGAAATCATTGTTTTAAATTCACAGTATGATTATTAAAAAAAATCATGTTACATTTTCATCCTTCCTCATCATTTATTTTTTCAATTTGGTGCTGCAGGGTGACCTGCCTCCATTTCCAGGTGATACAGAGATCTTTTAGGATTTTTTCAATGTTCCTGCCTGAATGGCTGTGATAGTCCTTGGAAGATGGGAAGGGGCAAGATTATACATGCTGCTAGTATTTTTATTTATTTAATATCTATTTATTGAAAATAACTTTGTGGATATTTAATCTTTGTTGAGTTATGGAATCATTTTATATACAAGGAAACTCATAATGCATCTCACTGCCCTTATAATAAATTTCAGTAAGTGCAGAATCGCAGTAATTTGTGAAGTTTAGCATGTGCTTCCATGGTGGTGTTGATTGGACACTTGAAGTCATCATGGAGATGGATCAGTTGGATCTTAACTCTTTTGAAGGTTGGGTTCAGTCTCACAGACAAAACATAGAGGGCTGTTAATAAATTGACATTTCCAGACGATTTCCATGATGGTGACAGAGAGACGCAGCGTCCCTCACTAGCTGAAGCAAACTAAGTTCAACTATTGAGACAGAAGTGTCTTAATACAGAAAAAATTAAATGTACCATCCAAAACAGACTTGGGGAGTACAGCAGAAAAAATCCAGCAACTGAACTGCAAGATTCACCACAACACACAAAGAAAGCAGATAGTGAGCTGAAGACTTGGCGGCCAGTGGAGTGTAGGCACAGGCACAGTGGCCTCAGGGCCGCTGGCCCAAATGGGACTTTTGGGTCTTTAACATTCCCAGAGAAGCTCTAAAGTCTGAAAGTGACCAGAGAGTTCCAATACTTGAAGTTGCTAGTGAACTGGAGCTCCTAGCAGCACTCAACAAAGGTGGCCTCACAGAAACGCCTGGAGATCTGCACCCAACAAAGGCTGCCTAGCAGACACGTCTGGAGATCTGCACCCAACAAAGGTTGCCTAGCAGACAAGCCCGGAGATCTGCAGGGACTGGGAAGTGAACCTGCTCACCTCGGGAGTGAAAAGTCAGCAGGATATGGGAGAGCTGCCAGAGCTTAAGAGCCACAGATTGGACTGCTAGCGTGAATTCAGAGGAGCCACGGACCCAGTGAACACACAGTGAGTACAATATATGTGAGTGCCAGTGTGTGCAAAGTGGGCCAATTCAACTCCGGGACCCAAGAAGAGCGCTTAAGGCGCAATACCTGTACAGGGCCACAAGGGGACACTCCAAGCAAATACAAGATTCACCATATATCAGCAACATAGTAGGACTGTTATCTCTTTTATCATTATTATTATTATTATTATTTTTACTATTTTTCTATCCTTTTATATTTTGTTTTTTACTATTGCGGTTTGGTATTGTTTGTTTTACTTTTTGGGTCTTTGGGTTTGTTTTGGTTTTTGGTTTTCTGGGGGGATAAGTTTTTTTTCTGGGGGGATAAGTCTTTTCTAAAATCCTAATACAAAGACTGGGCTAAAAATAATACCCACTAATGATGGGAAGACAGCAGAAAAGCAGACCTGAGAACTTTGAAAATATGAGAACTAGGAATAACGGAGAAATGACAGAAATCACGAATACTGACCTACAAGAAATGCAGGAAGGGGAGTTTCGAATCTTGATATACAATATGATGAAAGGATTTAAAACAAGTTTAGAGGAGATGAAAGATGAGTTATAAACACTAAAAAAGAATCAGAAAGAGGTTTGGAATGAAATGAAAGAGTCAATAAATGAAATGAATTCAGCAATAGAAAGAAATTCTGGAAGATTAGAGGAAATGGAAAGTAGAATATCACTGTTAGAAGACAGTACATCCAACACCGAAAACATAGTCAATAGTATGCAGAAGTCATTACAGCAAAAAAACCTAAACATACAGCAAATTTGGGACAACATGAAATGCCCTAACTTACAGATAAAAGGCATTGAAGAAGGGATAGAGGTACAGACCAGGGGCATCCGTAATCTCTTCACAGAAATAATTTCAGAGAACTTCCCAAATATGGAACGAGAGATATATCTTCATGTTCAAGAGACATACAGAACACCATTAAAACAAGATCAAAGAAGAAACTCCCCACGCAACATAATAGTCAAAATGACTAACATAGAGGCCAAGGAAAAGATCTTAAAAGCAGTGAGAACAAAAGGTCGGGTGACATACAGAGGCAAAACAATAAAAATCACCCCAGACTATACAACCCAGGTCATGAATGCCAGGAGAGACTGGTATGACGTGATCCAGACCTTGGAAGAAAATAACTTCCAACTGAAACTGCTCTATCCAGCAAAACTACTGTTCAAAGTCGACAGTGAAATAAAAGTGTTTCAAGATAAACAAAATCTCAAAAAATTTATGAATTCAAAGCCAACACTAGAGAAAATACTTAAAGAAATAAACCATAAAGGAGATTAAAGAAGCAGACTTCAGAACCAAAGAAGAGAGGAAAGTGATCAGAGGGACTTCTAAGTAAGGAAGAAAGAAAAAGCTACCAAACATGACAGAACACAAAATGACAGAAAACAAAAATCATATTTCCATAATAACTCCTAATGTCAGAGGACTTAACTCACCAATCAAAAGACATAGATTGGCAATGTGGATCAAAAAACATAACCCAAATATATGCTGTTTGCAAGAAACTCACCTAACAGCCAAAGACACCCACAGACTGAAAGTGAAAGGATGGAAAAAGATATACCATGCTACTGGAGAAAAAAAAGGTCAGGGGTAGCAATCCTGATATCCAACAAAACAGACTTTAAACTAAGACACATCAGAAGAGACAAATCAGGGCACTTCCTTTTATTAAAAGGAACAATACACCAAGAGGATATAATGATAGTAAACATTTATCTCCAAATGTGAATGCAACCACATTTGTAAAACAAACCCTTCAGGACATCAGATCTCAAATAGACCCAAATACAATAATTCCGGGATACTTCAATAGGCCTCTCACACCACTGGATCAATCTTCAAGGCAAAAAGTTGAGTAAAGACTCTTTAGAACTAAAGAAAATTATAAACCAAATGGACCTAATAGACATATACAGAACATTTAATCCAGAAACTACAGAATACACATCCTTCTCATCAGCCCATGGAACCTTCTCCAAAATATATCACATCCTGGTACACAAAGAAAGCACCAGCAAATTCAAAAGATGTAATATAAGTCCTTGCATCTTTTAAGACCATAATGGAATTAAAGTAGAAATTTGAGGAAACTCAAAAGAAACTATGCAAATACGTGGAGACTGAATGATACACTATTGAATGATGAATGGGTAAGAGCAGAAATTAGGGAAGAAGTAAAGAAATTTTTGGAATAAATGAAAACAGAGAACCAACTTACCAAAATCTCTGGGACACTATGAAAGCAGTATTAAGAGGAAAGTTTATTGCATTGAGTGCCCACATAAGAAGGACTCAGAATCACCAAGTTCAGACCCTATTGGCACAACTCAAGGATCTAGAAAGCCTGCAACAGTCCAACCCCAAAGCCAGCAGAAGACAGGAAATTATTAAAATTCGAGCAGAAATAAATGAAATAGAGAACAAAAAACAGTTCAAAGAATCAACAAAACAAAAAGCTGGTTCTTTGAAAAGGTTAATAGAATTGATAAATCCCTGGCCAACCTAACCAAAAGAAAAAGAGAATCAATGCAAATTACTAAAATCAGAAATGAAAAAGGGAGACATCACCACAGATAGTGAAGATATTCAAAGGATTATCAGAAACTACGTTAAAAATTTATACTCCAATAGACAAGAAAACATGGAAGAAATTGATAGATTCCTAAACATAGTTAACCTACCTAAACCGAACCAAGAGGACATAGCAAGCCTAAACCAACCAATAGCAAACAATGAAATAGAAATGGCAATAAAAATTCTTTTATCAAAGTAAAGCCCAGGCCCAGATGTGTTTCCAGCTGAATTCTACAAAGCCTTCAGTAAAGAACTAATATCAATACTTCATAACTTATTCCAGGAAATTGAAAGAGATGGAACTCTCCCAAATTCCTTCTACGAGGCCAGTATCACATTAATCCCCAAACCAAATAAAGATACCTCAAGAAAGGAAAACTACAGACCAATATCTTTAATGAACATAAATGCAAAAATTTCTAAACAAAATACTAGCCATACGCATTCAAAACCATATGAAGAGAATAATACACCATGACCAAGTTGGTTTCATCCCGGAAAAACAAGGTTGGTTCAACATACGCAAATCGATACATGTCATCCACCACATAAATAGAATCAAGAATAAAAACCACATCATCATAGCAATAGATGCTGAAAAAGCCTTTGAAAAAATCCAACACCCATTCATGTTAAAAACACTACAGAAAATTGGAATAAAAGGAACATAGCTCAACATCATTAAGGCAATATACAACAAACCCAAAGCCAACATTATACTGAATAGGGAAAAACTGCAAGAATTTCCCCTAAAATTGGGAACAAGACAAGGATGTCCACTATCACCACTCCTCTTCAATATAGTACTTGAGACTTGCCACAGCAATAAGACAAGAGAAGGAAATCAAAGGAATTCAAATAGGAAGAGAGGAATTAAAATTATTCTTATTTGAAGATGACATGATCCTTTACCTAGAAGACCCAAGAACTCAACCAAAAGACTTCTGGAGTTAATTAACAAATTCAGCAAAGTTGCAGGATACAAAATCAACCTAAAGAAATCAGAGGCTTTTCTTTATACCAACAATGAATCCACAATGAAAGAAATAAAACAATTCCATTCACTATAACCTCAAAACCAATAAAATACCTAGGAATAATCCTAACCAAAGATGTAAAAGACCTCTACAACAAAAAGTATAAAACATTAAAGAAAGAAATTGAAGAAGACCTTGGAAGATGGAAAGACCTCCCATGCTCATGGATAGGCAGAATACATATCATCAAAATGGCCATTCTGCCAAAAATGATTTATAGATTCAATGCAATTTCCATTAAAATACCAACTGCATTCTTCACAGACCTAGAAAAAGCAATCATGAACTTTATATGGAGAAAGAAAAGACCCAGAATAGCCAAAGCAATTCTCAGCAACAAGAATCATGCAGGAGGCATCACATTCCCAGACTTCAAACTATACTATAGATCAGTAGTAGTAAAAACAGCATGGTACTAGCACAATAACAGGTACACTAACCAGTGGAACAGAATAGAAGTTACAAAAACAAATCCACACACCTACAGTCAATTAATCTTTGACAAAGGGGCCAAACTCATACGCTGGAGAAAAGACAGACTTTTCAACAAACGGTGCTGGGAGAACTGGCTGTCCATTTGTAGAAAGATGGAACTAAACCCCTATATCTCACCATGCACAGGAATCAACTCGAGATGGATCAAAGACTTAGAAATCAGACCAGAGACTGTGAAGTTATTAGAGGAGAACATAGGCTCATCACTAAAACATATAGGCACAGGCAGTAACTTTCTCAACAAAACCTCCAAAGCTCAGGAAATTAAAGCAAGAATCAACAAGTGGGACAGCATCAAACTAAAAAGTTTCTTCTCATCAAAGGAAACCGTGAGTAACCTAAAGAGGAAGCCTACAGAATGGAAAAGCCACCATTCTGATAGGGGTTTAATATCCAGAATATACAAAGAGCTCAAAAGACTCTGCACTAGCAAAACAAACAACCCAATCAACAAATGGGCAACTGAAATGAATAGACACTTTACAAAAGAAGAGATACAAATGGCCAATAGATTCATGAAAAGATGTTCTTCATCATTAGCTATCAGGGACATGCAAATCAAAACTACCATGAGATTCCATGTAACCCCAGTCAGATTGGCAAGCATAAAGAAATCAAACAAAAATAAATGCTGGCGAGGATGTGGGGAAAGAGGAACTCTTACATTGTTGGTGGGAGTGCAAACTAGTTCAGCCACTATGGAGATCTGTGTGGAGATTCCTTAGAAAACTGGGAATAGATCCAACATACGATCTAGCTATACACTCCTGGGTATCTTTCCAAAGGGGTTGAAAACAGAGAACTACAGCAACATATGCATACCTATATTCATAGCAGCACAATTTATAATAGCCCAAATTTGGAAACAACCTAGGCCCCCATCAACAGATGAATGGTCTGTATAGCTATTCAGCTATAAAGGAGAACAAAATCACGTCATTCGTAAGAAGATGGAAAGGGCTGGAAAGCATTTTGTTAAGTGAGATCAGCCAAACACAGAAAGAGAAGGGACATAAGTTTCCTCTAATATGCCCAAATGAGTGAGCATTGGGGATACCAGAGGGACTCTAGACAATGGAAGGGAAATTTGAATGGAAAACTAAGAGAGGAAGGAGGCTGAACTTGATGGATGAGCGGCTATTTCCAAATAGGTGTAAAAGTATGAATATAGCAAGGTTAGCCTGCATATTAAGTATTGGGAGGGGGGAATTAAAGGTATAACATTTACTTTCAATAAAACAAATTTTTAAAAAATGATACATACACAATTTAGAGAAACATTTTAAAAATGTAAATCTCTAGTGGTAGCTGAAACTTCATCATGAAAATCAATAAAGTAATATCGTTCATTCTAAAAAATAAAAAAATAAAAAAAATGGCTGGAGTGTAACACAGTGATAAAAGTCCTGTGTCCAATCCCTAATACCACACACACACACACACACACACACACACACACACAATTTTTTTTGTGATATTTTTTTGTGATAATTTTTTTCACAATAAAATTTTTAGTATATCTATAGCTAATGGTTCTTATATTACTATTTTAATAAAAAAAGATTTAACTCTTAAAAAATGAATTAACATTTCCAAATGTAACCACATTCCAATACATGTTTTTAATCATTTTCATAAATGTGTTCAGATATCTTTTTAAATAAATTTACACTTTCTGTGAATTGTGAGCTCCTCCCAGCATGACAGTAAAAATTTTTTCTCCCCTTCCTTTCACATTATCTTTGTTGGTTTTAAATCCTTATTTCCTTTCTTATACTTAAGAAAGGAAATATATATATATATATATATATATATATATATATATATATATATATATATTGTAATATGCATGTGTGCATGCATGCATGTGCAAAACCATACATGCACACACAAACAAAATAATAAAGAATCAGCAATTGTTGTTTCTGCTCCTTATTAAATTCTTCTGTGAACTGTGATACATGTGGGTTTTACAGCATGCTGGGACAAAACAACGAAACAAACAACTTTCTAAAACTCAGTCAAGGTGTTCTTAGATTTGTGCCTCTATTATTTTGGTTTCCTTTTCAAATTATACTGTAGAGCTATAGTAACAGAAACAGCATGGTGTTGGCATAAAGACAGACATATAGACCATTGGGACAGGATAGAAGATACAAATACCAGTGTCACTCTCAGTGCTCCATATAGAGAAAGAAGGAGGTGTGAAGGCAGCGGGGTGGGGGGGCACCAAATGCTGTGCGCATGTATGTCACTGTCAACATGATTTACATTATGATATGAGACTATAATGTAAAAATAAAAGCATAAAAAAGAATACAGCATACAAAAACAAATCCTCACTTATTGCCAGTTGAATTTTGAAAAAGGAACCAAAAACACATGCTGAAGAAAAGACAGCCATTGCAACAGATGGTGCTGGGAAAACTGGGTATCCATATGTGGAAGAATGAAATTAGATCCTGATCTCTCAGCCCTGAACAGAAGTCAACTCAAGATGGATCGGCATCCCAGAAATTACATCAGAAACTTTGCAATTGGACCAACTCTCCAACATACAGGCGTTAGTAAATACTTCCTCAAAAAGACACTTTACAAAACAAAAATAAACACTTCTCAAAAAATACACACTTCTCAGTTGGGCATAGCGGTGCAAACCTGTAATCCCATGCAGTACTTGGGAGGCTCTGATTGGAGGATCACTAGTTTGAGGCCAGCCTCAGTAAACTTAGTAAGACTCCATTTCAAAAAAGAAACACACACAAACACACACACACACACACACACACACACACACCTCAGGAGTAGAAACACACCAAGTGATTGTGCATATATAAATGTATTACTTTGAATGTCACTATGTTGTATAATTATAATTATAGTATATTAATAAATTTATGAGTAAAATACAATTCAGTTAGCTTACGACTTTCTCCCATTCCTTTTTTCACATAATAATTGTGAAAAAATGTAAAAAGAAACCCATATATCCCCTATAACATAGGGACCTGTTATGTCTTGTAAATAATGAGAGTTCAACAAATGTTAATTGAATTGAATATCCCAGAGTAAAGTAACATGCATATGTCCTTCTTTGTTAAGTATTTTAAATGTCTCTTCTGCACATTTTAACTTTGCACTTCTCTTTTAGGGCTTGAAGATTTAGATTATAAAAGTGTTGCTACAAATTCACTTTACTATATAATAAATGTAGAGGGCAGTTTTAGTAATATTAAGCTAATATTTTTATAGATAGATAAATATTGATTAATAATAGTAAATTAATTTCTTGAAATTTTTTTGACATATATAGTTTTAAGGAATAGAATAATGCTATTGTATTTAGCAATTGATTTTCAAGAAACTCTCAAATACCAGAAGCTCTGAGAAGTTTTTTTTTGTCACCAAAAAATTGTATATCCTATTCTTGACTATATTGTTATGACTTTGTACTCTGATGATAACTATCTTTCCTTTCATATAAAATGAGATCACATTTAATCATAATGTTAAAAATTACAGACTAATATAGATTTACTGATGAGCACAATGTTTCAAATTTTAACAAAAGTTGAAGTTTTAGTTTTCTGTCATGCATTTTAACAGTGAACATAGCATTTTTAATTTGAGGATAACCGATTTACTAAAATCTTAGAAATGACATTCTATTAATAATTTGGAGATAAAGATATTATATAGAAAGGTAAATGCATCAGAATTAAATTTAGTGAGTATTATTTATAAAAACTGTATTTGTATGGTTCTTTTATTTTTACCTTTAGAAATGACCCAGTCTTCTTATTAATTAGACATCTAAGGAAAACTAATATACTAAAAGTAGATTTCTTTTCCTTGGAATATTAGAGAGATTTAGTTATTGAATTACTTATGTGGCTTTGCCTTTTCATTGTTTAGGAGGGACTTTTGTTGCATTGTGGCTGCATGTCATTTGGCAGTCCTACAATTTATGCTTTGAGACAGTCTGTTATATTTTGTAAATAGCTACTAATGTAAAGCATTTCATATTCTATAGTCTGTTCTAAACTGCAATAACACTGATTATAGCTGTCAGCAACTAACATAATCTGTTATTGAGTGTATTTTTAGAAACCTCTGTAGATTCACTATTGAATTCTTTGATTTGCCATTCTATTTTGTCAGTGAATTTGTCAACAATTCTGAATTTACATTTATTCTCTTTAGCCACCTGAGGTGTAATTAAAATGTACCAATAAAAGTATATTAAATAAGTACTCAATTCCAATCTCTTGTTACTTTGTGTGTAAAAGAAAAAATTTACTTAGAGCTGTGAACCAAAGAAAACCCATAGAGTGTGTTCAGCTGGATTTCACCACTCAATTTTACCTTTTTTCTCCTCCTTGTTTGAACTGAAATGTCTACAGCTAGTGTCCTATACTTGTCCCATTGTTTTTGGGAAGCAGATACTTTTTTTACTGAGGTACATGGACCCCCTATGTCTAATTTGCTGTTAAATCCATCCTAAGTCTTATATTTCTATCATTATTACTTATTATTTATAATAGAAGTGTAATAAAACAACAATAACAGTTACTGTTATTTCTAAAAGTTCCATTTGTTGCATTTCTTTGGATATTCTTGGTTATTTAAAAATATATTTTATAGTATATATTCTAATATTATAAAAATAATACACATACATAATTAAAAGGTTTTTGTAGTAAATTTATTACACCTGTCATTTCACATTTCTGTGTGTGTGTGTGTGAAAACAGATAAAATCTATTCATTGATTATGCATCTCTAAATAGTACAATTTAGATACTATAATCCTCATGTTGTGTGTTATATTTCTAGGCTTGTTTATCCTATACATCACCTGCTTTGTGTCCTTTGACCTATATTTTCCATTTCCTTCTCTTCTTCATAATCACTCTTTTGTTCTCTGCCTTCTGTACATTTGAATCTTTTATATTCCTAGAATAAGTAAGATGTAACGCAATAGTTCTCTTTTTATATCTGGATTATTTTGTTTAGAATAATTTCTGTGAGTTGTAGAAAATGAATTTAGTTCTTTATTATCATTGAGTACTATCCCATTGTATGTATGTACCACTGCTTTTTTGTTCATTCATTATCCAATAAACATGGAGGAGGTTTACTATCTTAGCTATCATGAATAGTATTGCAGTGAGCATAAGTAAAGCAGATATTTTTGCAAGTAGATGATTTCATTTCCATAGAGGACATGCCTGGAAGTGTACTGCTGGGACATATGGTAGTTCTATTTGTAATTCCTTTAGAAATGTCTATACATCCCACCTGTTAATTCTTGCTTTAATTTCCTGTGCTTTGGAGGTCTTGTTGAGAAACTTAATGCCTGTTCCTATATGTTGGAGTGTTGAGCCTATGCCCTCCTCTAATAACTTCACAGTCTCTGGTCTAATTTCTAAGTCTTTGATCCATCTCAAGTTGATTCCTGTGCACAGTGAGGTGTAAGGATTTAGTTCCATCTTTCTACAAATAGCCAGTTCTCCTAGCACCATTTGTCAAAAAGAGTCTTCTCCAGTGTATGAGTTTGGCCCCTTTGTCAAAAATTAATTGACTATATATGTGTAGGTTTGTTTCTGTGTCTTCTGTTCTGTTCCACTTGGTCTGTATGCCTGTTGATGTGCCAATACCATGCTGTTTTTACTACTATTGCTCTGTAGCATAATTTGAAGTCAGGGATTGTGATGCCTCCTGCATGGTTCTTATTTCTGAGGATTGCTTTCATTATTCTGGGTCTTTTCTTTCTCCATGTAAAATTCATGACTGATATTTCTAGGTCTATGAAGAATGTCATTGGTATTTTGATAGGATTTGCATTGAATCTGTATATCACTTTTGGCAGAATGACAACTTTGATGATACTTATTCTGCCTATCCATGAGCAAGAGAGATATTTCCATTTTCCAAGGTCTTCTTCAATTTCTTTCTCTTATGTTTTATAGTTTTCATTGTCTTTTAAATCTTTGGTTAGGTTTATTTCTAGGTGTTTTATTGATTTCGAGGTTAAAGTTTCTGCTCATCAAAGGAAATCATTAGGGATCTAAAGAGAAAGGCTACAGAATGGGAGAAGATATTTACCAGCCACCACTCTGATAGAGGGCAAATATCCAGAATATGCAAAGAACTCAAAAGACTACACTAGAAAAACGACCCAATCAAGAAATGGGCAACTGAATTAAATAGATACTTTACAAAAGGAGAGATACAAATGGCCAATATATACTTGAAAAAATGTTCAACGTCATTAACCCCAATCAGAATGGCAAGCATAAAGAAATAAAATAACATCGAATGCTAGTGAGAATATGGGGAAAGAGGAAATTTTACACTGTTGGTAGGAGTACAAACTAGTTCAATCACTATGGATACTCCTTAGAAAATTGGGAATGGATCCACCATATGACCCAGCTATACCACTCCTTGGTATCATTCCAAAGGGATTGAAATCAGAGAACTACAGTAACATATGCATACCATGTTCATAGCAGCAAAATTTTGAATAGCCAGAATATGAACCAATCTATGTCTCTATCAATAGATAAATGGATTGCAAAATTATGGGAAGTATACACAATGGAATTCTACTGAGCAATAAAGAAAAAAATCATGTCATTTGCAAGAAGATGGAAAGATCTGAAGAACACTATGTTAAGTGAAATCAGCCAAACACAGAAAGAGAAGGGACATGTGTTTTCTCTGATATGCCCAAACTAGGGAGTATTGAGATATAAGAGGAACTCCAGATAATGGAGAGCTAGAATGAAAGGGTAGGAGAAGAAAAAGGCTGATATTGTATAATGGAGGAGCTACGTTTGAATATGTGTAAGCGTATGAATGTAGCATGGTCAACCTGGACACTCATTGTTGGGAGGGGGAAAGGAGAAGTGGGCGGGGGAGGGCACTAACACTGTCTGAATGTATGCCATTTTCAACATGATCCTCATAAAAAAAAATTTATATTGCCATGAGCCATGTATCAGAGTTCTTTTTTTCCTATAAGTTAACCAATATCTCTTTATTTTTGGCTTTTTGATAACAGCCATCCTAATGAGTATAAGATGATATAGGTTTTAAACTTAAAATAATTTTTATGTTTTTCATTTTTATTTTTTTTTGGTGCACTGTAGTCATACATCTTATTGGTACAAGATGTTAGAGGCATACATGAACACATCACCCATTAGCCCTTACCCAATTCTTGCCTCATTTTCTCCCCTCCCTTCTCATTTTTGGCTTAGCAATTGATATCGATATGTTTGTAAAAGTAGATCATTTGCATCATAGCTTCCACATATTAGGGAGAGCATCTGATTTCTTATTTTTTTGTGACTGACTAATCTCACTTTGCATAATGTCTTCCAGTTATACCCATTTCTCTATAAATGACATGATTGTGTTTTACTTTATGGCTGAGTATAATTCCATTGTGTACATATCCCATAGTTTTGTACTCATTCATCTGCAAATGGACATTTTGGCTTGTTCCATAGTTTGGCAATGGTGAATTGTGAAGCTATGAACATAGATATGCATACATTAGTTTGGTAGTTTTGTTTCCTTTCTTTTGTGTAGATACCCAGAAGTGGTATTGCTGGATCATATGGTAAGTTCATCCCCAATCTTCTGAGGATCCTCCATACTCTTTTCCAAAGTGGTTGCACTAATTTGCAATCGCACCAACAATGTATCAGAGTTCCCACTTCTCCACATCCTCACCAGCTTTTGTTGTTATTTGTTTTTGAATGATTGCCATTCTAGTTGGATTGCCATTCTAGTACATTTGATTTGCATCTCTCTGATTGCTAATGATTTTGAGCATTTTTTTCATGCATTTATTTTCTTTGAATTTCTTTTATGAAGTGTCTATTTAGCTCACTTCCCCATTTTTTATTGGTTTATTTGTTTTCTTAGTGCTTAGTTTCTAGATATTAATAGTCTATCGGAGGAAAAATTGTCAAAAATCTTCTCCCATTCTCTTGGCTCTCAGTTGAGGTTAACAATACCTGACTTTAAAGTGTACTGCAAAGCCATTGTAATAAAAACAGCATTCTACTGATACAAAAAAGATACATAGACCAGTGGAGTGAATAGAAGACTCAGAAACAAATCCACCTAATTACAGCCAATTTATTTTTTACAAAGGGGCTCAAAACACACACTGTAAAAAATATAACCTCTTTAACCAATGGTATTGGCAAAACTAGTTAATCATATGTAGAAAAATGGAAATAAACTCCACTTTCTCACTCTGCACAAGAGTCAATTCAAGATGGATCAGAGACGTAGAAATTAGATTAGAGACCTTGAGGCTCCTTGAAGGGGGCATAGGTCCAACACTGCAAAATGTAGACATAGGTAAAAACTTTCTCAACAAGATTCCAAAGGCACAAGAAACTAAAAAGTGAATCAATAGGTGGGCTATAGTCTTAATTTGCACTTCCCTCATGATTAATGATGTTAAGCACTTTCTTCTCTATCTGTTGGTCATTTTTATGTTTCTTTTGAGAAGTGAATATTTAAAACTTTGGCCCATTTTTAATTGGTTGGTTTTTCTACTCTTGAATTTAATGTGTTCTTTATGAGTTTTGGATATTGACCTCTTCTCAGCTATATAGCATGAAAATATTTTTTCCCAAACTGTAGGTTACTGTTTAATTTTATTAATTATTTTTTGTGCAGAAAATTTTTGGTTTCATGTAGTTTCTTTTACTTATTTTTGCCTTTTCAGCCAAGTGTGGTATTAAAAAAAAATGTCGTTGTCAAGGACAGCCCAGGGTCTTTTCTCTTTGCTCTTTTGTAGGAATTTTATAGTTTCTGGCCTTATATCTACTTTAGTTGATTTTTTGGTATGAAGTGAAATAAGAGTCCAATTCATTATTTTGTATGTAGAAATCCACTTTCTCAGAACCATTTATTGAAGAGACTGTTTTTTGCCCATTATGTCCTCTTGATGTCCTTGTCAGAAATGGTTAATTCTGTATATTTAGATTTATTTGGGGGTTCTTAGTTCTGTTATAAATATTCATGGTTATTTTTATAATTCCTTGCTTGTTACTCATTTCAATTCTCTTTACATTTTGGATATATTATACATACTTACATTTTTGTGTACTATGCATACTATTTCTAATATTCTAAATCTGTGTTTGATTCTGTAGTTCATTGTTTTAGAAATCCCAATTCATGATGTGCTTTTCCTTCAGTATTTTTTGATATTTAAAAATGATTCTCATATATGCTTTCAAAACTTTTAATGTGAGAATATTATAGCATGTAACATGAATGCAAACTCTTCTAGAGAGGGTCTGCATTTATCAGGTACCTATGATTACTTGAATTAAGATGAATTATTGGTTTGAAGTTTTAGCAAATACTCAAATAGGGCCCACTTGAGTCCTAAATTATAAGGACCATTTTTCTCTCCTATTGTCAACAAGTTTTGAATCAGGGATTTAGTTTTCAGGCCCCTGTAAAATAAACATTTATATGTAATTCATGCTACAATCAGGAAATCTAGTCATTGGGATCCAAGTGGGATTGATCAATTATAGAACTCCTGTTTCATAAATTTTCTTGCCCCCTCTTACTTATGCTTTAAGTAACCACACAAACACACAAAAGAAGCTCAAGAACAATTTCCCAGAAATTTACTTATCTTTGACTTGTATCTTTAGCTTTTGATTGGTCCTTAGTTGGCTTCCAGGTTGTCAGAACATTTACATATACCTTTACATATTTTATTGAGCAGTTGTTAGTATTTCCATTTAGATTCCAAGTCCAGGTGAACAGTGTGTCATAATGCTGAATATATAAATCTTATGATTCACAATAGAAAGAAGAAATAAACAGGTGGATCATAAAAATTATGCATGCTAGAAGAATGCTAAAATGATGTATATAATATTCTAAGATAGATGGGAAAGTTAAATTATTTGAGCTCTTAGTCATAAGACTCTAAAGACATGGAAGATCCTGACATGTACAAATTATCTGATGGTGAGTAAAAAGATAGTAGAAACAAGATTTTGTGATAGACATATTTCTGCACAAGATACAAGATGGCACTGGTAGTGATACTTTCCAGATTTCTGAGACAAACAAGAGGGATTAGAGTAGTTTTTGAGTGAATGTGATTTATATTGATATATTCACAACTCATTTTTTACCTTTTCCTCAGTTATTAAGTTACATTACATTATATTGAGACTCCATATACTATACACATGAGGATAAGGTAGAAAATGAATTGATCACAGGCATTCTATGATAAATTATTGGAGATTAATTATTGAGGACAAAAACACTTGATGTAGATCTACCATTTGTAGTTTCCAAGACATGCAGGTGGACCTGTGACAGGAGAAAAAGAAACATGGTGTATGCACTTAGAGTATTAAGATTTCTTTCATTTATTTGTTTATTTTTTACTAGAGATTAAACCCAGGGGAATTCTACTTCCAAGTTACACCTCCAGCCCTGTTGTAATTTTATTTTTAAATTGGGTCTCACTAGGTTGATGATTCTCACTCCTTGCTGAGGCTGTCATCAAATTTGTAATACTCCTGTCTCTGTGTTCCAAGTACTGGGATTAGGATTCCAAGTACCAAGCCCGGCTTAGGATTTTTTTTTTAAAGATACTTATGAAATTGTCTCTATAATTCCTTTTATAAAGGAGAACTGTGTTAATCAGGTAAATCATAATGGGTGTTTTTGGCAGAGCCAACCCTTCTACTTGTGAGCCATGAAGCAAAGTGAGATAGGAAGGAATCTTTGATCCACAGTCTTCATTAGAGGGCACCCCCAATGACTTACAGCTATATAGAGAGAAAATATGGAGGATATTTTTGCTTATATATTATGTGCTTGCGTATAAATTGAGCATGGATATTGATAGGTATTTAACTTTGTGAGCTGAAAAAAGATTTCTATCATGAAATTCACTCTTATAGAACTTAGTAACTTGAGGAAAAAGGATAAAGTTGTAATTTAAAATATTTAAGAACAATTAAATGATAATCCTTCTGATATTGACTTGAATTGTAGTAAAATTGCAGAAAAGGGTTATCCTGGAACAAACAGAACTTCATCTATGGTTGTGTAAACTTGAAGTCAGAATAGAAAAAAACACAGCCAGTCAGGGCTTGGGGAGGAATACACAAAAGAAATAAGCACAGATAAAGATCCATTTGATGAAAGAAGAGGGAAATTGTAGAAGCCAAGGATTTAATAAGCACAGTGGAAAACTGAGACAGCATAAGAGAAAGTGTGGCATGTTTATTATATTATATCATACATATTAGAGAATATGGAGGCATCGAAGATTCTTGTGCAGATGAGTAGCATGTTGAAGTGATTTTAGAAGTTCATCTTTCTCTGTAAGTGTGGATCTATAGGGTAAACAAAAGATGGAGACTAAGAATTTATTTTGTTTGGGCGAAACCCGTCTATTTGTAGTATGCTTTTTATTTGATTATATAAAAATAAATATTTTAATTTATTTTGTATGTTAATATAAAATACTAATGTATATAAATGTATTGTTTTATTATTTTAGAGGAATTCCAGGGAGGAAATGTGGTACAATCATTCTTACAGCAGAGGAATTAAACTGTTGCAGGGTAAGTAAATATTTCTTTTTTAAAAATCATTTCTAATAATTTCTTTGAAGTACTTTCTGAGATTGTACTTTAATAACTGTCAAGTAATTTTATCAAAGTACTTAAAATAAGTCTTTACATAGTTCTGTTATTCATCAAATATCACAATAGCTACTTTACACTGTGGCCAGAGATTACATCAAACAGTTATTTTAATAAACTTTTTAAAGTATTAACCAGTATGAGACTAAAATCTAATATCAACAGTGCTTTTTTAGGCAGTTTCATAAGAAATTGTCAGTTATACCAATATCAGTTCAATACCTGAAAAAATCTTGAAAGTATATGTCTACTTTTGAAGGAATATTTCTTATCACTTTAATTTACTTTATGTATGATTTGTTCCACTCCCCCCTTATTTCTAAATGAGTTATTTCAAAATGTATATTTGTTTCATCTTCTGCCAGCTTCAAAGATCCACATTTGAAAAAAGAATCAGCTACCACTCCAACTAGGAGTATGACTTAGAGCACCTTGTCTGTCTTTCTGGAAAGCTGTTATTTTTAGCTGTGATTTGCTGATACATCCATTGACTCATGTTCAGTGATTTCACTGCTGACAAGAAATGATGTGATGGGTGTGAAATGCCACTCCAGTGGAGATGATGGCTTGCAGAGTCTGAAGCCGAAAGTATCTGTTTCATTTGAGTCCATGGATCCCTGAGAGTTGTTATTTCTGGAGGGAAAAAGAAAAGTGTTTGCCCTAGGTTATACCTCTAGGAATTTTGTTTTCAATTTCTGCTTAATGACTTTAGAACAAAGCTTCCAAAGAATACCAAAAGCCTAACATTCTGACATTGGTCACAATCTTTATACACTGTGGTTTTTATTATCCCAAGATATTTTTTAATTTAGTTAATTATAGTAGATTTATTTACATTATATATTTGTTAGTACAGGGAACTATCTGATATTGACATGATAGAAACTGAGAATGTAAATTGATTGCATAGCTTTGGGATTCTAGAGAAAGAGGGAAGAGAAAAAAGTGAGATAATCATAGGCAACTATAGTAACAGTTTTGTGGAGAAAATTCAGTGAGAATGATTTAAAACAGAATTCCAGTACTTAAATAGTTAAAAATAATTAATTATTGAGGCTTTCTTCTTCTGCCTGTGTTGCAGGAGAGGGGGATACCAAGGACTGAATCCAGAGGTGCTCTACCATTCAGCTGCACCCCAGCCCTTTTGTTTGTTTTTAAACAGTCTTGCTAGGTTGCTGAGAGACTAGCTAAATTACTGAGGTGGGCTTCAAACCTGTAGTCCAACTATCTCATCCTCCCAAGTACTGGGATTACAAACGAACATTGTCATGCCCTGCTAAAGCCTTTCTATCCTTCATCCTGCCTTTATTCTTGTCTCCTGGGACAGGTCACAGAAACTTCAGTTTGTTATATATAAAATCTGGAACCTACCTGCAGTACTAAGGCTATTG
Source organism: Muscardinus avellanarius (assembly GCF_963383645.1). Classification (NCBI taxonomy): domain Eukaryota; kingdom Metazoa; phylum Chordata; class Mammalia; order Rodentia; family Gliridae; genus Muscardinus; species Muscardinus avellanarius. The sequence continues at coordinate 83,223,938 of NC_137797.1, forward strand.
ATATTAAAGTCCATCAGAATTAAATTGCCTTTTGGTCCTGCTGTCAGTTTGTACTTGGTCTTGTCAAGTTACCTGACTACCTGAAGATTTACTTTCTGTATTTGAAGAAAAAAAAAAACTAAATATGTGAACCAGCTACTAAAGCATCTGCAAATATTTATCTCTGATAATTGACTACCATAACTCTAAAGTATAAGACAGTGCAATTTGCATATACTAAAAATGCCTTATAAAAATAGTACAATTATTCACATGTAGAAATGCTAACTGTTATCTTTTTTTTTATAAAAGTGGAATAATGTTTATACTTCTTGGCTTTGAATTTGTATATGGGTCTTATAAAATGTGCTTTACATAGTGAGAGAGGGAAAAGAAAGTTAACATATTAGTTAATATGTTATTCTATTAAAAGCCTAAGCTTATCAAGATGATTAAGTACTCCTTGAACACATTATTATAAGTTCTATTTCAAAACAGAATGAAGCAACTTAAATACCTTCTACTTAAATTTTGTTGCATTACTTGGAAGAATATAGAAAATGTTTTATAGTTTCCATGCAAATGAAGTAGAATTTGTTATTTGTGCTTCTGTGTACTTTTACTCTCTCCTGCTACTTCAAAAACATCTGAAATTATCTTCTCAAACATAAAATATATTTTCTAAATTATCTTATAAAGCATAAAATATATTTCTCATAGTTAGAATCATAGAGCTAATATATTATGGACATTGCTTATAGTCTTAGTATAACTTTACCTTATGTTCTCTAAATTCTAATGGTTAACTATAGCTTTCCAAGATAATTACCATTATCATTAATACTTATAAGCCTTGAAATAGATTTTTTATGGTAGCATATTAGAGTGCACAAGTGTATTCAAAGCAATGTTGATAGCTATTTCAGAAGAATCAATGCCTTTTTGCTTTATATTTTAGATATTCTAAAAGAATCAGTTATCATTCAGAATTTTAATGAAATTATTTTACTCACATTCAGTGTCATACAAACCTACTAGTTCTTTTTTGTTGTTGTTGTTTTTTTTTTTTTTTTTTTTTTTTTGGTGGTACTGGGGATGAAACCCAGGGGCCATTTGCCTCCCAGCTACACTCCCAGACCAATTTTATGTTTTATTTGGAAACAGGGGTGAAATCTTAGGGTACTTTTGATTTGCATCTCTTTGATTGCTTATGATGTTGTTCATTTTTTCATACATTTATTGGCCATTTGAATTTCTTCTTTTGTGAAATGTCTAGTTCACTTGCCCTTTTTTTTTGGGATTATTTGTTTTAATGTAGCTGAGGCTGGCTTCAAACCTGTACAATTCTCCTGTCTCAGCCTCCCAAGTACTGGTATTACAAGTGTGCACCACCATGCCCAGCTATAGTTGTTTTTAAAGCAGACTGTCATAAACTCATGCAGCGAGCATAACCTTTGGAGTCAGGACATTTAAATTTCAGTCTTGTTTCCTTCACTGTTCAGATAAGCAAAGTTATAATATAAACTTGGAGACTTAATTTTCACATTTATAGAAGAATAATACAATGTATTTATGCCAGACATAGTAACACACACTTGTAATTCAAGTACTTGGGAAGCTGAGACAGGAGGATTGCAGGCTTGGATCCAGCCTCAGCTTAGTGAGGCTCTTTGCAACTAAGTGAGATCTGTTTCATAACAAAAAATTTAAAAAAGTAGGGCTGTGTGTGTAGCTAGAATGCCCCCTGGATTCAGTGCCTAGTTCCTCAAAAAATTTTTAAAGCCAGTTTTTGTATGTATGTATGTATGTATGTATGTATGTATGTATGTATTTAACTTTTGATTAGTGAATTGTAGTCAAATATCTTACTAGAGTACAAGATGGTGGAGGCATACATGCACACATCACCCAATTAACCCTTACCCAATTCCCACCTGATTCCCTCCCCCTCCCTCCTCATGTTTGGCTTACATCATGTACAATAGAAAATTTCCCTCTTTCCCCCTCCCATCCCCTCAATCAGGTCACCTTCTTTGCTCATCTATAGTATCTACTTCTTCGTTTAGAGTTCCTCCTATCACTTATTTTCTCCCTAGCTTTTGCATATTTGGGAGCGCATACAATTTCTTACTTTTCATGACTGACTAATCTTACTTAGCAAAATATCCTCCATTTCCACCCATTTTCCTGTAAATGATATAAATTTGTTTTTTATGGCTGAGTAAAATTCCATTGTTTACATATACCATAATTGTGTAATTCATTCATTTTTTTGATGGACATCTTGGCTGGTTCCATAGTTTGCCAATTGTGAATTATACAGTTTTGGACATAGATGTACCTGTGTTCGTTTGGTAGTTTGGTTTCCATTCTTTTGGATACATACCCAAAATTGGTATTGCTGCATCATAGGGTAAGTTCATCCTCATTCTTCTGAGGATCCTCCATCTGGTTTTTCAAAGTGGATGCACTAACTTGCAATCCCACCAACAATGAAATAGAGTTCCCACTTCTCTGTATCCTCGCCAGCATTTGTTGTTTGTGTTTTAAACGATTGCCATTCTAGTTGGAGTTAGGTGAAATCTTAGGGTACTTTTGATTTGCATCTCTTTGATTGCTTATGATGTTGTTCATTTTTTCATACATTTATTGGCCATTTGAATTTCTTCTTTTGTGAAATGTCTAGTTCACTTGCCCATTTTTTTTATTGGATTATTTGTTTTTAGTGTAGAGTTTTGTGAGTTATCTGTATATTCTAGATATTTGTCCTCTATCAGAGGAGTATGTGGCAAAAATCTCCCATTCTCTTGGCTCTTGGTTGAGGTTCTTGATAGTTTCCTTTTCTGTACAGAAGCACTTCAGTTTAATGCAATCCCATGTTTTGATCTGTCTTTTAGTTTCTTGTGCCTTTGGGGTCTTGTTGAGAAAGGTTTTACCTATGCTTATTTGCTGCAGTGTTGGATCTATGCCCTCTTCAAGGTCTCTGGTTTAATTTCTAAGTCTTTGGTCCATCTTGAATTGACTCGTATACAGGGTAAGAAAGTGGGATTTATTTCCATTTTTCTGCATATGATTAACCAGTCTTGCCAATACAGATGATATATTTTCCAGTATATGATTTTTGCCCCTTTGTCAAAAATCAATTGGCTGTAAGTGTGTGAAATTATTTCTGAGTCTTCTAGTCTCCATTAGTCTGTGTATTTGTGCCAGTACCATGCTATTTTTATTATTATAGCTTCGCCGTATAGTTTAAAGTGATTCCTCCTGGATGGTTTTTGTTGCTGAGAACTACTTTGGCTATTCTGCATTTTTTGTTGTTCCAAATAAATTTAATGACTGATTTTTCTTTGTCCGTAAGGGATGACCTTGGTAATTTAATGGGTATGGCATTGAATTTGTAGATGACTTTTGGAAGTATGGGCATTTTTATGATATTTGTTTTGCCTATCCATGAACATTGAAAATCTTTTCATTTTCTAAGGTTTTCTTTGATTTTTTTTAATGTTTTATAATTTTTTTGTAGAGGTAATTTACCTCCTTGGTTAAGTTTTGTTTTGTTTTGTTTTTTGTGGGTCTGGAGATGGAACCCAGGGGCATTTGGCATCCAAGCTACATTCCCTGCCCTATTTTTTAATTTTTTATTTTGAAACAGGGTCTCACTAAGTTGCGGAGGGCCTCACTAAGTAGCTGAGGTTGTCCGCGTACCGTGGATTCTTTGATCGCAGCCTCCCACATGCTGGGATTACAAGCATGCATCACCATGCCCAGCTTACTTGGTTAAGTTTATTCCTAAGTTTTTTTTTTTTTTTTTTTTTGTGGGATATCCTAAGTTTAAGTGATTTCTGGATTTCTTTATCAGTGGACTTATGGTTGGTATACAAAAAAGCTTCCAATTTTTAAAGGTTCATTTTGTATCCAGACACCATGCTGAATTTGTTAGTTGTATAAGTCTTTGGGTTGGGTTTGTTAGTTCTTCTAAGTATAGTGTCATGTCATCTGAAAATAGTGAAAGTTTGAGTTCCTCTTTTTCTATTTGTATTCCTTTGATTTTCTTTTCTTCCCTCATTGCTCTGGTTAGAGCCTCAAGTTCTCTATTGAAAATAAGTGGTAATAATGGTCATCTTTTTCCTGTTCCTATTTCTAGAGGAAATTCTCAAGTTTTACCCATTTAATATGATGTTGCCTATGCACTTACTGTACATTGCCTTTATGATGTTAAGGTATGTTCCTTCTATTCTGATTCTCTGCAGTGGTTTTAGCATAAATGAATGTTGGATTTTGTTAAGTGCTTTTCACAATCTATTGAAATGAGTTTATGTAATGAATTACGTGGATTAATTTTTGTATGTTTGACCCAGTCTTGCATACCTTGGATAAATCCTATTGGTCATGTTATATGATTTTCTTGATGTGGTTTTTAATCTGTGTTGCTAGTATTTAATTTAGCAGATTTGCATTCAAGTTTATCAGTGATATAGGCTCGTAGTTTTTCTTCCTTGAGCTATCTTTCTTTGGTTTTGGTATTAATGTGATTTTTGCCTTCATAGAATGTATTTGGGAGAGTCTCATTTCTTTGTATTTCACAAAATAGATTGAGGAATATTAGTTTTAGCTTTTCTATAAAGGTTTTATAAAATTCACTTGGGAAAACATCTAGTCCTGAAATTTTTTTTTTTTTTTTTTTTTTTTTTTTTTTTTTTTTGCAGGTCTAGGGATGGAAATCAGGGGCATTTGACCTCCAAGTTACACCTGCTGTCCTATTTTTATTCTTTATTTTGAAACAGGGTCTCACTAAATTATGGAGGGCCTCACTAAATTGCTGAGGCTGTCTGCGAACCATAATTCTCCAGTCTCAGCCTCTCGAATTCTGGGATTACAAACATGCACCACCACACCCAGATAGTCCTGCACTTTTTTCGATAGTGACTATAACTATTTCAATCTCTTTTATTGCTATTATTTGGTTTAAATTTTCTATATAATTTTGTCTCAATTTAGGAAGATTGTATTTATCTAGAAAGTTGTCACTTTATTCCAGATTGCCTATTTTGTTAGAGTATAGTTTTTCAAAGTAGTTTCTGATAATCTGGATTTCTACACTGTCAGTATAATATCTCCTTTTTCATATCTTATCTGCCGGAGCAAGCTGGCAAAAGTATGGGTTCCAAAGGGAGTAATGAGGATTAAAGAATTCAAGCATGGAAGGGCTACTAGTCACTACTAGGGCACCCTGGGTTTATTCTCTTGTGGTATTTATACAGTATCTAGCTTCAGGATACATAAGAATGCAAGCAAAACCCTGGTATAACACACCCTAATCTTAGAACAATAGCATCAATCTTTCTGAGAGAATCTTCATTGCATGACAATACACCTTGTTGACTCTGGGCCAAGGACAGTCAGAAGTACTCTTTTAGTAAAGATAAGGGGAAGACCTTAATGGTTTCCCACAGTTCCCCTTTTTTATTATTTTCAAAGAAAACTATGCCTATCTTAGGTTTTTTCCTTCAAGTGTCAAGGATTATTCGTCTTTGGATAATACAGAGCTATAAACTGTATATCCTGTCTTAGGTTTACTTGTCCCAAGGAAATCTTACCCATCATTTGACTACCAGCCTCTTAAATGGGGACAGTTTACAAACATAGATTTTCTCACTTCTGCTGAATAAAAATGTTCGCACTTTGTCCAAGGACCACACTTTTTCCTGAGTCTCTAATAAGCAAGGTATTGGCAATATTATGTAAAATAGGTATTTAATTAAGATATGTCCTCCAATTAACACTATGATTTCTACATGTTATATCAGCTTAACAGGGTAAACAAGTTATTGGTGGGCTAACATTTTTACCTTCTTTCTCTGTGTAACTAGGGCCCCCCAAGACTACACCTTTAATAGCACAGTTACTATCAGTCTTTGTACTTGTCTGCAATACCACAGGCGTCAACTGCAGTCATCCCATCTTCTTGACATTTTTATAAAAACATAAGGGTGTGCCGATTCTTTGTCTAGAATAATTAAAAGTTTCTGCAATGGGTGTAAAAATTCAAAGCAGAAAGTCCCAGCAATCGTGAGTTGTTACTGAAGACAGTGATCTCCTGTTGTTCCCAAACAGCTGGATGGAGTATGGGAGGATCTGGAACATTGGCCCAATATGCCTCAGTCATCATTGGAGCTGGGAGCATCATCAGCATTAATCCAAGGGTCTTCCATTTTTGCATGATCCATATGTTGCACCAGCCTCTAAGGTATCCACCATGCATTATCTTCATCCTGCGAGAAAACATAACATGTCCTCGTCCCCATATTAATACAGGGTCGGGAACTTTCCAAATTCCTGTACAAGGATCTTTCCATTTTAAAAAATTATTTTTGGAGGATGGATGCCAATATCTGTGTCTGCTGTGTGACCAGTTTTATCAGCATTCAAGAAATTAAGAATAAAAGCATGATTTAAAGAGTTCTGTGGAGAGACTTGATAAGTAAAATAAAAAATTAATGTGAGTAAAATAAAAAGTAAGTGAGTACGGCAGAATGTGAAAAACATGAGAGAGGTCCGGTACACATGGCATGTAAAGTTTTAATGGCACGGCTCTCCCGGGATTCAGGGCGAGGCACCTGGATCAGGGCCCGCGTGCCTGTCAGAAGCTTGAGGACGCGGGCTCTCCTTTTCAAGGTATGCATCTCGCGAGATGGGGGTTTACATACGGGAACGCCCAATTCTCGTGGGGGTTTCAGACCCTCCCTTGCCCTGCAGAGGTCATGTGACACAAAGTCACACGAGTGCAGGACCCAACTTATCATCCCGGCCTTTTGATGGTAGGGATAACGGATGACGATTGGACCCTCTAGCTTCTTCCTGCTGTGAAGGGGCGTCATCAGGGGCCCCAGGCCGGGAGGAGTCGGGAGTCCAGTCCCCCAGAAGGGGGTGCAGGTGGGTGCATAGCTGCAGTGCGAATTGGAGGTTACTCTGGACAGCTTTGTGATGTGCGCTTGAGGAGGCTTGAACAGGCAAGGGTTATTAAAGAAAAAAACAAATCGTGAGATTGAGCAGGTGACCAAAAAGGAGACTGGCTTACTCAGTACCTGGAGAGCTACCCTGAGCTGGCAAAGAGGATGGAGGTTGAGGGATCCAGGAGCCGTCAGTCTTCAGCCAGGCTGAGTAGGGCCAGTGGCGGGGCCTGGTCTGGAAAGGTGCTCCCTCTGTGTTGAGGCACCTGGGGCTCACCCTTTTCCAAGGGCACTGTTCCAGTGGCCCTCCTGGCTATACGTCTGGCACAGTCTGATTGGTGGGCGTGGCTTCGCCCCACTTCAGGCAGGCTCCTGGAGGTAGTCGTCGTTGCAGTCCTTCACACCTAGGTGGTGCTCCAGAGGGCTGAGCCGCCACCGCCAGCCGAAGGGCAGCTACCAGGGATCTGCTTTTTGGCAAAGTCGGAGTGTATGCTCCATCTCTGCCTGTTTCCCTCTGGAATTAAAACTTTAGATGCCATGTTAAGGTTCTGTCAGCTGTGACAGACCTACACTCACACACAAAGAGCACGTCCCGGGGCGGGTGTCTGGCAAGAATGGCAACGCAGACTCCCCATGGGCAGACAGAGGGTGTCACCCCAGCCCTGGCCTGGCCCCGGTTTTCCCGCAGCACCTAGGGCGTGCCCAAGCGGGCCGGAAAGGGAGCCAGAAGCCAAGCACGTTTAAGACCTTGCAGAGCGGCCGGGCAGCCGCCCAACAAAATTGCAGTCTGGTGGGGCCAAGATGGCGACTGTGACATCACCAGGCAGTGACTTCGCGCCATCACAAAATGGTGGCTGGTGGGAAAATAAATGGCAGCTGATAGGGGAGAACATTTGGAGGGATATCAGACTGCTTAGAAAAGTTCCTAACTATTCCTGGGCCACCGCAACCCATTTCCCAACCCGTATCAAGGCAGACAGGCTCTCAGGGCATCTGCTAGTATAAAGGTTCGACTTCCCATAATTGTTTCGCAGGCAGAAACGAAAAACAGGAAGTGGGCGTCCCCGATTTCCCTGCTCAATCGTTCGGAAACAGAGGTTAAGAGATAGAGAAGAACGTCTTCATCCCTTCTCAAAACTGGAGGATGACCTGGTCATCCAGAGGGTGGTCCCAGTTTACCAGGGGACAATGGGTCACCAAGCGCTTGGATTTTGGGGTCCCAGTGGACTGGAAGACCCAATTCCGGAACCCACTAACCAAGGGAAGGAGGCAGTTTACCGGAGTGAAGCGTTGCCGGCCAGTGCTGGCTGCAACAGAAGCGCTGAGAAGCTGCTGGGGGCGCGGTGGAGCTGGGGCGCGTGGATGCCAGTGGCTGGTGTGGACGGCACTGGTGGCTGGCGCAGGCGGGATCAAACGGTGGCACGCAGGTGGCATGGCTTGCCGGGTTTGCGGCGTGGAGACAAAATGGCTTCCAGGCATGTGGCAGTCGCTGAGGCTGGGCCCCGAGGAGCACCGCCAGTGAGCCTGGCTTGGGAGGGCGAAACGGAGCAGCAGCAGCAAATAGAGCTATGCCTGGCATGGGTGACTGTGGCGGACACCGAAGCCGGCTGTGCGCCACCCAATGAGCCTGGCTCGGGGCAGGTGGGGCAAATCGGCCAGAGGTACCGGCGGTGACTGGAGCGCCGAGCTGGAACGGCGGTTTTAGGAGGTCCATGCAGCAGGTAGAGGTCCTGGCCTGTGCAGGAGGTCGGCAAGCAGAGCAGTTGCCAGCATCATCCAAGGAGCCTGGCTCTGGGCGGTTGGAACTGACAGCCTGGCGGCCGGCGGAGCCTGCATGCCCCGGCGGTGGTGGCTGCGGCCGCGGTAGCAGTGGAAGATGGCTGTCGGCGCTCCAGAAGAGAGCACATGGGCAGGAAAAGATGGACACCGGCTCTCAGCAGAGCACAGGGCCGGAATGATGGCTGGAGACTCTCAGCAGAGTGCAGGATCAGAAAGACGGCCAACGGCTCTCAGCAGAGCGCGGGGCCGGAAAGATGGCCACCGGCTCTCAGCAGAGCGTGGGGCCGAAAAGTTGGCCGCAAGCTCTCAGCAGAGCTCGGGGATGGAAAGATGGCCGTGGACTCTCAGCAGAGCCCGGGGTGGGAAGAAGGCCGCCGGCTCTCCCGGAGAGCGCAGGGCTGGGGAAGAAGGCTTACAGTCCGGGCAGGCATGGGGCGGCAGCGGCGGCAGTGGTGGGAGCAACGCCTGCAAGCGGAGCGCTGGTGTGGGACCTCACAGTCGAGCTGCTGGCGGGTCGGAGAGTCCGGGGCTCAAAAAGAGAGTAAAAATAAAAACATAAAAAAAAAGAAAAAAATGGGGAGGGACCCAAGAGTTCTCCCAGTTCGGAACCAAATGATAAGTAAAATAAAAAATTAATGCAAGTAAAATAAAAAGTAAGTGAGTACGGCGGCTCTCCCAGGGATCAGGGCGAGGCACCGTGGGGCCCTTGCGCCTGTCCAAAGCTTGAGGACGCGGGCTCTCCTTTTCAAGGTATGCATCTCGCGAGATGGGGGTTTACTCGCGGGAATGCCCAGTTCTCGCAGGGGTTTCAGCCCCTCCCTTGCCCTGCAGAGGTCATGTGACACAAAGTCATACTAGTGCAGGACCCAACTTATCAAGACTTCTGGGAAGATGGCGACCGAGAAAAGCGGGGCTTAAGAGCCCCTCTAACAACCAATCTCCATTACCACAAAATCAGCGCCTTTCATAGCCAGAAAACACCATCACCAGAGAAACAAAAAATCACCAGGCTCCAGAGAGAAAGCGGACTGAGAACAGAGCTCAGAGCCACAGAGGAGATACACCGGCCTCATGCCCGAGGACGCGGCAGCAGCGCCATACTGCGGGCGGCAGCGGCGAGTTCACCGGACGGCTACAGCAAGCCTAGGTGAGCCGCTGTGGAACAGCCAGGCGGGATTTCTCGGCGCAGAGAGCATCTAAAGCTCCCAGTGGCTGAACTCAGCACATGCTGCAGGGATTCAGAGTGGAACTCAAAACCAAGAAGAAATACGCCAGCCTCACGGCCGAGGGCGTTGCAGTGGCACCATATTGCCACAGGCGGCAGCAGAGGCGAATTCACGGAGACTAGTACAGCTACATCTGCATACTCAAGAACAGTGAGTCAAATTGCGGGCCACCGAGGAGAAAAACCTAACCCTAACCCTAACTCCCTGGGACTTGACCCAGTGGGGGAGTGGCGGTGGCAGAGATATCACACCATAGGAGAACGTGCAACCTGGCACCCCCCACAGTCTAAAGCAGCCTCTATCGATTCTCTGGGTCGGAGACTCTGTGATACAACCCAGTAAAGGAGTAGTGGGGTCTGAGATACTACTGACTCGAGATCCAGATCACCTTAAGTGAAGTCATAGTGACTCAAGGGAAGAACCCAGAGAAGGCACAAACTTTCGAAATCATGGGAAAGAGTAATAACAATGGAGCAATGAATGCCCACAAACTCACAACATCAGAACCCGATAAAACAGAAAATCAGAGATTTCTAGAAGATCAAATAAGGAAAATAACTGTAGAAATAATACAGGTGCTTTGAAAAGAACTCAGAGAGAGCCAAAAAGAGATAAAGGATGCAATTAATGAAGTAAAGGCCTCAATTCAAAGCACAAACAACCGATTAAACCACATGGAGAACAGAATCTCGCTCTTAGAAGATGATCATTCCAAAAATGAACACATAGTTTCTAATCTAGAAAAACATATCCGACAGCAGGAATCTGATATTGAAGAAATATGGGCCCATTTTAAGAGAGCTAACCTAAGAATAATTGGAATAGAGGAGGGAAAAGAAAGTGAAAACAAAGGGATCAACAATCTCTTCAAGGAAGTAATAGCAGAAAATTTTCCAGACATAGAGCAAGAGGTCGATACACAGGTCCAGGAAACTTATAGAACTCCCTTAAGACAGGATCGGAGAAGAGGATCCCCACGCCACATAATTGTCAGAATGACCAATGTGGAAGCCAAGCAGAGAATCTTAAAGGCAACAAAAGCAAAGGGCAAAGTGACATTCAGAGGAAAACCAATTAGAATCACTCCAGACTTCCCAAACCAAGTCATGAGAGCCAGAAGGGCTTGGAGTAACATATTCCAAACTCTGAAAGAAAACAACTTCCAGCCAAAAATTTCCTACCCAGCAAAACTTTTTATCAAATTAGATGGAGAAATAAGAAGCTTCCATGACAAACAGAAACTGAAGGAATTTATGTCTTCAAAACCAGCACTAGAGAAAATACTCAAAGAGATTAACTACAAAGAAGAAATAGGTAACACACATCAGAACTAGAGAAACAAGATTTTCCATCCAACAGACAACTAAGATTGGTTATCTGTGGAGATTCATTATTTATGTTAGTCTGTTACCTATCTCTAAAGGGTATTGTTTGCCTTTATTGTTGTTAATTTTTAGGATTTCTAGTTGGAATATTAATATACCTTCAGATATAGCATTTGGAAATATTTTATCCCATTCTATTAGTAACTGTTAACTCTGTTTACATTGTCTTTGGATATACAATATGTTTTTTATTTTTTAGGGAGTTTGTATACTCTTCTGTTGCCTGTGCCATTGAAATCATAACCAAGAAATCACTGCCAATTTCAATGTTGTGAGGTTTTATGACCCAGATTTTCTCCTAAAAGTTTATAGTCTTAAGATTTATATTTAGGTCTTTTATCTATTTTGAGTTAATATTTGTATATGGGATTAGGTAAAGGTCCAATTTTATTCTTTTCCATGTAATTATTATTTTTCAACAATATTTAGTTAAAAGATTATTATTTCTACCACCAAATGTTTGTGGAAACCTTGTCAAAAATAACGACAATATAGGGAAGAATTTAGGTCTAGGCTTTTATTTAACTCCAATGGTTTATATATCTGCCTTTAGAATAGTACTACACTGTTTCAATTATTGTAGCTTTATATGGTTTGAAATCAGAAAATATATATCTTCTAGCTTTGTTCTTTTTCAAGATCGATGTGGGTACATAGAGTCCATATTCCATATTAGGATAGATCTTTTTTTCTGAAAAATAAATGTATAAATATATGATAGTTTCACCTAAAAAACAGAAAAAAATAGATTCTCTGGTAAGAAAGAAAGCAAAAAGAAATATTGAAATGTTATCTTTAAGTCATCAAAAGCTTGGTATCAGACAAATGAAACTGTTATGTGAGATTATCATTTTTAATTTTGTTTAAATTGCTATAATACTAGAAGTCAACTACTAAGCCAAGCATAGGAGGGGGGGATAGGGAGAGAACGGGGTGGGGATTGGGTAGGGGCTGACTGGGCAATGTGTGCATGTATGTCTACAAAAGTATGTATCCCACTATGATGTATGAATACAGTGCACCAATTAAAAATAAATATGAAAAAATAATAAAAAAATTAAAAAAAACATACAAATATGTAATTATAATGCAGATGAAAATGAAGGTGCTTTAGTTTTTCTTGAAGCCCAATATCATAGAAATTATTTTTAAATATAGTTATTCAGACATTTCAGTTTACTTGTTTATAATTCTACCCTTCCACAATAGATCGTAAACAGTATTGCTAGAGTTCATCTTATTCTCATCTAATCTAATCACACATTGGTCCCTAACATGGGAAATGCATGCTAAATGTTTCCTGAGTAAACAGGATTAAAAAAAAAAAAACTTATTTTCTAAAAATGTGTACCTGAATAATTGAAAATATGAATAAAAAGTCTATGTTATAGCAGCCTATAGTCATTTCTCAGAGAGGGAATGTTAATGGTTTTTGAAAAGTAATGGTTTTATGACTTGAATGAAAAGTTCCTGGGGAAAAAAATTAAAATCCCACTATCCTCTAAAAAAGCAATTTCTGTTTTCTGGAACTCTCCCACACTTGGCCATTTGCATTAAAATGGGAAATTTGTTTTCTTGTCAAGTCTTTCTTGAGATCTGCAGCTTGTAGTTATTTATAACTCAGCTTTTGAAATATTTTATTAATTTTGCTTTCAGGATGCTGTTTTGATGCAATTTTGTGCAAACAAATTGGACAAGAAGGATTTCTTTGGAAAATCAGATCCTTTTCTTGTATTTTATCGAAGTAATGAAGATGGCAGGTAGATTTATTTTTTATTCATTTTAACTGTGTGGCAAAGGTGATGTGTGAATTATTTGTCACAAGCTCATTAGGCTGATAAATGGAGGAAAATATCTTGATATTTTTTAATTAATGTGAATTTTTATCTCAATAGCAGTGTGTAACTTTATAAGCATTTCATATGTTCTGTTTGATACTTAAATGAATGATTTTCTGTTTCATAGAAACACTTTCTTTTTACATTTTATACAATTTTAAGTTTACCTTAATTCCTTGGAAGAATAATATTTTATAGAAACCTAAAAATACTGAAACAAATACAGATTTTATATTTCTGAATGTCTAAACCATTTTCTTCGAGAAGGATGTTAATTATATGATTGTTTTTATGCTATAATGGTTTTTCTTCCAGTAATATCAGAGTCTAAAATTCAATAAAATTTTTCATTGTATTCCAGTAAATTTGGAGATTTTTTTGCTAGTCATGATTAAATTGTTTTCTATATGGCTTTGGTACATGTCCATGTGTTGTGGGGCACAATATAACATGTATGGTTGTACTATTAAATATATTTGTTGTTTTCTGTGACTCATATTGTACTGTCAGAATCTGTGACAAAGTTCAGTGGTTAAATTATGGCTAAGGTTATGTTACTAAGATTTAAATCATGACAATGCTGCTGAATAGCTATAGGACCATGGACACATTTTTAACTTAAATGTTGAGACTCAGGTTCTTCATCTATAAAAAGTGAAAATTATCAGAGCTCCCCCACAGGGTTGTTAAAAGGATTGAATTAGTTACTAACAAAATATACTTAGAAGTGTTTTTGACATGTAAGAAGAACATAAACACTTTAATATTATTATTATGATTACTTCTGTTTTTAATACAATATTTCTAAAAATGTATTTGGAAATTAAAAGTGAGGGGAATAAAATGAAAAAACTGTCACTATTGATACACTCAAAAGTGAAATTATACAACATGTCACTGTTATATACCAAGTCAATACAATCCTCCATATAAACAGGAAGTTTACTACTTAAAGTGAATGCACTGGGTAGTTTGAAATCATGTTTTTTTTTTTTTTAATGAGAGTTTTGTTGAAACAGCTACTGGGTATAACTATTGGCTATAACTGTTCTGGTACAATATTGTTGGATTTTATATATCACTTTTGTATTTTAGTGATCATTTGCATTTGAACAACAGTTTTTCTTACATGAAAAATATTAAAGAAAGCAATAGTAATTTTCAGTCATTTTTATACTTTTATTAGTGCATTATTATCTGACATCATAATTTAATTTATGGTGATAGTGACATACATGCACACAGCACTCTGGGGGCTTCCCCTGGCTTTTTCCCCCTCTCCTCTTCTCTATATAGGATAGTGAGATTCACATTGGTATTCTCTCATACATAGATACTTCATCTTCTTGGTTTCACTGGAGTTTCTCCTCCATTATCTAAAGTTCCTGCTTATATCCCAGTTACTCTCTAGCAGTCATTTCAAAAGTTAAAAAAAAAAACAAACTAAATAACAGTTCAAAATTTCTTATGTCATGATCCAGGCTTGGTGGCACAAGCTCATAATCATAGTACTTGGGAGTCTGAGACAGAAGAATCGCAGTTCATGGCAAGCCTCAGCTACTTAGTGAGGCCCTCTGCTACTCAGTGAGACGCTGTTTTAAAATAAAGAATAAAAAATAGCGTCGGGTGTGTGGCTTGAAGGTAGAATCCCCCTGGGTTCCATCCTCACTATCACAAAAAAAAAAAGAAAAAAATTATTGGGTCACAATATTCTTGTCTCCTCTTGACTGAGCTCCTTATTTCCCATTTTCATTCTTATTAGTTTTTTATGTAATTTTTAAATTTTTTTTATTTTTTATTGGTGCATTATATTATTTTTTATTTGTAAAAATCAGTTGTGTAATCATAAGATTTTAGTTTATCAGACTACTGGTGTGGTTTTTTTTTCCATCTTGAAAAAAAAAACCAAAAGTACTAACAAGCCCTTTCCCTTGACTAGTCTTTTTCTTTAGCTATTGTATTAGTTGACTTTCTGTTGCTGCAACATGTCTGGGATAATCAAATTAAATGAAGGAAAGGTCTGTTTTTGCTCACAATTTCAAAGGCTATAGTCCACAGTCAACTGGCACCCTGCCTTCACATCTTTGTTGAGGCAGAATATTATGGCCCAGCAATGTCTCTCACCTCATGGTCACTGAGAAGTAGAGCAAGAGGAAGGGGCCTAGCCTCCCAGTTTCTCCTTAAATTGAGGGCATCCCCAGTGACCTAACTCCTGGTAGGCCTCTTCCCATTAACACCACAGGCTGCTGACCAGCTGTTACTATTTAGGCCTTTGGGATCAATTTAAATCCAAACCAGTACAACCACTCTCAATTTCTCTTTTGCTGAATTGTTCAAATTTGTTCACACTCTCAATTACTCTTTCTTAAATTCAGACACTTTGCCTTAGTTTCTCTTTTCCTTATTAAACCCACAACCAGTTTTTTCCCCCAACACTTCAACAAAACTGCTCTTCGTAGTGTTCCTGGTGATCTTGATACATTAATGACCAATAGATTTTTCACTGTATCTGCATTTTACCACATTTTTAATCAATATTACTTATAAAATAGCTTCAGGACTCATTAAATTTGCAGAAAATTAGTTGTGGTAAACCTATTGTGAAATCGCATTGCTTTATATTATAGTGAGCTGATCATACTTAAAATCATATGTCTCTTTTTATTAAATGGTATAACAGCAACAGATAAATTATCAAATATATTCTTACACAGAGAGACAAAGGAATGACTATTATAATAATATTTTATTGCTGAATCAAAAAAGTAACTGAAAACTTTTTTTTTTTTTTTTTTTTTTTACAGTTTTACAATTTGTCATAGAACAGAAGTTGTCAAAAACACTCTAAATCCAGTATGGCAAGCATTCAAGATCTCAGTTAGAGCATTATGCAATGGAGACTATGACAGGTAAAATAAATGGCAATTTTTTTGTATAAAGAATTGAACACAGGGGTATTCTACCTGTGGAATACACCCCCATCTCTTATTATTTTTTATTTTAAATCACATTATTGTTAAGTTACTGAAGATTTTGTGATCCTCCCATCTCAGCCTTTCAAGTACTGGGATTGCAGGCATGCGCTATTGTGCCTAGCTAAATAGTAACTTTTCTGAGGATTCCAAATGTTTAGATTTAGTATAGATCTAATAATACAAACCAGATTATTTTTTAATGTCAGTGGTTTCTTATGTAAATATGTAATTGGAAAAGCATGGATTATTTACTCAAAAAATTCAAATAACTTTTTTAATTCAAAATAAGAGTAATAGATAATTTGCTAACTAAAATTTGGGTAAACCAACTAATTTTTCAAGAATGAAAAGGTGCAAATGAAAAAATGTAAAGTACATTGAATATTAGTTGAAGTTTATTACTCAATAAACATTCTAAGCTCTCATTGCCTCAAACCTCTCACATGGTCCACCCTTCTAGATTGGAACAAGGAGGCACACGTGAGAGATGAGACTGTGGCCAGACTGTTGTACACCATGGCAGGCACTTGAAAATGCTACTAGGCATAATTCTCCTTAGGGGCACTGACTCTTAAGTATACATTACATTTAGAATAGTGATTTTACAAATAGCTTGGTGAAGTAGGCATGATGATTGTTCCACAACACCCATGGAGATTTCTTTTTTTTTTATCCTTTTTCTTTGTTCTTTCTTTTGTGTGTGGGGGGTCTAGGGATGGTACCCAGGAGGCATTTGATCTCCAAGTTATACCCCCTGCCCTATTTTTTTATTCTTTATTTTGAAATAGGGTCTCACTAAGATAAGGAGGGCCTCATTAAGCATCCTCATTAAGGATCCGCAAACCGTGATCCTCCTGCCTGTCTCAGCCTCCCAAATGTTGGGATTACAAGTGTGTGCCACCACACCTGGCTTGGAGATTTCTTAATATAAAAGTTTATTTCCTCTTATGAAAGTTTATTGTAATGTTATAATATAAAACCTTTTGCCTATTCCCAAAGAAAATAAATGAAAAATAAAAATATATCTTCTTTTATTTTATCTTATTACTAGTGTATTAAGAAAAGGGCACCAGGCATGGTGGTGCATGCTTGTAATCCCAGCATTTGGGAGGCAGAGACCGGAGGATCAAGGTTTGTAGACAGCCTCAGCTACTTAGCGAGGTCCTTTGCAACTCAGTGAGAACCCTGTTTCAAAAATAAAAAAAGACTAAAAATAGGGCTGGGGTGTAGCTTGGAGGTACAATGCTCTTGAGTTCCATCTCTGGTACTGCTAAAATATAAGGGGGTTGGCGAGTCTATTTTGTTAATCAGTATTATACAAGGACCTACTGCCCACGAATATGTAATTAAGTTGACTTTGAAATGTATGATGCCACTTAACTCCCATTTTATTAATTTAGTAAGACTGTAATTGATTTAAATGAACTTATTTTTTGTCTAACAAAGTAGTTTGTAGCTGGGTGTGGTGGTGCATGCCTATAATCCCAGCACTTGAAAGACTGAGACAGGAGGATGACAGGTTTGAGGACAGCCTCAGCAAGTAGTGAGACTCATCAACCTATTGAGACCTTGTTTTAAAATAAAAATAAAGTAGTGCTGTGGGATAGAATGCCCCTGGGTTCAATACCCAATAAAAAAGAAAAAAAATTGTTCTCATTATGTAGTTTCTGATTAGTAGCACATAGACAGTCTAGTAACTATAGAAATTTAGATTCTCAGGCAATGTCCCAGACCTACTGAACCAGAAACCTTGAGAAAGAGGTATAGTAATTCATGTTTTGATAAGCTTTTCATGTGATTCTCATCCATTCTGAGTTTGAGAAATATCTCTTCAAGACAGTGGCTTGCAGGAGAAAACTGGAGGCTACTTCTCCATTGAGGAACTGTGTACACATATATTTTCTCTACCCCTTTTGAAAAACCAACATAGATTCTAGAAAGACTTTGAAATGTAAGTTGAAGTATAGTAATAAAAGTAACTAATTCAATTTCAAATTACTTTGTAAAACCTATAAGCATACACTATTTACCTAAGAAATTTTGAGTTTATTATTTTAATTATCAAACATATTATTTTAATCTTACTTAGTGCCTTAAATGTGTGTTTTTCCCATGGACAGAACAATCAAAGTAGAAGTGTATGACTGGGATCGAGATGGAAGGTAAGGCACTTTTTTTTATTTTTGATTTTGTAGTGCAAATATACTTTAAGAAGCAAGTGTGCTAAAATGACCCTATTTTATTTCAGTTTTTCAGATTGTATATTTTGTATGGTTTTTCAAATACCATTGATATTTTTACATGATATTTCAAAAATGAGTATACTTCTTCAACTTTGGGATTAAAATAGAGGTCTTCCTTATTTACAATACTAGATAGAATTGATGCTTTCTCATTACTTTCTACTTAGAGAGATGTTATAGAGTAGTGATTTCCAAATTTCTGCATCCTATAATCTTTCTGAAGATTCCTATAACCTTTATAACTTACGCCATGCAAAGAAGTGCACCTGAGCACTGTATAGACACCTCTTTACAGATGCAAAGAAGAGAAATGTAACTCACAAGCAGCAAAACTGTAAAATTATATCTGATAGTTGTTGAAACAAATAGTCATTCAGATAGCATTTACAGTGTCCCCATGAACATCATGTAAATAGCATTTACAGTGCCCCATGCACATCACAGCAGACGTTGAACACTAAGAAAGGGAACATTGGTTTGAGTAGTATTGATAATAAGATGTTTTTAAATAATGTTAAGCCAAGGGATACAGAAATTATCAATACCCTCCTTTCTCCAAGAATAGAAAATAGCCTCCAAAGATGGTTTCAAAAGTGAGTAAATAAATAGATGCCAAGAGAATGGCAAAGAGAGAGCAAAGGGCTTTTAACTTTCCACTTGGCTAAGGCCTCAACCCCAATGCCAGTTCTCTGATAAATGGAGCTGAAACATGAAGTTAAAGCTCAAGATGTGGGTGAAGCCTTTCTCTCCACATTACATACAGGCCAGCAATCCAGCTCAAAGAGGTAAGAGTACCTGGCTCCCTGAGCACTTTTCTGGACCCAGGAAAAGCTGCACTAAAGGCTGGACTATGTTGAAAGGAAAGCTCATCACATCCCCCTTTTGGCATGAGTAGGAAAATGCCCAATTGGAAAACAATTTGTAAACTTATGTGTGATATTTGCTTTTTCTCACTCCCATGCTTGGTCCAGTCAGTGTCCTAAAATGTGAAACTATTTTTATTTTCCAATATGGAAAAACCATTTGTATTTTCCAAAGATGGATAGAGAGGTTGAGATTTTACACTGCACTTCAGCTACCAAAAAATAGCTCTGTAAGATTAAAGGATTTCACTCTTCAAGGTGCATCTCAAACATAATTGTGCTGAAGACTTAATACTGTTTTGGAATTTCCTTTTAGAGATAATATGTGATATACCTTTGATTATTACATTTCATATTGTATTTATTTTATTATTGATGCATTGTAGTCATACATGTTAATGAAACACAGGATGGTAGAGGCATACATGTACACATCACTTATTTAGCCCTTCCCCAATTCCCCCCATTCCATCCTCCCTCCCTTCTCCTGTTTGGCTTACTGATTGACTTTGTTATGTTGTAAATGTACATCATGTACATTAGGGAATTTCCTTTTCTACAAAATATTTAACTGTTAGTTTAGGAATCCTTTACCTGATTTATAAATGGCTTTTGTAAAGCAGGGCATTTCCTTTTGTTTAAAGTTACAATCCACCAAAAAGATATGATGATAGTAAATGTGTATGCCCCAAATGTGGGTGCAGCCACATTTGTAAAACCCTCCTGGACATCAGATCTCAAATAGATAAAAAGCAATAATATTTGGAGACTTAACACACCTCTCACACCACTAGATCGATCTTCAGGGCAAACGATGAATAAAGACTCTTCAGAACTAAAGAAAGCCATGAACTAAATGGACCTAATAGACATATACAGAATATTTCAATAAGGAACAGCACAATACACATACTTCTCAGCAGCCCATGGAACTTCTCCAAAATAGATCACATGCTGGGCCACAAAGCAAGCACCAACAAATTCAAAATATGTAATATAATTCCATGCATCTTTTTAGATCATAATGGAATGAAAGTAGAAATAAACAATAGAAAGACCAAAAGAAACTATTTGAATACATGGGGATTAAATGATACAGTATTGAACGATGAGTGGGTAAGATAAAAAAAAAATAAGTGGAGAAATAAAGGAATTTCTGGAATTAAATGAAAATAGAGACACAACTTACCAAAATCTATGGGACATTTTGAAGGCAGTTTTAAGAGGAAAGTATATAGTACTGAGCGCCCACATAAGAAGAACAGAGAGTTGCCAAGTAAACCTAATGACACATCTCAAGGACCTAGAAATACTACAACAGTCTAATCCCAATGCCAGGAGAAGGCAGGAAATTATTAAAATCAGAGCATAAATAAATGAAATAGAGAACAAAAAATTCAAAGAATGAACAAAACAAAAAGCTGATTCTTTGAAAATATTAATAAGATTGACAAACCCCTGGAAAACCTAACCAAAAGAAAGAGAGAATCAACTCAAATTATTAAAATCAGAAATGAAAAAGGAGACATCACCACAGGCAGTGGGGAAGTTCAAAGTATTATCAGAAACTATTTTGAAAGTGTATTCTCCAATAGACTAGAAAACATGGAAGAAATTGATAGTTTTCTAAGCACACATAACCTACCTAAACTGCACCAAGAGGACATAGCAACCCTAAACCAACCAATAGCAACCAAAGAAATAGAAACCATAATAAAAATTCTGCCATTAAAGAAAACCCCAGGCCCTGATGGTTTTCCAGCTGAATTCTACAAAACCTTTAGTGAAGAACTAATCCTAATCCTTCACAACTTGTTCTGGAAAATTGAAAGAGATGGAATTCTTCCAAATTCATTCTACAGGGCCAGTATCACATTAATCCCCAAACCAAATAAAGATATCTCAAGAAAGGAAAATTACAGATCAATAACCTTGATGAACATAGATGGAAGCATTCAAACAAAATCATCACATAAGTAGAACTGAGAACAAAAACCACATATTGATATTAATAGATGCTAAAAAAGCACTTGACAAGATCCAACACACATTTATATTAAAAACACATTTATATTAAAAACACATTTATATTAAAAACATTTATATTAAAAACAGGAGAAGGGAGGGAGGATGGAATGGGGGGAATTGGGGAAGGGCTAAATAAGTGATGTGTACATGTATGCCTCTACCGTCCTGTGTTTCATTAACATGTATGACTACAATGCATCAATAATAAAATAAATACAATATGAAATGTAATAAAAGGAACATATTTCAACATCTTTAAGGCAGTTTACAATAACCCAAATCCGACATCATATTGAAGGGGCAAAAACTGCAAGAATTCCTCTAAAATCAGGAATAAGACAAGGATGACCACTGTCACCACTCCTTTTCAATATAGCCCTTGAAACTCTTGCCACAGTAATAAGACAAGAGAAGGAAATCAAAGAAAAAGGAAGAGAGGAATTAAAACTATCCTTATTTGCAGATGACATGATCCTTTATCTAGAAGACCCAAAGAACTCAACCAAAAGACTACTGGAGCTGATTAACCAAGTCAGGAAAGTAGCATGATACAAAATCAGTCTAAAGAAATCAGTTGCTTCTCTATATGCCAATAATGAATCCCAATGAAAGAAATGAAGACAACAATTGCATTCGCTATAACCTCAAAACCAATAAAATACCTAAGAATAAACCTAACCAAAGATGTAAAAGACCTCTACAACAAAAGTATAAAAAATTAAAAAAAAAAACTGAAGAAGACCTTGGAAGATGAAAATATCTCCCTTGCTCATGGATAGGCAGAATAAATATCAGCAGAATGGACATTTTGCCAAAAGTGATCTATTGATTCAATGCAATTCCTCTTAAAAATACCAACAACATTCTTCATAGATCTAGAAAAATCAGTCATGAATTTTATAAGGCTAAAGAAAAGACCCAGAATACTGTAAGCAATCCTCAGCAATAAGAACCAGGCAGGTGGCATCACATTCCTGGACTTAAAATTATACTATAGAATAATAGTTGTAAAACCAGCAGAGTATTGGCACAACAAGAGGCATACTAACCAGTGGAACAGATTAGAAGATACAGAAACAAACCCCCATACCTATAGTCAATTGATCTGAGACAAAGGAGCCAAACTCATACACTGGAGAAAAGACACCCTTTTCAACAAATGGTGCTAGGAGAACTAGCTATCCATTTGTAGAAAGTTGGAACAAAATCCTTAGGTCTCACTGTGCACAGAAATCAACTCGAGATGGATCAAAGACTAAGAAATTACACCAGAGACTGTGAAGTTATTAGAGGCAGGTATAAGCTCAACACTCCAACATATAGGTACAGGCAGTTACTTTCTCAACAAGACCTCCAAAGCACAGGAAATTAAAGCAAAAATTAACAAGTGAGATGGCATCAAACTAAAAAGTTTCTACTCATCAAAGAAAACCATCAAGAACTTAATGAGAAAGCCTACAGAATGGGAGAAGATCTTTATCAGCCACCACTCTGATAGAGGGCTAATATCCAGAATATACAAAGAGCTGAAAAGACCCTACATTAGAAAAACAAATAACCCAATCCATAAATGGGCAACTGAACTGAATAGACACTTTGCAAAAGAAGAGATACAAATGGCCAATAGATACATGAAAAATTGTTCAACATCATTAGCCATCAGGGAGATGCAAATCAAAACTAAGCTGAGATTCCATCTAACCCCAATCAGACTGTCAAGCATAAAGAAATCAATTAACAACAAATGCCGGTGAGTATGTGGGGAAAGAGGAAATCTTTTACACTGTTGGTGGGAGTGCAAACTAGTTCAGCTGCTATGGAGATCAGTGTGGATATTCCTTAGAAAACTGGGAATAGATCCACCATATGATCCGGATATACCACTCCCAGGTATTTGTCCAAAGGGGTTGAAATCAGAGAACTATAGTAACATATGCATACCCATGATCATAGCAGCACAATTTTTAATAGCCAGGTTATGAACCCACCTAGGTCTCCATCAACAGATGAATGGAGTGCAAAATCATGGGAAATACACACAATGGAATTCTACTCAGCTATAAAGAAGAACAAAATCATGTCATTCGCAAGAAGATGGAAAGACCTGGAGAACACTATGTTAAGTGAGATCAGCCAAGCATAGAAAGAGAAGAAGCATATGTTTTCTCTAATATGCCCAATCTAGGGAGTATTAGGAATACCAGAGGGACTCCAGATAATTTAGGGGATACCTCAGTAAGGCTAGAATGGAAGGATAGGAGAGGAAGAAGGCTGAGGTTGATTAATGGAGGAGCTACATCAAAATATGTATAAATTTATTAATATAGCAGGTTAATCTGGACACTCATTGTTGGGAGGGTGGGAAAGGGAAGCTGAAGCTGGAGAGCACCAAGCACAGTCTGAATGTATGCTACTTTCAATAAAAGAAAATAAAAATAAGTAAATAAATAAATAAATGGCTTTTCTAGAAAGCTAATCAGAAAACCATGTTTTTCTGTAGTAAACTGATACTTCCTTTCTACATTAAACTTGATTAACTGAGAAAATTAATTTTGCTGCTCAAAATAAATAGAAAAGGCAATAATTTGTCCCTTTTGTTATATGAGCTATCTTAAATTATAATTAAGAATTTTTCTTTTCCTGGTAATTTTTAGGAACTAGGAAAATAGTATTAACTTGACCACTTAAAAATGTGGGTTCAAATTCAAATTTTGTTAACATTCATGAACATTCAGTCCCATTTGCAGAAATCAAAACTATTAATGCTGTATTCAGATGGCCTGTTTCTGCAACTCTCCTAATTATACCTCTAAGCCACAAGTGTTTTTATTAGGTTAACGTATCAAAACTAATCTGGAATGTAATCATCCTTTCTTCTGATTTTGTTATTCTGAACATTCTCATCCAGGATATGTTTTAATGAATATTTTATTGTGCCAGGTATTTTCTAAGAAGTTTTTCATTTATTCCTAATTTAATTTTTATAAAAAAGGATAGGTACTATATTGATTCCACTTTACAGATAAAGAATCTGACCAAATAGCTAACTTTTTTAAGGTCACAGTAATAAATGATGAAGCCAGATTTTGAAATCTGATAATCTGCTTTCAATACAATACACACACACACACACACACACACACACACACACACACATATGTATAATGTGTTTGAGGCTGGGGATTGAACTCAGGGACATTTTGCCACCAGCCGTATTTTATTTTTCATTTGGAAATAGAGTCTCACTAGATTGGTGAGGATCTCTAAGTTGCTGAGGCTGATTTCACACTTGCGATCCTCTTATCTTAGACTCCCAAGTACTGGGTTTACAGACGTGCACCACCATACCTGGCTTATAATGATAACTTGTGGCACTTAAATAAAAGGTTTCTGTATGAATATTGATCTTACTTCATGATACTTTGGAATTGATGAAGTGGTAACTATGAAAAATATAAAAACTATTTAATTACGTGAAATTTTATAATATCTGGATGAGTGAGTAACGTGTTCTTAGGTTAAAAGTCTTATATAAAAAAAGTAGATACCTGGGCATGGTGGTGCAACCTGGTAATCTCAGTACCTGGGAGGCTAAGACAGGAAGATCACAGTTCATGGCCAGCCTCAGTTACTTAGTGTGAGTCTATGCAACTTAGTGAGACTAAGAATAGGGCTACAGTTGTAGCTCAGAGGTTTAATGCCCAGAGGTTCAATCCTGAGTACCACACAAAAAAGAGATAGGTTCTGAAATAATTCAAATAGACATTTCTTTAATATTTTTGAGTTTGATAAACTTTTACATCATTAATATATTTTTCTTTTTTCTTATTTTTATGTGGATCATATTGAAAATGGCATACATTTGGACTGTGCTTGGTGCCCTCCCTCACCCTATTTTCTTGTTCCCCCTCCAACAATGAGTGTCCAGGTTAACCATGCTACATTCATACTTTTACACATATTCAAATGACGCTCCTCTGTTAAACAACCTCAGATTTAAAGGGCAAAAAAAGTATGTATTTTGTTTTTCAAATTAATTTTTTTTAATTTTTTTTAAATTTATTTTTTAAATTGGTGCATTGTAGTCATATATCAATCACATTGGAGTACAAGACTTGAGAGGATATACAAGCACACATCATCCAATTAGCCCTCCTCCAGCCCCCATCCCATTCCCTCCCCCTCCCTCCATCCCAAGCTTCTTTGGTGATTTACTTTGATACATTTGTTTATGTACCTCCTGCGTTTTAAAGAGGCTCCGTCCTCCAGTATTACATACCCTCTGATTGGTCACATTAGTTGCTTCACTATAGGGCCCTTTCTATAGCTCAACCTCTTCCTGTTGCCCTTTTCCTCCTAGTTATTGCTGATTAAGAGAAGCATCTGATTTATATTTTCTGTGATATTTCTCTGTGCATGCTGCGTTGCAAGTACCGATCCCACTCTTGATGGTCCCAGTAGTGGCCTGGCTACTCAGTGGACTGATCCAGACCTCGCTGGCTCAAGCAGCGGCCTTGCCTCATGGGAGGCCCCAGTTCTGGTCTCGCTGGCCCCTGCACCGGTCTAACCCCTAAGCTGGCTTTGGTCCCGGCCTTGGAGGCCGCAGGAGTGAACTTGCCTCATGCCAGGCTCCGATGCTGGCCATTGGCCCTTGCACCGGTCTAACCCCTTGGCAGCATTCCAATATCGGCCTCGGAGGCCCCAGCACCATCCTAGCCTCACGGCAGGCTCCAATGCCAGCCTCGTTGGCCCCAGCACCGGCCTAACCCCTCGGCAGGTTCCGTTCCCGGGTTAGGAGGCCCCAGCACTGGCCATGTCTCACGGCAGGCTCCGATGCCGGCCTCGCTAGCCCCAGCACCAGCCTAACCCCTCGGCAGGCTCTTATCCTGGCCTCGAGGCCCCAGTACCGGCCTTGCCTCAAGGCAGGTTCCGATGCCGGCCTCACTGGCCCCAGCACTGGCCTAACCCCTCAGCAGGCTCCGATCCCGGCCTCGGAGGCCCCAGCACTGGTCATGCCTCATGGCAGGCTCCGATGCCGGCCTCGCTGGCCCCAGCACCGGCCTAACCCCTCGGCAGGCTCTTATTCTGGCCTCGGAGGCCCCAGTACCGGCCTTGCCTCAAGGCAGGCTCCGATGCCGGCCTCACTGGCCCCAGCACTGGCCTAACCCCTCGGCAGGCTCTTATCCTGGCCTCGGAGGCCCCAGTACCGGCCTTGCCTCACGGCAGGCTCTGATGCCGGCCTCGCTGGCCCCAGCACCGGCCTAACCCCTCGGCAGGCTCTTATCCTGGCCTCGAGGCCCCAGTACCGGCCTTGCCTCAAGGCAGGCTCCGATGCCGGCCTCACTGGCCCCAGCACCGGCCTAACCCCTCGGCAGGCTCCGATCCCGGCCTCGGAGGCCCCAGCACTGGTCATGACTCACGGCAGACTCCGATGCCGGCCTCGCTGGCCCCAGCACCGGCCTAACCCCTCGGCAGGCTCTTACCCTGGCCTCGGAGGCCCCAGTACCGGCCTTGCCTCAAGGCAGGCTCCGATGCCGGCCTCACTGGCCCCAGCACCGGCCTAACCCCTTGGCAGGCTCCAATCCCGGTCTTGGAGGCCCCAGCACTGGTCAAAAAAAGGGCAAAAAAAAAGTATGTATTTTGTTTTTCAAATGAATTTTTTAAAAATTTTAAAAAAAATTTTTTTAAATTTTTATTGGTACATTGTATTCATACATTCTAATGGGATAAAAGATGGTGGAGACATACATGCACACATCACCCAATTAGCCCCTACCCAAATCCAGCATCATTCCCTTCTCATCTATGTCTGTGAAGAATGAAGTTGGTAATTTAATGGATATTACATTTAATCTCTAGTCCACATTTAGAAGAATATCTATTTTGACATTTATTCTGCCTATCCAAGAGCCTGGGAGGTCTTTCCATATCTATGATCTTCAGTTTCATTTTGCTATATTTTATATTTTTTCTTGTAGAGGAATTTTAGGTCATGATTAGGTTTAATATTAAGTATCTTACTTTTGAATGGATATCATAAGTGGAAATGTTTTCTGGATTTCTTTTTCAGTTGATTTATGGTTGGCATACAGGAAAGCTCTTATATTTATGATTAATTTTAGGTTTTTTCTATTTATACGTTTTTGATTTTTTTTTCTCTTGCCTTATTGCTCTGGCTAGAGTCTCAAGTACAATATTGAAAAGGACTGGTAACTGTGGACATCTTTGTCTTGTTTCTACTTTTAAGAGGAACTCTCATAGTGTTTTTTCCATTTAATATGATATTGGCTGTGGACATATTGTACATTGCTTATATGATGTTGAGTTATGTTTCTTCTGTTCCAGTCTCTGCAGTGTTTTAAGCATGAATGAGAGTTGGGAAGCATGCTTTTTCACTGTCTATTGAAATGATCATATGATTTTTGTCTTTAGTTCTGTTTATGTGGTGAATTTTATGGATTGTTTTTGTTTGTTGAACCAGCCTTGAATTCCTGGGATGAAACTGACTTAGTCATTGTGTATAATTTTCTTCATATGATTTTGAATCACATGAAAATTTTTGAATGTGTGTTGTTCGTATTTTGTTTAGCAGTTTTGCATCTAAGTTCATCAATGATATAGCCTGTAGTTTTCTTTCCCTGAATACTCTTTATTTCGTTTTGGTATTAGTGTGATATTGGCTTGGTAGAATGTGTTTGAAAGAGTTTTAATTCTTTCTACTTCACAAAATAGATTGAGGAGTATTGAGGTTAGCTCCTCTATAAAGGTTTTTTAAAATTTTCCTAGGAAATCATCTCTCAGAATACTAAAGTACTTCTCAGCAACAATAACCATGCAGGAAACATTGCAATACCTGACTTTAAACAGTACCACAAAGCAATTATAATAAAAACAACATGATATTGGTACAAAAACAGACACATAGACCAATTAAGTAGAATAGAAGACTCAGAAACAAATTTTACATTTACAGCCAATAGATTTTTGACAACAAAGCAGAAATATACACTGTAATAAAAAAAAAGCCTCTTCAACAAATGGTGTTGGCAAAACTGGTTAACCATATATAGAAAAATGTAGATAACCCCCACCTTCTTAACTGGCAAAATAGTCAATTCAAGATGGATCAAAGACATGGAAATTAGACTAGAGACCTTGCAGATCATTAAGAGGGCATAGGTACAACACTACAACACATAGGCACAGGAATAAAACTTTCTCAACAAGAGCCCAAATCACAAGAAATTAAAAGGAGGATCAATACATGGGATTGCATTAAACTGAAGAGCTTTTGCACAGCAAAGGAAACTATCAAGAACCTCAACAGAGACCTGACAAAATGGGAAAAGATTTTTGCCAGCTACTACTCCAATAGAAGACTAGAATATACAGAGAACTCAAGACACTCAACACATACAAAAAAGCTCACACAAAAAAATGGGCAAGTGAACTAAATAGACATTTCACAAAAGAATAAATTCAAATGGCCAATAAATGTATAAAAAGTGTTCAACATCATTAGCAATCAGAGAGATTGAAATCAAAACTACCCTAAGATTTCACCTAAACCCAGTTAGAATGACAGTCATTAAAAACACAAACAAGTTATCTCAAGGATGTGGAGAAGTAGATATTCTAATACACTGTTGGTGGGATTGCAAATTAGTGCAACCACTTTGGGAAACAGTAATGGACGATACTCAGAAGAATGGGAATGAACCTACCATATGATCCAGCAATAAAACCCCTGAGTATCTACCCCAACAATGAAAACCAAACTGCCAGAGTAATGCATTTATATCTGTTTATAGCTCCACAATTCTCAAAATTTCCAAACTATGGAACTGGCCTACATGTCCATCAAGAGATGAATGGATCACAAACCTATGGGATATGTACATGATGGAATTCTACTCAGTTATAAAGTAGAACAAAATTATGTCATTTGCAAGAAAATTATAGAACTAGAGAATATTATGCTAAGTGTGTCACTAAAATGACACATTATGGTAGTCAGTCACAAAATTAAAATCAAGATGTTTTCCCTAATATGCAGAATCTAGGGAGGAAATAGGACATAGGAGGTACTCTAGACAAAGAAGAAGAAACCTTAGATGAGTAAATAAGGCAACCTAATGGGAGAAAGAGGAAAGCACCCTTATGCACATGGTTTACATTCACAAACATAGCAAACACTAAACCAAACATGGGAAGGAGGGAAGAGGGAGGTAATGGGGTGGTAATTGAGTAAGAACTAAATGAGTGATGTGTGCATGTATGCCTCCACCATCCTGTACTTCATCAAGATGTATGCTTCCAATGCACCTATAAATTAAATATATATATATATATATATATATATATATATATATATATATATACTGGCTTGTATTAAAATGATAGGTAGAATAAGAGAAAGAGGAGATTGGTCTGAGGGAAAAAAGTTTATTTTTGAAATAGTTGATACAAGTCAAAGATTTGAGCCATTAAATTGGGACATATTTTTCAATATAAAATACATTTTTACATCATAATTAAAAGCAAAGTAACTACATAATTCCTGAAATTTAATAAACTCATTTGTCATTGGATTATCAACTATTTGGTTCAAGATTGGTGCTGGTTGATATTATGTTGATTTATATTTTAATTTTTGGTTCAATATACTATCATTAACAATATGATCAAAACAAGTCTGAACTATTTATTTATTTATTTATTTATTTATTTATTTATTTATTTCGGCTCTGGGATGGAAACCAGGGGAATTTGACCTCTAAGCTACACCCCCTGCCATAATTTTTATTATTTATTTTGAAACAGGGTCTCACTAAATTGTGGAGGGCCTCACTAAGTAGCCGAGTCTGTCTGTGACCATTATCCTCCGGTCTCAGCCTCTGGAATGCTAGGATTATGAACATGCACCACCACGCTCAAATCTGAACTATTAAAGACTGAAAATAAAGGGGAGGAAGGTGGTAGGGAAAAAGCTTGTTAGAGGAAAATTAAAATGTCCTTGGAAATGAATTATATGACTAGTAGAATAATTAGAGAAATGAATTGAAATTTTATAAATGTCTTAATATCATTTTAATGTTAGGGTAAAGTGCTTTTTCTTTAATCTAATATATAAAAGTATTTTAATATAAAAATGTCAGTATATAACCTATGGCATCAAAGCAGTCTTTTTTAGTGTTAGGAAATTATTGGTTTGTAAGTGACACATAAAAGGCAAAATTATAATAATAATTAAATAGTTCTTGAGTTGGGTCTAGTGGTTCATGCCTATAATTATTTCAGTGCTTGGAAGGTGAGACAGGAGGATACAGGTTTAAGGCCACACTTACCAACTTAGTGTGACCCTGTTTCAAAATAAATAAAACAAGGCTGAGGATGATGTAGCTCAGAGGTAGAATGCCCCTGGTTCAATCTTCAGTGCCACAAAAATAAATTAAAAAATAAATAAATAAATAAATAAATAGTTTTTTAAAACCCAAATAAAACTTGAAAGTTGTATTAGTCTCCTATAGAAAATAATGCATAAAAGCTTTATAAAATCTATATATTTTATGAAATTTCATAATACTAGGCACCATATAGATTAATATGCAAATTGATATCCAGCTTGTGATTACATGTGCTGTCATATCATGGTGATTATACTTTTTACATGTATTTTTTGTTTATGTGACATAATTTTCCATTTTACATGTCCTTTTCTTAAATTGGAGTTACTATATATGGCATTTATAATTATCATAACACAATCAATAGACTTTTTTATTCACTATGTTTGTATTTCAGCCATCTTTAATATTTATACAAAATCCTGTACACCTCTCTATATATGTAGGTAGATCCACAACTTTTGAAGCTTTTATTAGGAAGATCGTTTGCAATGACTGGTGTGGGCCTGGTGAGGCTGAGAGTTCTGTCAAGGTTGGATTCTGTTCTTATGTTTTCTCTAACTGTGCTTTGGAGCAACTCAACAGGATGTCTGGCCAGGATCAAGGAGCCCCAGGCCTGGCACTTCATCCCCCCTTCCAGATGCCTTACAGCAGCCTCCACTGCAAGTACACTGCTGTTGGTCCTCAATTTAAGATAAGCCAGGGATAATGGTGTACATTTCTCATTCCTTGTATGTCATTGCAATTCTGCTCTAGGTCTACAAAATATTCCTGGAGCTATAAGTATGCCATCTTATTTCTCCCTTTGTTGCTCATATATGGCCTAGAAAAGTTGAACAAGAATCTAATGATAAAGGTAATGGTAACATAGACTGCATGGGGGCAGGCACAAATAGATTACCCAGGAAAGAATCAACAGAAGTGTTTCATAGAAAGGAAGACTAATGGAATTTCCCAAGGGCATAGTAGCTTTCCTTTCTATTATTTCCATTTAGTAATATGAACAATTGAAGGTTTGTGCCAGTAGACACACAGTACTTAAAACCCATGGGCCTCCTGCACACATTTAATTGAGTCTGAACTTTGTTGGGTCTAATCCAAAAAGCTCTTTTAATTTGAGCAAAGTAAATTTTACTGTGAAACAATGCAGATGATAATGATATGGAATGTCAAAATAAGATTACTTTCCAACACAATGGAGCAGTTTATCTGAGAATAAGTAACTACTGTTTGTTGCTCTGAAGAAGAAAATAGGGGAAACACTTTTGAAAATAAAACATCTTTAACATAAATGTCTAATGTATATTATAAAATTCTAATCCTTTTACCTTCCTTCCATCCCTACAAATGCATTAAATATTCAATTTAACTTTGAAATTGTTGCTATCTTTCTCATGAACACTCACTCTTCCATCAGCACATGTCATTTTTTCTTCCTATCTCACCTTTCTCAAAATCATAAAAATGTTTGGTGTAAAATTAGAAATTTATTTCTGTAGGAAACTCCAGGTAGTGATTAACTCAGCTGGCATTTCTTTAGTCTCTCTTTTTTTTTTATAATTTGCAGTTGTCCCCGATTTTTACATTCATGTAACAATATAAAGGACTGGTAATTCTGGTATATGATAATATTATAATCCCAGGCTGGGAAAGTCTTTTTCCAGTTAATACTTTATTTTACAAAGAGGAGGTTGAGCCTCTGATTATACCCAATTCTCAACAAGCCATCTATTTCACTACTCATCTTGCCTTTCCTCTCAAGTTTTAATCTTTTGTGAGATTCCTAGCAGTTACATTTAAAGTGTTCATACACTATCAAAATAGTTGAGAGCTGTGCAATGGGAATAGGGCCCTGCAAGCCCCTCCTCTTTGATAGGATCAGCATCTTAAATTATGGATTAAGGGGAGCCCCAAAGAGTCTAGGGGAAGGTACTTGAAACTGAGGAAGTAGGAAGGCACACAAGAGACTTTGAGCTTAGACAAATTATTAACATTACTACACATATATGAAAATATTACATACATATTATATATTTATATATATGAGTATATATATATACATATATATATATATTGGTTTATATTCATTGAAATTAATAATTACAATTCCAAACTCACAGAGTTAAAAGTTCGTAATCATATTGACCACTCATTTGCTATCATTCACCATATTCAATTAATTGCCAACTCCTGCAGTTAATAATAATAAAAATAAATAAGCAACTAAGGGTGTCATCATTGTTCAACAATGAAATAATTATTTTCCTAAAGTTAATTATGTATTTATTCATAGTTTTACTGAGTTTAAAGATGGTAATACAGATACACACAAATAGTTTTTACTAAAATAAAGTTACTGTGTAACAGTATTAGAACCTATAGAGACTTCCAGGAAGATGGCGACCGAGAAAAGTGGGGCTTAAGAGCCCCGCTAACAACAAATCTCCATTACCACAAAATCAGCGCCTTTCATAGCCAGAAAACACCATCACCAGTGAAACAAAAAATCACCAGGCTCCAGAGAGAAAGCGGACTGAGAACAGAACCTCAGAGGAGATACACCGGCCTCACGCCCGAGGATACGGCAGACGCGGAAGCAGTGCCATACTGCCGGCGGCACTGGCGAATTCACGGGACAGCTACAGCAAGCCGAGGTGAGCCACTGCGGAACAGCCAGGCGGGATTTCTCCGCGCAGAGAGCATCTAAAACTCCCAGTGGCCGAGCTCAGCACACGCTGCAGGGGTTCAGAGTGGAAATCAAAACCAAGAAGAAAAACACCAGCCCCACAGCCGAGGGAGTAGCAGCGGCGCCATATTGCCACCGGCAGCAGCAGCACCGAATTCAGCGAGGCTAGTACAGCTACATCTGCGAACTCAAGAACAGTGAGTCAAATTGCGGGCCACAGAGGAGAAATCCCAGTAATGTACTCCCTGGGTCTTGACCCAGTGGGGGAGGGGCGGTGGCAGAGATATCACACCATAGGAGAACGTGCAACCTGGCACCCCCCACAGTCTAAAGCAGCCTCTATCGACTCTCTGGGTCGGAGACTCTGTGATAAAACCCAGTAAAGGAGTAGTGGGGTCTGAGATACTACTGACTCGAAATCCAGAACACCTTAAGTGAAGTCATAGTGACCCAAGGGAAGAACCCAGAGAAGGCACAAACTTCCGAAATCATGGGAAAGAGGAATAATACTGGAGCAATAAATGCCAACAACCCCACAACATCAGAACCCGATAAAACTGAAAATCAGAGATTTCTAGAAGATCAAATAAGGAAAATAACTGTAGAAATAATAGAGGTGCTTCGAAAAGAACTCAGAGAGATCCAGAAAGAGATAAAGGATGCAATTAATGAAGTAAAGGCCTCAATTCAAAGCACAAACAACCGATTAGACCACATGGAGAACAGAATCTCGCTCTTAGAAGATGAGCAATCCAAAAATGAACGCATAGTTTCTAATCTAGAAAAAAATATCCGACAGCAGGAATCTGATATTGAAGAAATATGGGCCCATTTTAAGAGAGCTAACCTAAGAATAATTGGAATAGAGGAGGGAAAAGAAAGTGAAACCAAAGGGATCAACAATCTCTTCAAGGAAGTAATAGCAGAAAATTTTCCAGACATAGAGCGAGAGGTCAATACACAGGTCCAGGAAACTTATAGAACTCCCTTTAGACAGGATCGGAGAAGAGGATCCCCACGCCACATAATTGTCAAAATGACCAATGTGGAAGCCAAGCAGAGAATCTTAAAGGCAACAAAAGCAAAGGGCCAAGTGACATTCAGAGGCAAACCAATTAGAATCACTCCAGACTTCCCAAACCAAGTCATGAGAGCCAGAAGGGCTTGGAGTAACATATTCCAAACTCTGAAAGAAAACAACTTCCAGCCAAAAATTTCCTACCCAGCAAAACTTTCTATCAAATTAGATGGAGAAATAAGAAGCTTCCATGACAAACAGAAACTGAAGGAATTTTTGTCTTCAAAAGCAGCACTAGAGAAAATACTCAAAGAGATTAACTACAAAGAAGAAATAGGTAACACACTCCAGAACTAGAGAAACAAGATTTTCCATCCAACAGACAACTAAGATTGGTTATCTGTGGAGATTCATTATTTATGTTAGTCTTTTACCTATCTCTAAAGGGTATTGTTTGCCTTTATTGTTAATTTTTAGGATTTCTAGTTGGAATATTAATATACCTTCAGATATAGCAATTGGAAATATTTTATCCCATTCTATTAGTAACTGTTAACTATGTTTACATTGTCTTTGGATATACAATATTTTTTTATTTTTTAGGGAGTTTGTATACTCCTCTGTTGCCAGTGCCATTGAAATCATAACCAAGAAATCACTGCCAATTTCAATGTTGTGAGGTTTAATGACCCAGATTTTCTCCTAAAAGTTTATAGTCTTAAGATTTATATTTAGGTCTATTATCTATTTTGAGTTAATATCTGTATATGGGATTAGGTAAGGGTCTAATTTTATTCTTTTCCATGTAATTATTATTTTTCAACAATATTTAGTTAAAATATTATTATTTCCACCACCAAATGTTTGTGGAAACCTTGTCAAAAATAACTTAACAATATAGGGAAGAATTTAGCTCTAGGCTTTTATTTAACTCCAATGGTTTATATATCTGCCTTTAGAATAGTACTACACTTATTCAATTATTGTAGCTTTATATGGTTTGAAATCAGAAAATATATATCTTCTAGCTTTCTAGCTTTGTTCTTTTTCAAGATTGTTTTGGGTACCTAGAGTCCATATTCCATATTAGGATAGATTTTTTTTTCTGAAAAATAAATATATAAATATATGATAGTTTCACCTAAAAATAGAAAAAAAATATTCTCTGGTAAGAAAGAAAGCAAAAAGAAATATTAAAATGTTATCTTTAAGTCATCAAAAGCTTGGTATCAGACAAATGAAACTCTTATGTG
Source organism: Muscardinus avellanarius (assembly GCF_963383645.1). NCBI lineage: Eukaryota > Metazoa > Chordata > Mammalia > Rodentia > Gliridae > Muscardinus > Muscardinus avellanarius. The sequence continues at coordinate 83,259,568 of NC_137797.1, forward strand.
AGATTATCATTTTTAATTTTAGATAAATTGCCATAATACTAGATGTCAATTACTAAGCCAAGCATGGGAGGGAGGGATAGGGAGAGAATGGGGTGGGGATTGGGTGGGGGCTGACTGGGAAAAGTGTGCATGTATGTCTACAAAAGTATGTATCCTACTATGATGTATGAATACAGTGCACCAATAAAAATAAAAATAAAAAAATAAAAAAATAACAAATGAAGAACCTATACAATGAAATAATAGGAATTGCTTTTTAAAAAATGAACAAATACTGAGAGAAAAGATTAGTAAAGACAGCAGCATAGCAGTAAAAGTTTTGTAATACAGCCTAGAGAAACAGAGAGTAAAATAAATAAACTACAACAACAACAAAAAAATACATCTTAGGGAAAGAAGAAAGGAATAAAAAGTAAAAACAGCCTGACCCATGCAAATGAACAGTAGGGAATTTAAAGAGCAAGGCTGTAGAGAACAGGACAGAACAGACTAAGCTCCAGAACTGGGGCAAGTGGGCAGGGGTGAGGCCTTACTAAAGTCTAGCAGAGAGGATTGGATGATAAGTTTGCCTTACCAAAATAATTTTATTTCTCCATTTCAGTATTTATGAGTTAACTCTGTCACCACAAAGGACCTTAAGTTATCTGAAGATGTTAGATTGGTCTGTATGCATGATTCAGTATTAAAATCTGTAACTTTCCACACCCAAAATTCTACAGCAAGGCAAACTGAAATCTTGTAGTGAGATAGGCTATTTGAAGGCAAACAAGTTTCTTTTGATCTAGATTAAGAAAAATAATAAATTAGTGTTATTTAAGATACACTTAGTGCATAAGTGTATCTGTGTGTGTCTCTTGGTTGAATGTGGTAAAATGTGATCCAGTTAAATATATCCCATGGTTTGTATGTGTACATGTTTAGCCCTAGTAAATTCTTACCAATACTTTTCCATATTGGTTTTGCCAACTGATTTAACTACCAGTATTGTGTGAGCTTCAGTTTATCAGCATCCTTGCCAATATTTGGATTTCGTTTTTAAATTTTATCCTTTCTTCTAGGCATTTTGTTATGCGTATCACACTTAGCATATCCTTGGTGACCAGTCAGGTTGAATTCTTTTCATACTTATTGTCCATTTGATGAAGTCCATGTATTTAAATACATAAAGCTGTATAGATAAAATATCATTTTGAAACATTAAAAAGCTCTAACATAATGAGAAAATACCCACAATTAATTATGAAAGGACAAAGACTTTACCATTTGACCAAAAAAGAAAAAGAATTCCAAATAATGAATAAATATGAAAAAACAGAATTTGAACATGTAGATTTATATATAATAAGCAACCTTTAAACCAAATACCATTTTTTTTTATTGTATTGGGAATGGAACCTAGGGGCATTCTACCTCCAAGCTACAACCCCAGCGCTATTTTTCATTCTTTATTTTGAAACAGTGTCTCACTGAGTTGCGAAGGGCCTCACCACGTAGTAGCTGAGGCTGTCCTCAAACTGTGATCCTCTGGTTTCAGCCTCCCAAATGCTGGGATTAGCTGCCACCATGTCCAGCAAATACCATTTTAAATCAATCTGGCAAATACTTCAAAATATATCACTCAATGTTAATTGGACAACTTTAAGTTAGGCATTTTTATATTTTAAAAGAATGATAAATAGGCAAAGTTTGGAAATAATTTGCAATATCTAAAAATAGGTTTTAGTTCTTAGGAACCTGAAAAAGAAGCCTTCTGCTAAAAATGTTTGACTCAGTTATCTAAATGTTCAAAATAAAAAAGAATGTTATGTATCTATAACCTGATTGACATTACAAAGATTCTAACTCTGAAATATGATGATAGTATTCTCACTGTTAGTGGAGCATGTGATGTCTTGTTATTGAGTCAGCACCAACTGTTTCTTTAAATTTGGTAGCACAGTAGGATGACTAGAATTCACAACAATTTATCATATATATGCTTTACAAAGAACTAAAAGAGCAAAGTTCAAAGCTTCCTCACACAAAGAGATGATAACTGGGAGGGAAATGAAACGCAGATTTTATTGTTCCACATTACATACAGTATCATATTATCTCATTACACCCTGAATAGCTACAATTTTTACATGCCATTTAAAAGATAAAAATAATCCCAGAAAAATCTGAAAAAATATCAGATTAGTGGAATTCTGTATTTTTGAGGATAGAAGCTTGAATTTAAGTATCAATTTTTTTAATCAATTAACTTGTATATGTAGCATTCCTGCCTTATCAGTTCAGGGGACAAAACCATCTAATCAGAAGCAAATTGCATATATGTCTTCAATATGTAAAATTATAGGTCTTTTATTTAAAGTTGGGCAATAACAAAGAAAAAGCATGTAATTCTAATTATTTTATTTATTCTAATTATTTTAATCATTAAAATTAAGTTAGTATTTGATTTACTGCCCATGATTTTGACTTAAGTTCCTATTAATAAACTTATGGGTTCATAGGTTTTCTTTTCTTTTAAAATGGAATTCCTTCTGTTATATTCAAAAGAGTAGAGAATGATTTCTTATAAAGATTATTTCTGCCAAAGAACAATCTCCTGATGTAAGAAAGCAAAGATTTTTAATACTATCATGAGAAACTGACACTCTCAACAAGGCTCTCAGACACCTCAACATTACCTATTTTTGTCATTTTTGTTATAATAGCAACCTTTGGACAACCTTACATCTCATAATTTGTAAAAACAAACCCCCCTGAAAATTTACAGTGTATTTATTTATTTTTTATTTCTTTTTATTTATTTATTTATTTTTGGTGGTTCTGGGGTTCCTGGAAACCCTTCTACTTCTGGGCTCCACTCCTAGACCTATTTTTTTTTTTTTTTACTTTCTTATTTGGAAACAGGTTCTCTTAAGCCAGCAAAGTTGGCTTCGAACCTGCGTAATCCTCCTTTCTCTGCCTCCCAAGCACAGGGATTACAAGTGTGTGTCACCACACCCGGCCATTTTTTTATTTCTTATTGGTGCATTATAGTCATAAATCATAATAGGGTACAAGATGGTAGAGGCATACATGCACATATCACTCATTTAGCCCTTCCCCAATTCCCTTCCCTTGCCCTTCCTCTCCCTTTTTCTCATGTTTGACTTAGTGATTGACCTTATTATCTTTGTGAATGTACACCATGTACAGTATATTTATAACATTCTTGAGAAATGTAAGAAAATTTCAAAAAATGGCTAACATCTTAACTTTTTTTTTCATTTATGGCAATCTTTTTTGACCAAGTTACTGAGTGAAATATTTTATTGATTATCATATTTCTGACTTCACATCATCCTATCAGCTATATTGAATTGCCTCACTAGTTACCAGAAATGTATATTGTGAAGGATTTACAGTAGTAATTTTAACTGGAAGTATGTAGAAGGACCAGCTGGAGAACTTGTCTCCAGGCCAGAGATTACATCAATGGGCTCAAGGATGCAGTTGAGACATAAGATGTTGGAGAAAATTGTCATTCTGATTCAGATTTGTGCTGAGAGCCATATTAGAATCTCATTCTGGAATAGAATAAGAACAAACATTAATTGGAAGGGCTGTAATTTTTCTGAGATTAGCAACAGAAAACCAGTACATTAAAAATGTTTTTGATCATCTATTAATAGCAGGTTGCTGTATTAATTTCTGCAGAGAATCAAATATGATGGCACACAGCCCATGAAATGAAGTCTGTGGTTCTGGAGTGTACAGTGTAATCCCTGGAGCAAAACACTAGATGCAGAGCACAGGTATCTCCTGATAGGAATATAGCATGATGCTGAATTTCAGAGAAAGACAGGTGCATATCTGGTTGGGAGTATTCCAGATGTGTCTGTGAAAAAATGTGATATGTGATTCACTTGAGAGAATGAATACAAAAAGAAAAGGTTTTGGTAACCCAGTGAGTGGAGAGGTATTGTTTTATTTTTGGATATGGTTCTGTCTGGATAGGTCTTATGTATTAGAATTAATTGAAAATACAGATATGAAAAAATAAAATAAAATAGAGATATGAAATATAAGGTGACGATCATATAAAGAAAAATCTCTAATGGCTGTTAAACTTATATACTCCAAAAATTCCATTGATATTTTAGAGCTGTTGAGACAGGGTCATTCTATATCCGAGCTACACTCCAAGCCCTTTTTTAATTTTTAAAATTTTTTTTGAAACAGAGTCTCACTGATTGCAAAGGGCCTCGCTAAGTAACTGAGGCTGTCCACAAACTGCGATCCTCCTGTCTCTGCCTCCGGAATGCTGGAATTACAAGCATGCACCACCACGCCCGGCCTTGTTGAGAATTATTGACACTGAAATGGGAACATTTTCACATACAAAATATTTGTGGAATCAGGGAGAGAGAGACAGACAGAGACAGACAGAGAGTGAGAGAACAAAAACTAGTTGGGAGGTTTGGGGGAGATAGCAATGAAAACTTGTCTTAATTAGAAGGGTTGGTAGCAAAGGCAGAGATAGTAAAAAAATACCATTGCTGTAAACAAAGATTGAATGCACTTTTGACTATGAAGAGTCTTTAGTTTCCAAAGTGCTGTTTAACAAATTTTTTATTTGATCCTTGCAAGAATCCTGATAAGCATCATACTTTACTGCCATACTCTTTTCTTGGTAAATGAGTTTCTTTTCGAAGCTTACCGAGGTGGTGGCTCCAGAGATGAGCCTGTGGATTTTGTACCTGTGAGCTTTTCATTTCTGCATGTCAGATGAGGGTGGAGACTTGGGCTAGTGCTACTGGGTTTGTAACAACTGAGAGGCTGCAGTTGATGACTGCAGTAAAACACAATTTTTGGATTCTGAATGTAGATGACAAAGTAAATGTGCTTTATTGATGGAAATAGGAGAATAAAGAGTTGCTTGTCAGTTTCTATGAATAAAAATAAATCTGAGGTATTTGGGCTTCAAATTGATAAATTAAAATAACAGTTTGGTTTGTTACGTTCTGTTGTTTGTTTGTTTTTGTGGTACTGGGGATTGAACTGAGGGGACGTTCTACCTTTGAGCTATAGCCTCAGATCTTATTTTTCATTTTGAAACAAGATCTCTTTAAATTACTGAGAGTCTTGCTACATTACCAAAGTTGGCCTTGAACCTGAAATCCTCCTGTCTTAGCCTCCGAAGTACTGTAATTACAGGCATGCACCACCACTACTGATTAGCTTTTGTTTAATTTTTGTTGTTGTTGTTGATTATGATGATTTTGTTGTTTTTTTTTGAGGTACTGGGGATTGAACCCAGGAGTATACTACATTCTAAGTACTGGTATTACAATCAGGTACCTCCATGCCTGGCTTGTTTAGTTTTGATGAAGAGACTGCAAATGTAAATCTGGCAGATGTCCCAGTCCTAACAATATTAGAACTTATGATTACCTGCTGCAGAGTAATAGAAACATCTTGGATCACATCAACATCAACTGTTCTTTCTTTCCTACAGAAGACTCAGTCACATTTTCTAACAAATGTAGGAAATGCATCTAAGGTCTCTTTACCCTGGCTGGCATTATCCCTGATTCTCTCTCTTTTCTAAGATTATTTTGCTAAATATTCTGGCATTCATTGTAGTTCCTTTACTCTTTTCCATCTTCAGTTCTTTTTAAAAAATTATACAGCACAGTGGAAATGTGTAATGGGCTATTAGAAAAAGATTAGGGACTTTAGGGACTAGAAGGAAACAAATATAAAGTAAAAGTGTAAATTGTGTGATGTTCTTAAATATCTGTTTAAAACAATAGAAATATATATGATTGCTCAGTGAACATTTTGTGAAAAATTTTGTGAAACAAAATTTGAGCAAAAAATGCTCAGTGAAACATTTTGTGAAAAACTGCAATGAGTTGAGTCATAAAATTTTACAAGTTAAACTTTTAGATATGATAAATATCTCCTGATAGTAAAACTGCTTGTCCTGTATACAGTAGACTGGTTATTAGTATTCAGTAGTCACCTGTTTTCTCTGTAATTCTGAAAAACGAAGCTAACTTGAGATTTGTGTTATCAGCATGTGTTATGCAACTATATAACGTATTGTAGTCAACTGTATTTTAAATACACATAGAACAAGCATAGAAACAACTTAATGTGAAGCTTACCACTTGACATGATTTCCCAAATATCCCTTTCCTTGGTAGTTATTTTAATATTCTGTTGAGATTGCGAACAGAAATAGCAAAAGAATGAGAAACTGGTTATGTATGACTAAGGTTCTGTTATGGTGTAAGTTCATATTATTAGAATGATTTCAAAGAATCATATCTTAATCTAATTCCATGATTATTCATTATAGAATTTTAAATTATTGAAAGTTACATGTTTTTAACTTAAAAATATCAATGAGGGATATTACTATTCTTTGTATAAATGTGAAAAGTAAGGCTGAGCATGTAGACATGATTTGTCTTGTTTATATGACTATTAATTGGTTTTCAAAGCAAACAACTATATATCCCACTTGGCCATAACTGTTCTGAGCACTATTGTTATCTGCCACCATCCTTTGATTTTAGTGCAGGAAAAATGGAATAGAACATTCAGAGGTCTAGAATCTCTCTGTAATTTCTGCTTACTAACCCTAATGACTACAATAGAGAATAAATGAAACAAAAAATATTTTGTCCTTTTATCGATGTTACAGTCAAATTATGCTTGCAAAGGAAAAGGTTTTTATTGGTGTATTGTTATCATACATCTTAATGGAGTACAAGAGGATAAAGGCATGCATGCACACATCACTTTAGCCATTACCCAATTCCCACCCAATTCTCGCCCCCATCCCTCCCTCTCATATTTGGCTTAGTGATTGACCTTGATGTATTTGTGAATGTACATCATGAACATTAGGGAGTTTCCCTCTTTCCCCATCCCAATTTGATAGTGCTTACTCTGAGCTAAAATTAAAACACATGGAATATTGTCCTGGTTCAAAACACATAGAATATTGTCCCTGTTCAATTACATACTTTAAGTAGATTTATTTGAAATATACAGGGAATTATACATTTGAATTATCTAAGTAACTGCCTCAGTTATCCATATCTTTGCAAATTTAGGCTACATTTTTGATGCATAAGGTATTTATAAGTATTTTGAATCATTCCTGCATTATATTCGAAACCAAATAATAAAGCTTACTTTAAGATTTCTCTTACCAAAAATGAAACAATGTAATATTAAGCGAACTCAACATAAAAGCTACAACTTTGGGTGTATTAAAGATTTAAATCACCAAAGAACATTTTTTATCCATCTCATACATACATTTTAAACATTTGATATAATTATTTGGCATTAAAGTTCAATAAGAAGAAGCATTCAGTGCCTACTTTCTGACTAATAAATAAGACCTTAGAAGAACTCCAATTTTTTTTTGTATCATAATTTTCATGAGTAATATTTAGGATTTAAAGTTCTTGAAAGCTGTCAAAATAATCTAGGCTTGGGATTTTCAGGTAAATGTTATATTCAGTTAAGTTACAAATCAAATGTATTAATTATCATTATATATGCTATGCTAAGGAGTGGTGCAAACATCATTTATTCTTCAGAAGCCAGGTGTTCTAAGTTGTTATTATGGCACATACTTGAAAGAAGACAGAAGCTTAAAGGGATGTTTTTATAGATTTTGCTGTTTATGTTGTTGATCTCACTAATATTATTTTATGCTTGCACCTGTGGCAAAAGTGATATAAACATGTTAACTTAGAGTATTTATACTTATATTTGTGCTGTTGCACATAAACAGACCAAACTAAACACACAAAACAAGAGAAAAATATTTACTTTTTTATGATACTGAGGATTGAAGCCAGGCATAATCTGTCTCTATGCTTTACCCTCAGCCCTTTTTATCGTGTGTGTGTGTGTGTGTGTGTGTGTATACAGGGTCTCAGTAGGTTGCTGAGGGCCTCTCTTAAGTTGTTGAAGCTGGACATAACCCTGTGATCCTTTTATCTCAGCCTCCCAAGTATTGAGATTACAGGCATGCACAAACCATGTCTGTCTGAGAAAAATATTTCTGATGTGGAGTTTTTTTCCTATGGTATATATATTTAAGATGAACTGAAAATATATTTATATCTGTATCTTTACATACTTACAATGCCTCTTTGAAATATTATAATATCAACAATTCCATAGTGCTATTTTTCCTTAAAGTTACAGAACAAAATATTAAGTGTATAGGAAAATCTATCAGATCTACCATATCTAATTTAGGTCACTTACTAATTATGAATATATTAAAACTTGTCCTAACAAATCAAGCCATTGGAACACATGTATCATAAATTTATAATTTAATTTTCAACATATATTGAGATTTTTAATATATATTGAGATTAGAACTATATAACCATTTTCTAAGATTATACTTTTCTTCAAAGAATCCAAGACAAATATTTGCTATTCCTTAGTTAATCATCTTAACTTTAAATTTTAAGTAAGTAAGAAAATACATTTTCTGGTTTTGAAGGGTGAGAAAATATTATTAGAAAACCAAAGGAATAACCCAGAGTCAGTCAAACACAAAGGGAGATTGCAGTGCATGCATATTTTTTTCATTCCCACTAGAAAAGTTACAGATTTTATGTGTTGTAACTACAAATTTGCTAGTATGCTTTATAAGTGTCCTGAACATTGGTACACTCAGTATTTTATTCATAAATTTATATCCCCATGGAACTTAGGTAACTAAAATTTTGCCTCCTAAGTCTCATAAAGCTTCAATTATTTTAAAAAATATAATTTTTTAATAAAAGTAGTTTTTTATTTGAGCTATATTACTTCCATGTTTAACACCTTAAGAATATTTTGTTAAAATCATATCTAAAAATATGTTTTTCTATAAGTAAGTTAAGAGAATAATTTTTATTTTGAAAGGTACAAAGAGTACTTAGTATGGGTTTAATTAAATGCTAATAATAATTTTAAAATGTTATAAATTCAAAGTGGTAATAAGTAAGTTATTTACATTAACATAAAAATAAGTACACAATCCCTCAGTGAATAGCTTAAAATGCTTTCAAAACTGAATATATGAGCTGCTAAATGAGATCTTTGTCATGGCATATAGTACACTCTGTCACCTCAAAATATTTTTTGTGTGTATGAGTGTGTGTGGTACTGGTGATGGAACCCAGGAGCTTTCTAACTCTGGACTACACTCCCAGGTCTATTTTGTTTTTTTTTTTTTTTTTAATTTGGAAACAGTCTCACTAAGTTGCTGAGAGCATCACTAAGTAGCTGAGCCTGCTTTGAACCTGTGCAATCCTCCTGTCTCAGTCTCCCAAGTACTGGAAATACAAGTGTGCAGCAAAATGCCCAGCTTGATTTCCTTTAAAATGAATAACATATACATTTTTAATTGTATTATTGTTATTCTTTTTGGTGGTACTGGAGATGGAACCCTTCTACCTCTGGTCTACACTCCCAGACCTATTTTATATTTTTATTAGGAAACAGGGTCTATTAAAACAGGAAGAACTGGCTTTGAACCTGCAGGCTCCTCCTCTCTCCACCTCCCAAGTGTGGGGATTACAAGTGTGCACCACCACGCTCAGCTAACATTTTTAAATTTTTTATTGGTGTATTGTAGTCACGCATCTTAATGAAGTACCAGATGATAGAGGCATACATGCACACATCACTCAGTCCTTACCCAATTTTCACCCCATTCCCTCCCTTAGTTATTGACTTTGATATGTTTATGAATGTACATCATATACATTAGGCATTTCCCTTTTTCCCTTACCATCCCCTCAGTTAGGTCACTTTATTTGCTTATCTGTGGTTTCTCCTCTTTCATCTAGAGTTCCTCCTATGACCCATTTTCTCCCTAGCTCCCAAATATTAGGGAGAGCATCTGATTTCTTACTTTTTATGACTGACTAATCTCACTTAGCATAATATTCCCCAGTTCCATTTATTTCACTGTAAATGAAGGAATTTTGTTCTTCTTTATGGCTGAGTAAAATTTTATTGTGTATGTATCCCATAGTTTTGTAATCCATTCATCTGTTGATTGACATCTTGGCTTTTTCCATAGCCTGGAAAATGTGAATTATGTGGCTATGAACATTGATATGCATGTATTAGTTTGGTAGTTGGGTGTCTATTCTTTTGGGTAGATACCCAGAAGTGGTTTTGTTGAGTGATATGGTAGGTTCGATCTCATTCTTCTGAGGATTTTCCAGACTGTTTACCATTTTCCAAAGTGTTTGCACTAACTCGCAATCCACCAAGAATGTTTTAGAGTTCCTACTTTTCCACATCCTCACCAGAATATTTATTCTGCCTCTCCAATAATGTGGAAGATCTTTTCATCTTATAAGGTCTTCTTTGATTTTTTTTTTCAATGTTTTGTAATTTTCTTTGTAGAGGTCATACTCTTTGGTTAGGTTTATCCCTCAGTATTTTATTTTTTGTGGGTTATCATGAGTGGAAATGTGTTTTCGATTTCTATTTCAGTGGATTTATGGTTGTCATACAGAACAGCTTCTTACTTTTTAAGATTGATTTGTATCTAAATACTTTGCTAAATTTGTTGACCAGTTCTATAAGCTTTTCAGTTGAGTTTTTTTTGGGTCTTCTAAGTATAGTATCATATCACCTGAAAATAAGGATAGGTTTAGTTTTTCTTTCCCTATTTGTACTCTTTTTTTTTTCCTTTTCTTGCCTTATTGCTCTGGCTAGAGTCTCAAGTATTTTATTGGAAAAAAGTGGTGATAATGGACATCCTTGTCTTGTTCAAGGGGGAATTCTCAAGGCTTTTCTCCATTCAATAAAATGTTGGTTGTAGGTCTATTGTATATCAACTTTAATATATTGAGGTATGATCCTTTTATTCTAATTCTCTGCAGTACTTTTAGCATAAATGTGTATTTTATTTGTGAGATGATTTTTCAGCATTTATTGAAATGATCATGTGATTTTTGTCTTTGTTTCTGTTTATGGGATGAATTACATGGATTAATTTTTGCATCTCTAACCAGCCTTGCATCCCTTGAATTAACCCTACTTGTTCATGGTATATGATTCTCTGTATGTGGTTTTGAATGTGTCTTGCTAGTACTTTTTTTTTTTTTTTTTTTTTTTTTTTTTTAGCAGTTTTGCATCTAAGTTAATCAACACATAGGCCTGTACTTTTCTGTCCTTGAGCTATTGTTTTTGGGTTTTGGTATTAGTATAATGGTTGTTGTCATAGAATGTATTTGGGAGAGTCCTGTTTCTATTTTAAAAAAATAGATTGAGGAGTATTGAGAATAGCTCTTCTATAAAGATTTTATAAAATTCACTTTGGAAACAATCTGGTCCTGGACTTTTGTTTGATGGTAAGCTCTTTATTGCTGTTTTGATCTCTTTATTGCTTGCTATTGGTTGGTTTAAATTTTCTATACCTTCTTGACTCAGTTTAGAAAAGTTTTATTATCTGGAAAGTTGTTGATTTCTCCCAGATTCTCCATTTTGTTTGAGAATAATTTTCTTTTTTAAAAATTTCTATTGGTGCATTATATTCATACCTCATATTGGGGTAAAAAACTTGTGTGGACATACATGTACACATCACCCATTTAACACCTACCCAATTCCCACCCCATTCTTTCCCCATCCCTATTTCCCTTGCTTGGCTTAGTGGTTGACTTCTATATGTTTAAGTACATTGTGTGTTCTATAGAATTTCCTTCTTCATCCCTCCCATCCCTCATTTAGGTTGTCTTGTTTGCTCCTCTATAGGATATCCTTTTTCATCTAGAGTTCCTCCTATGACCCATTTCTCCTTAGCTTTCACATATTAGGGAAAGCATCTGATTTCTTATTTTTTGTGACTGACTAATCTCACTTAGCATAATGTCCTCCAGTTCCATCCATTTCCCTAAAAATGATGTAATTGAGTTTTGTTTTTTTTAATGGCTGAGTAAATTTCCATTGTGTACATATCCCACAGTTTTAGGAGTATAATTTTCAATGTAGTTTCTGATATTCCTCTGGATTTCTGTTCTGTAGGTTGTAATATCTCCTTTTTCATCTCTTATTTTAGTAATTTGAATTGATTTTTTTCTTTTGGTTAGGTTGGCTAGTGGTGTATCCATCTTATTTATTTTTATTTTTTTGAGAAATCAGTTTTTGGTTTTGTGGATTTTCTATATTATTTTATTCTCTATTTCATTGATTTCCTCTCTGATTTTCCTGTCTTCTACTGGATTTGGGGTTTTACTGTTTCTGTTTTTCAAGGGCTTTGAGGTGTGTTGTTAGGTTATTTATTTGAAAATTTTCTGTTCTTCTTATGTAGGCACTTAGTGCTATGGTTTTCTTCTTAATGCTGCCTTGAAAGTATCCCAGAGGTTTTGATATGCTCTCTATTTTCATTTGTTTCTAGGAATTTCTTAATTCCACCCCTTATTTCTTCTATGACCCATTCCTCATTCAGCACTGGTTTTTAGTTTCCCCATGTTTATGTGGTTACTCTGGGTCTTCTTATAGCTGATTTCTAGTTTCATTTCTAGTTTCATACCATTGTAGTCTGAAAAAACAGAGGGGAATAGTCACATTTTTTAATTTGCTTTGTGGCCGAGGATATGATCTGTTTTGGAGAATTGTGCTGTGATCAGTTGAGAAAAATGTGAACTCTGCTATAGTTGGGTAGGACAACTTGTATGTGTCTGATAGGTCTATTTGGTTTATGGTGTTCTTTAGATCTAAGGCATCTTTACTGACCTTTTGTCTAGAAGATTGGTCAAGTGTTGTGAGAGGAGTATTGAAGTCTTCCATTATTTTTGTATTGGGATCTGTTTTTGACTAACAGTTTCTTGTTCACATAGCACAAAATGAAATCGATATTTATTAATGACTTGGTTTATCTAAGATAAATATTCTAGAGAATTTGGTGAGAGTTGAGTTAACTGCTTTGGTGACTTGTATTACCTAGCTTTAGTAACAGCTCACATTAATTTGTATTGGATAGACATATCTCTTTTTTGGCTATTTGAGTTTAATATGCCTAAATTCTTGACATGAATCAAAGGATATTTTCCAAAATGCACTTATTCCATAAATTTAAAAGAATTTCAATAACAACTATACTTTAATCACTTCCTCTTTGTGAATTACCCTTTGCAGTTGATCCCTGTTGCCCGTTTTGGAGTATCTCAGTGTATCAGGAAGATAATTGCCAGTGTGGAGACTGGTGACCAGAGAGAGCATGCAAACTGGTAGCCGGCTCCACAAGCAAGCATGGTGAGGGAATTAGAGCACTTATGTTGTGTGTGAAGCTCTTGCAAGACTCTGGGAAGTAGTGGCCATACATACTGAGTGGAGAGTACACACCAGAGACAAAGCTAATCACTGAGAGACTGAGCCCTTCAGCAGTGGTGAACTGTAGTGTTTCACTCACCAACTTTGGCTACTTCAGGCTGAGAGTTTCTGAGTGTGTGTGTGTGTGTGTGTGTGTGTGTGTGTGTGAGAGAGAGAGAGAGAGAGAGAGAGATCGTTACTCTTGCCAGATTACTTTTCCTTGTGCTTTCTTATAAAAATATGAATCTATGTTTGAGAAGTTAGATTCTCTGTGTTCCAGACATAATCACTAGAAAACCACAAGACAAATTGATACAAAAGTATTATTACTGAATAACATACTGTGGTAGTAAAGGCTAACAGAGAAAAGACCAAGCTATCAATATAATATAAATCCAGATAGATGATTAAAGTTAACTTTATGAACTCAGGCAGATTTGTATATTAAAAAATACTAAATATATACATATCTGTATTCAGCACTGTCTTGGAAATATTCCAGTGTGTAAATGAGTAATATATAAAAGCATAGTATATAGAGCTAAAATAAAGTTGTTGGTTTTTTTTGTTTTTTTGTTTTGGTACTGGGGGTAGAACTCAGAGGCTTTCTACCTCCGGGCTATACTCTCAGACCTATTTTATATTTTATTTGGAAACAGGGTCTCACTAAGTTGCTGAGAGCCTCACTAAGTAGCTGAGGCTAGCTTTGAACCTGTGCGATCTTCCTGTCTCAGCCTCCCAAGCGTGGGGATTACAAGCGTGTGCCACCACACCCGGCTAAACTTGTTTTTAAATTACGAATTTAATTTGTCCTTTAATTAAAATATATTTACTTATTTAATCTTAAATATGTATCCCTAGCCAGGCGTGGTTGCGTATGCTTGTAATCCCCGCGCTTGGGAGGCAGAGACAGGAAGATCGCGCAGGTTCGAAGCCAGCCGCTGCGCTGGCTTAGGAGACCCTGTTTCCAAATTTTTAAAAATGTAAAAATTGGTCTGGGAGTGTAGCCTGGAGGTAGAAGGGCTTCCAGGAACCCCAGTACCACCAAAAAAAAAAAAAAATATATATATATATATTTATCACTAATATATGAGAAATGATCACCTTGAGTTATATTTATGTGGCTATAGAACAATGATATAGCAAGAACAAAAAGCGACAAGAATAGAGACTTGGTAGCCCAAATTTCACCTTGCTTTCAGTCTTTTGGTCACTACTGACTTTGTTATCATTTTAAAATAATGCTACTTCTTCTTTTTTGTTGTTTGTTTTTGCTTTTACTATTATAGGAGCATTTATTATTATTAATTCTTATGGACTTGAAAAACTTCCAGTCATTGGCTGCTGGTTTAACCTTTTGGAACAGGACACTACATCACACAGACTTTTCAGAAGTTAATGTTCATGCCAAATACTAAAATTTAAACACTTTGAACTTACAGATAAAAATTATGTGACATGACTAAAATAAATATTTTAAAATCCATGAAATTTAAAAATATTTTAAATTCATACATTATCTCAATAACTCTCTAATTCATGTAACCCTAAATAAATATTCAGAAGTCCAATAAATTTCATCCTATTTTCTAATGGATTCAGTTACATTTGTAAAGATATAGCTAGGTAAAAGTTATTTTATTTCAGGGAGCTTGTATCATATATATATCATATCATATATATGGAGACAGGGTCTCTTAAGCCAGTGAGGCTGGCTTCAAACCTGTGTTATGAAATGTTACATGTGATGAGTTATCACAATTGCAAGCCAACATTCTATGTCAATATAGCTACTTCCAGTTTTTTAAATACATCATATAGAATATCTTAAAGTATACTTATAATTTTAGACTATTAAGAACACATGATTTTGCTAGACATAATTTAAACTTTAAACATAAAGCCTAACTTTTACATGAATAAAACTGGCTTGATCAAATAAACATACATATATATATACATATATGTATATATATGTATATATGTATGTATGTATATATATACATATGATACATATACATGATATATATGATATGGTATGATATATATGATATATATCATATATATATATGATTCATCAACAAAATATCCAATAATCATAATAGGTAAAACACAGACATTAAAATTTATGACGTGGTGCGTGGTGGTGCATGCTTGTAATCCCTGCACTTGGGAGGCGGAGTCAGGAGGATAACACAGGTTCAAAACCAGCCTCACTGGCTTAAGAGACCCTGTCTCCAAATGAAAATATAAAAATAGGTCTGGGAGTATAGCCCGGAGGTAGAAGGGTTTCCAGGAATCCCAGTATCACAAAAAAAACTATGATTATGTGGATATAAAATCATATATAATTGAATGTAAAAATTCTATTCTCAAATATAGTTATACATTACATATATTTTATCTATATTTTCTGTTTATAAAAGTATAGCTTTAAAGTATTCTATCTGTAATAGAATTGGATTAAAATGTAGAAATGGATAAGACTGATAAAATTAGTATAGTTCTCCTCTTAATCTCCTAATATCTGAGTTATTATATCTGTTTGTTTTCCACTGGAGGCCCAGAAGTATTGTTGTAATCTACAAGAAGCACAAAGATAATGTATACCTCTTAAAATCATTTAAAATGTGCACAAAGCTGGAGATAAACAATTACTTTTGCATTGAATACATTCATATATATAGATAGATAATAATTTCACTAATAAAACAAATTATGAAGAAAAATTTACTTTTCACAAACTGTGCTTACAATTTGTTTACTGAGGCAAATAACTAAGAATCATGCTAATTCTATAAAGAAATACACAGAACAGCTTATAATCTAAGAATGCTTTAAGGCAATATTTCTAGACTTCTTTAGGAAACTAAATACTTCATGAGGATTTCAGGAAGTTACTAAAAAGATGACTTGATTATATTAAAAATATTAAATACATCTTTTAAAAAAAGAATGAATATTAGACAGCCTCAGCTACTACTTAGTGAGGTCCTTTGCAACTCAGTGAGACCCTGTTTCAAAATAAAGACTAAAAAATAGGGCTGGGGATGTAGCTCAGAGGTAGAATGCCCCTGGGTTTCAAACCTGGTACCACAAAAATAAATAAATAAATAAATAAAATAATAAGAATGAATGTTGATGTTTTCTCATTAAAATATCTGTAAATGCTAAAAAAAATATAAGAGAATTATAGCTAGAAGTAAAACAGAAAAGTTGTGAAATTGGAGAAAGCTGATAGGTCATTATCTGACCTTATGAAGAGAACATTTTGTGGCAATTGTGGGCTAACCACAAGTCCTATGGCACATTTACATGTGTTCATGGAAGTGGTGGTTCATTTCCAGTCACCTCTGGAGACTGCCTGTGAATACAGTTTCAACCAGTGAGCAAGTCTGCAAGCTATGCATTCAACTACAGTTACCATAACTCACTTTGTTTAAAGGGGCCTGCCATTTTCATAAATGCTCAGTTTTCCAGATTTCCTCTGCTTCTACAAATGATAGAAAACATACAGCTATTCTCTTTCTGAAACTGGATGATTTCACATAGTTTTTCAGATTCTTAATGGTTTTCTTCTCTTTTCAGACTCTTTTCAACTCAACACCAACCCATTTTTGATTCTCAGTTTTATTTTATGAGCTTTAGAGGTCATATTGAAGAAGTCGCTACCAATTTCTGTTATGTTGGAGAATTGATCCTATACCCTTGTTTAGTAATTGCAAGGCTTTTGGTCTTATTTTTAGGTCTTTGATTGATCTTGGGCTGATTCTTGTGCAATGTGAGAGATTACTGTCTGGTTTCATTCTTTTTTTTAAATTTATTGATGCATTGTAATTATGCATCATTATGAGAAACAGATGGTAGATTAATCTTCTACATAAGAATATTCCATTTTCTCAACGCCACTCGTTGAAAAGGCTGACTTTTTTCTAGCATATGATTTTGGCTTCTTTATTGAAAAATCAACTGGCTATAGGTGTGAAGATTTGTGTTTGTATCCATTGTTATACTCCCATGGTATATGTGTTTATTTTTGTGTCAATACTATGCTTTTTTTTTGTTACCATAGCACTGTAGTATAATTTGAAATTAGGTATTATGATGTTTCTAGCATGGTTCTTATTGCTCAGAATTATTTGCTTATTCTAGGTCTTTTGTTTTTCCAATTACGTTTTAGGAATGTGTTTTCTAGATCTTTGAAGAATGACACTGGAAGTTTGATAGGGATCGCATTGAATCTGTAGATCCCTCTTAGTCATATGGCCATCTTGATATTTACTCTGCTTATCTAAGAACATGGAGGGGGTGTCTTTTCATATTTTAAGTTCTTTTTTAATTTTCTTTAGTGTTCTATAATAGTTTTCTACAATTCTTTTGTGTATGTGGTGCTGAGGATTGAACCCAGAGACAGTCTACCTCTGAGTTATATGCTAGCCCAATTTTATTTTTACTTGGATCTTATTAAAATTTTATTTGGGTCTT
This sequence comes from Muscardinus avellanarius, assembly GCF_963383645.1. Lineage (NCBI taxonomy): Eukaryota > Metazoa > Chordata > Mammalia > Rodentia > Gliridae > Muscardinus > Muscardinus avellanarius. The sequence goes on from NC_137797.1 coordinate 83,277,394, forward strand.
TTAAGTAGATGAAAGCTTTACTAGGTTGCTGAGTCTGGCTTTGAAACAGTGATCCTACTGTGTCATCTTCCCACGTTGTGGAATCACAGGTATGCACCACATTGCCAGCAGGGCTTAGTATCCTTTAATTTTTATTGTAGAATTCTTTTACTTCCCTGATTAGATTTCTTTCTAAGTGTTTTGTTTTTGATGCTGCTGTGAATGGAATTGTTTTTTCAGTGGATTTTTGGTTGGTATATAGAAACTCTAATGATTTATTTAAGTTGATTTTTGTATTCAGCTAATTCACTGAATTTATCAATTCTAGAAAGTGTCTAATATGTCTTTTAAAAATTAAGCAGTTTTACAGAAAGAAGCAAATTAGTTCTCTGGATTTACTTTTGAAATAGAAAATAGGCATAGTCTTTGATTATATGGTGAAGGCACAGTTATCCTGAATTTGACAGATTAACTCTAGACCACATTGCAGTAGGGAAAGTGATGAGATAAACTTAGTATTTGCCATTTGTCCATATTTTGTACGAACTATTAAGTGACAGGCAAGGAAATAAGTGTGCAAATAACCAGAAATGCCAACAAAAGGCAATCTTGTCAGTTTATTCTGTGTCTTTAGTGTGGACATGCTACACTATTCTCAGATTTGTTTCTAGGAGATAAGGATATAACGGTTAAACTATGCTCTCCACTTGTATCAATCTTTTGGACCCAGTATAATCTATGTAAGGCAATATTGTTACTATTTCTGGCAAAGTAAGATTACAGCTGGATAGTGAGCTGTAGCATTCAGCAGTGTCACTGTGTGCCAGACACCAAGATCCCTGCTGCAAATAATAAGGACATTTGTCTCCTTTTTACAACCAAGAATGACACAGGCTGAGAGGGGAGCATGTAAACCGACATGCATAATGGAACATAGGACAAGGGGTGATACCAGTTCTTTTGTGCATGTATCTTGTTTTTGTTGTTGCTTTTGATAGTAAAGAGTACTGGAATGAAACAGGCAAGACTTTTTGGAGGAGATAATAACTAAAATATAAAGTAAAAAATAAGCAATGCGAGGGAAGAATATGTTAGCTATAGGAAAAGACAAGGGAGTGCATATGCATGTTCTCCAGTTTTCAAGTGTAAAAGTGCCTATGCATCTGTGCATGGTGGCACACACCTGTAATACTAGAACAGGGGAGGCTGAAGCAGGAGTATTACAGGTTTGAGAACAGCCACAGTAATTAAGTATAACACTGTTTCAAAATAAAAAGGAAGTATTTCTAAGAGGTAGAAAGCCCCTAAATCCAATTCCCAGTACCACAAATAATTAAATATAATAATAAAAAGTGACTATACAACTTAAGTGCAGTCAGATAGCTGGGGACTTATAGATCAATTATTTGAGTTAAAATTACATTAGGAGGAAATAGCAAAACAGTATTATTGAATCATGTGAAAATTATTGGTTGTGATTTATTATCAAAGTACTTTCCTTCCTATCTCTCTATTTAGTGAGAAAAGTTTTAATATTATGGTACTGAACATCATGAACATGAAATTCTTAAAGCAGCCTCAATTATCATTCTTTTAATCTTAGAATCTAGGAATAATTGATAGGATAAAGGATAATTAAGAGAATAAATCAGTAAAAAACACCTTTAATATTCTCTTTAAATGATGTTTGAAGTGGGCCAGTTACAAAGAATTGAAATTATGAAAATGTGCATATGTTCAAAGAAATTTATAACAAAATTGACCTGAGAATCTACTTGTATCTGCCCAGATCCTTCAGAGTTTTTCTTGAGACGAAGTCCATTGCATCTCAGCGTGGCCATTTTACTGCTACCTTTACGTACTGCTCTATGTTATGGCCCCTGGCATGTCTTTACTTCTTTATCATTCACTTCTTTGGACACTGAATGAATATAATGATATATTTTCTCTGTCTCACAGAAATGTTGTCTTAAAAGCTGAAACTAAATTTGTGACTCAATACAATTTCTCCTGTACAATATGACAGTAGCGCTGCATTTATATTATGTGCAAATTCAGTGTTTTATTCAAAATAATCATCTTGAACAAGATTCAGAATGGTGGGCAAATATTTTATTTATTGTTTCATTTATGTTTTCCCTGTTCTATTCTGAAAAAAAAAAGAAAGCAGCTTATGAAAATGCATATAAGATAAGAAAGTATGTGAGAAGACTGAAGGAAAGGGCAGTAAGGGTAAGAAGTCTCAAGTATATGATGAGGGTAGCATATTAGGAAGGCAAAACTTGTTAGATGGGCCATAAATTTGGCTCTAAGCTCTCTTACAGCTAGTGCAGAGAAGAACACTCTCTTTTTCCTGATGAATAGAGATGTTTCAGAATAGATAACCCAATTAGGCAACACAGAAACTGATTTCTAGCAATGAGACCAAAGAGAGGGAAAAAAATAGAACAAGGGGGTCAAAGGACTGCTTCTTGGAGAGGTCCACCATAGCTTCAAGAAGAAGAAATCAAGGTGCAGTTTTGTAAACCCCGCACTTGCATTTGGACCCAGATTTGATCTGTCAGGCTGGCTGGATCCAGACAGATTACATGTCATTGAGACAGTGGTATAATTGCATTTACATGAGACCAGTAAATGTGCTAAAATCCAAATTTTAGATTTGTATTGAGTGGCCGAAATTTAATGTTAGTAACTGAGAACTGAATATCAGACTTAAACAATGAGCCAAACACGGGTAAGATTAATTTACATGAAAATAGATTAAACCAGAGGATATAATGCTAAGTGAGATTAACCAGACACAGAAAGTGAAGGGTCATGTGTTTTATCGCATATGTAGAAGCCAGAGAGAAATTGGTAATTGAGAAGGACTTCAGGTAAACGAGGATAGAGACCAGTAGAATAGTGGAAGAGGTTTGGAGGATGGAGGAAAGAAGGGGAAAAAGACTTGACAAAGGAAACATTTCAAATAATGCTGTGTCCATATGAAGTTATCAGTGTCAGCATCAGTAATCTGTATAGGTGAAGGGAGGAAATGAAATGGAATGAGGAGAGAAAGTGCTGTGTGCACATGTATGTTTCTATTACTCTGAACTTCATTATAATGTATAATTGTAACTCACCAATAAAAAAGTAATTTTAAAAAGATAAGAACAATCATAAAAATACTCTAAGGATTTAAGTGAGCCACGTTTTTTAGGTCTCTGTATTAGGTTCCCACCACTGCTGGGGACAGCTCTGGTTATAAAAGACTTGTTCACACCTATCAGCACCAAAGTGTTGTGTTTGAAGTGCTTTTATCTCAGTGGTTACTTAAGACATCTGAAGCTTGCATAGCTTTGGAGGACGGTGGAGTCTGCACAGAACCTTTTTAACTCAGGATTTTAAGATTTTAGTGAAAAGTGTTTTGAGTATGAGCCTGTTTTTATAAAGGTCATAAAGAATTATTGCATTTTATCCTGATTAAACCAAGAATACCAAATTTAATAAAGAAATGTAGTAATATAAAAGTACTATGTAACATTTTGCACTGCTTGGTAATTTTTCCTAATTTGAAAGAGCAAATTCTAGGGACTTGGCTTTACACATCCAAAATTTCACCTTTATTTTTAATATTTTCCTCTGTGTAAATTTGCTTCTGAAACTTAAATCTATAAGAGGTCAAGGTGACACTGGTATAAGATGAATGCCCAATATAAAGTATTGTGATTGTGATGTATAAGATCTTTTATTTTTATTTTCTTAGTACTGGGGATGGAACTCAGGGACATTCTACATCCAAGAGGCACCCCCAGCCCTATATTTTTATTCTTTATTTTGAAACAGGATTTCACTGACTTACACACTAAGTAGCCAACTCTGATCCTCCTGTCTCAGCCTCCAACTGTGATCTTTCTGTCTCAGCCTCCTAATTGCTGGGATTACAAGCATGCGCCACCACGCCCAGCTTAAGATCTTTTAGATAATGGAGAATTGGGAGGCAGGACATCAAAATGAGCTACATCTTGTATTTCTTTAAAACTTTCCCTAAAAACCAAATAAACACTCTACTAAAATTAATAGTAGCTAATTTATTTTTCTCCTAAACCTTTTCTGTGTGGGAAGGCACTGGGGATTGAAACTAGAGGCATTCTACCTCTGAGCTAAACCCCCAGCTCAATTTTATTTTCTCCCAAGTCTTTAGAAATTATATTTGGTTGGCCAAGCACAACTTATTTGTTGCTTGTTACTGATCATCAGGTCCAGGAATGGCTTGTAGCTTTTAATTGATTCATAGCTAAACTTTAAACCAGGATGGGCATTTGCATGAATATTCATGTATATGGCAATGAACATCTGCATTTGCAAAATAAATGGACCAGACTTGAGCGCTGTGATACAAGTAGGCATTGTGAAACCTATTTTTTATATCGCCTAACTCCTACCGTATGCATCTTCTTCCTCTGACACATTGCACTTCACAGTTGCACCAAGTACAAGAATTTTGCATTAATTTCTCACTAGTGTGTGTTAAATTTGGTGAGATAATTGGAAACATACATATATCACTTTTGAGATATCAGCTTATTATAATTAGTGTTCCTATATGTAGTATCAATTTTGTGGGACAGATAAAATATTTTAATATTAATAAAACAATTATTGAGTTGTACATAATTTTGGCTTAGAGAACAATAAAATTATGTATGAGTCTCCTAAAATGTTATGTTAGCTTCATAAATTTTTTAGCTTTTTTGTAATGATTAAATTATATATTTCTAAAAAGTATAATTGACAAATGTATAAAGCTAATGTTATATATTTCTTTTTTCCCTTAATTTTAGTCATGATTTTATTGGGGAATTTACAACAAGCTATAGGGAACTTTCTAGAGGACAATCACAATTCAATGTATATGAGGTAAGAGATATTTTATTTTACCACTGTTTCTCTTTACATTAAGTGGATATGCTTTAAAATTATGGACTTTGTAAAAAAAATGCCAAAGTTTAACTTCATGCGTGTATATGTGTGTGTGTGCGTGTGTGTGTCTATGCTGTGTGTATGTTTGAGCTTTTTAATTTTTAAGTTAATTTATTTCCTTTCAAATCACAGGGTCTTCTCAATCTATTTTGAAAGATTTTTAATTCTTGCCTATGAAACTAATTTTAAAAATTCAATATGGATACAAGTTCAATTTTTCTTTTCTTTTCTTGGGGTTCCTAAAAACCCTTCTACCACTGGGATACACTCCCAGACCTATTTTTGTACTTTTTATTTTGGAAACTGGGTCACTTAAGCCAGCGAGGCTGGCTTCAAACCTGCGGGTTCCTCCTGTCTCTGCCTCCCAAGCGCAGAGATTACAAGCGTGCACCACCACACCCGGCTAAGTTCAGTTTTTCTTAAACTTAAGACTATATTTTGTTTTCCTACCAATCTCTTCCCTATTGGCATTGTAATTTTTTATAAGTTGAGCTATGTTATCTGTACATTCAATATGATTTTTTTTCAGTGCTGGGGACTGAGCCCAGGGCCTTTTGCATGTTAGACAAGTGCTCTACTACTAACGTACATCCCTAACTCCTATCAAACCCTTTATAAGGGCATCTAGTTCTGTTCACATAGGAAGAACTCTAGTAGCCTATCAAAGGCCACATTTCCTAATGTTATCACATTGGCAAAACCCTGAGTTTTGAACATTCCATCTGTAGAATCTATATTTTCAATAGATTACATCTGTTGCTGTTTGTTCAATGACTCTTTTGGACTAATTCTATGGAGTACGCATTTTTCATGTGAAGGCTACTGACGTCTTTGCCTGATTAGCTTTGTGAACAGTAGATAATTTGACAGACTTTGTGCATATTAGAATACCCCCTATATGTGTCAAAAGTGAGATACTCTGCTGTAGCATTCACTTATTCTTTGAACAGAAACTTGGAGTCTGCAGCAATATGGTAGGCATATATGCAGACCTTTAGTAGGAGTGCTTGGCTTTCCAGATACCCAGCAACACGCTGGACTTCTTAAAAGCCATCTGTAGACATCATTCTGTGGATCTGCACATTTGGTGGTTCTATCAAGCTTTAATTTACCAAATTTGTATCTTCACCTCTGCCAGATATGCTGTTAAGCAATTTCCACTATTTTCAATAAGTGCTTTGGAGATAAGGCTTTCCCAACCAAACAAGCTTCAAATCAGGTCAAATAAAAACAAGCCCAAGTTTCATTAATGGGGCTTTACCAGAGGTCTTTTGAACATGTTGATTAATGATAATTTTCTGAAAATGACACTTTTTGATAAACTTCATACCCATTTTGTCTCCTTCAGTGGCTTTTAGTCTTCTATTTGTCATAACTACTATGGTTACAGGGCTAACACATTTTTAGTGTCACAGAGCTGAGAGAAATGAGATTGAAATAGAAAAAGTTAAAATGCACAAAGTGAGACTCAGCTTTTTTTCTTGAACAATCCTCAGGATAGGTGAAAGCCTTTGAATTTTGTCAGATTCTTGAAAAAAAATATTTTTACTTATTTTTCTAGCATTCTAATTATCTTTATGGAGGACCAGATTTTCTGAGGTTCTTATTCTGTTTCTATTACTCTGAAACCATTTCCTCTAGGCCATTTTTTGCTGTTAAAAATAATAAATGCAGGCCGGGCGTGGTGGCACACGCTTGTAATCCCCACACTTGGGAGGCGGAGACAGGCGGAGACAGGAGGGTCGCTCAGGTTTGAAGCCAGCCTCGCTGGCTTAAGAGACCCTGTTTCCAAATAAAAATATAAAAAATAGGTGTCTGGAAGTGTAACCCAGAGGTAGAAGGGTTTCCAGGAACCCCAGTACCACCAAAATAATAATAATAATAATAATAATAATTATTATTATTATTATTATTATTAATGTCATTATACTTATATATTGTATCACTTATATTGTTATATAATGCGTGATATTATTATAATATCTGATATTAAATATGTTATTGAATATACTATTATATTTGCATATTATATAACTACCATTGTTATTGCTATTAATTATATACCTTATTGGTGATTAAAACTGTCCTATGGGATTAGATGACAAATCTTGCAATTTAATCATAAAATTACAAAACACATGAGATAATTCCTCTGGGACTCTAGTTAAATTATGATATACTGGTAGCCAAAGAGGTTTACATGAACATTTTTTAAAATGCTTTGGAATTCTCCTGAAAATTTAGTCCTAAAATATGGGAAAAAATATCTTCTAAACAGAGATTTAATGCTAGATAGATCATTTTAAATGGAAAAATAGAAAATTTCTATTTACAAAAAATTATTTAAACTTATTCTTTAACTTTTTATTAAATTCATGTTATTCTTTGTTTCCCACATATGGTTAGGAACTGCATTTCTAAAATAATTTTGAGATTTTGAGGAATTTCTCACACCTCCGGATTACACCTGAGTTTTCTTACCTCCTAAAATAACTTTCTACATAGTCAATTGCTATCAAACTATTTAATTTGGGGAGAAAAAAAATCATTTTGTCATGTGTGTTGGTGTATCCTTAAAATCTCAGTGCTTGGGAGGCCGAGATAGAAGGATCACAGTTTTGAAGCCAGCTCCAGCAATTTATATGACTTTGTCTTAAGATAAAATATACAAAATAGGGCAGGGGTGTTGCTCCAGTAGAATGCCCCTAGGTTCAGCCACCACTATCACAAAGAAAAAAAGTGCCATATTATTGGTGGAGGCATATATTCTGGGCATTGTAGGTTCTTTTGTATAAGATATGCTCAATAAGAATTCTCTGAAATAGCAAAAACAATATATTGAATGGTGGAATAGTTGAGTCAATTTGTTGTGTTTTCTACTTATACCTATCAAATCCAGTTTATTCTGTGTTCTGAATTTTTCTGATAAAACATTCTTAATGGTGCTTATTTGATTCCTCATTGCTTCTGTGTAGATAATTTAAAAACAGGGCCATTACTGTTGTCTCTACTTTTTCTCCTTAGGACTCTATCCTTTGAAATCATTCTTACATTTACATGTCAATTGAGTAACAAAAACACTCTGTAGCATAGAATTGAGGACCTTGACATAGCTTCAGTCTACCTTTTAATATCTTTATCTATGCCCTCTACTCCAGCGAACCTGGGCTGATAACCTTTTCTTCCTTTTAGTATGTATGTATGTATGTATGTATGTATGTAACTCTTGGAAATGAACCCAGGGCATTGCACTTGCTAGGCAAGTACTCTACCACAAAGCTACATCCATAGTCCTTTTTCTTCTTTTTAGAATGTTGTATTTGTTGATTTCTTTTTATTGGAGCCCTATTTAAATTAAGAAACTCTAGTTCAAATAATACCTATTTGTAAATTCCTTCATTTCTCCCTTTCAGGGGATTTTTTTAAAATTTTGGATTAAGATTAGCTGGTATATCCTCTTTTAATAAGGCATTTACATATTTAAATTACTTTAGTTGATTGACAGTGCCTATTCATTTTTATATTTCCTAAATTCTCCAATGTCTTATGCAATGTAGGAATACACTAATATTTCCTTATGGAACTAATAGTCAGAAATTCAGTCTTATGTCCACAAATGATACCTTTGCCACATGTATCATGGTATCTAGTGGAAATCACTAGTATTATAAAGCAATAGTTAGGTTGATAGAGCCCATAAATATTCACATTGGTGTTTTACTACCATATGCATATTTATTCTAATTAGTAAAAATGTCTCTCAGATATACTTTTCTTTAGCAACCTCTGATTTTTTACAATGCAGTCATTATTATTTAGGACCTTAATTATTTAATGTCTCTATTAAATGTGGAAGAAACAGATTGTTAGAGGAAATCAATATATAAAGTTATTAAGAAGAATATTACCAACAATAGAAAGACAATCACTAGTAACTTTTGCAGTGGAATATTGGCCAAATGACTGCTCAGTCAACAAACTGAAGTCCCTTGTAAACAAATACGTTTGAAAGAAGTGAAGAAGGAAGCTGAGCATGGTGGCACATGCTTGTCATCCCAGCATTTGGGAGGCTGAGACAGGGGGATCACGGTTCGAGGACAGCCTCAGCTACTACCATGTGAGGCCCTTTGCAACTCAGTGAGATCCTGTTCCTAAATAAATAATAAAAATAGGGCTGGGGGTGACGAACAGATGTAGAATGCCCCTGGGTTCCATCCCCAGTACCAGGAAAAAAAAAAAAAAAGTCAAGGAGGCAGGTTAAACTAACTACATATTAAAAATAAATTCAGTATAAAACCTAATGTTTTAATTGTTTTCTTTGCTTTTTAAGGTGGTGAATCCCAAAAAAAAAGGAAAAAAGAAAAAATATATTAATTCTGGAACCGTAAGTCAAATTTAATGTTATTCATTAAGAACTTAAATTAATGAATAAAAAATAATATTTTAAGTCAAATTAAGAAAACACAAATATAACATGTCTTTCCTCGTGTGTGGAATCAAGAGAGAAAAAGATATGAAGCAAAACAACCAAACTCTGAGCTTGGTTTCACTTATGATTTTAATATGAAGGACTTTAATAGAAACATTAACTTCCTTGGGGAATGATTGTGATAGAGAATGCATCCAGAGAGAGGGTCAATGAATAAGGGTTGTAAGACTCCTAAGAAAAGCTGATGTTTCATTATGAACTCTTCATTCAGTGGAATCAGAGTATAGAGAACCAGACACATATAAAACATCTTAGTAGTATGAAATGTTATAATCTTTCTAGGCTACACTTAACTATTAGGATTCATTTTCTGGGATATGACAGTGCTCATTTGTAGTGAATTAAAGTTTCTAACTGTGGGAATTCTATACTACGTTAGTATAGGAGTGGGACAAAATATAAGTAACAAAAATTTTTGAAAAACCAATATATTTCTATTTTGAGAAACAAAAAGTCCTAAGATTTTTGTCCCTAATATTTACTTAGGAGAAACAAAATCTTAAGTTTTCCTCAAGTTTACTTTTAAGGGTTTTATAAAGCAAGACACTTAAAATATTAGATGACCTTTTAACAAAATCATGACAAAAACATACATTTCTTCTTGTAGGACTTAGATCATGGATTCCAGTGTTTGAGTTTTAACCATTTTTCAACTCTCTTTCATCTTTTTTTTATCTAAAATGAGAAATAACACCGTATCCTTGTAGGTAATTTTCATGTTTTTCTTCAAAGGAAGTGAACTAGTCAAAGAAAGGATTTATTATTTTTATCCCTTTCCTTCTGATAATTTTAAATAGATGAATAATCAGTCCTAGAAGATTTTAATAAAGAATGTCTTTAGTGATTTTCAAATGTCTGAACATATTTTCTTTCTAATAGGAAAAAAAGTCCATTTAGGGTTACAGTTAGTCCTAACAGATACTATTCATATTAGTTCTCTCTCTTTTTAAGGTAACTTTACTTTCTTTCTTGGTGGAAACCGAAGTTTCATTTCTTGACTACATTAAGGGAGGGTAAGTCATTTTCTGAAATAGTTTCATTATTTAAACATCTTGTTGAATGCCTGTCCTCAGTGCTGCCACCAGGTACCGAGGAAACTGTACATTTTGATGGCAGACCTGTTACTATATACCAAGATCTATTATTTTTGGTACAAATTGTAAGTTTTCTCTGGTCAAAAGAAAAAAAATATTGTGTCATTGAAATAATGGATAAAGCTATTATTTACACTTTCATACAGTGTTTTCATTTGCCTAACATGAAGGACTTTTAGATGTACTTTTAGTGCCTTTAAAGGAGCAGAAGAGCTGGAGGGCTTGATTTTTATGTCTATGCTACTTCAGAATAATAAAGGAATATATCTTGTCATGAAATATTAATGCAGAAATGGGTTATGATTATGAATAGGCATTTAAGGCTTTGTTGGCTTCCAGGCATGAGTAAATTTCAGAAAAAAAAATAGTTGTAATCATTTTTTAAATTATTCTAAGTCTGGATAGATCCTGTGTTAGTAATGTCTTATAGATTCTTAATTTCTGATAATAAGAAGGTATTTCCAGTTTTCTTCCTATTTTTAACCTCAGTTTTTTCCTTTAATCTGAATATTCCCAAAGATAAAATGATATTATCTCATAGTACAGAGTATTCACATATTATTATTTACTTTTTTTATTTGTAGTATACAGAAATGGTGAGAGGCAAATTTGATTGCATTTATTATTGTCATGATGAATAATAAAGGTCAAACATGTAAGCCTAACTATGATTCAACATTTTTTTTCTAATACTAACACACTGATTAAATGTCATCAGGCTAAAGGAAGAAAGAGTTAAAGAAAAGAGAGGCTAAAGGAGCAAAAACAGTTTCTCAGAAAATAGGGAGCTTTCTTCCTCTTACTATTTTTTTCAGGAAACAAAGCAAGTAAATAACGATTCCCTGCACGGGTGGGAAGGTTTGCTCTGTGTGAATGTCTTGAGGTCAGTCCCTGGATCTATGGTGGTCCTTTCAATAAAGTTAATGAAAAAAATAATAAGTAAAAAAAATAAACATTTGCAAACTGCCCTGTGTAGTCCAACATATATGCATGTTTTTATCTTTAGAAGATGGGAAAACATGGGAGGCTGAGACATAATGTGGGAGGCTGAGACATAACAATAGGTAATAGATGCTACAGAGAAAAGGTGTAAGACAATTAATGCACTTTACCATGCTTTTTATAAACTTCCAAACATGCTTTATATATCTGGTTATATTTTACATTTTAAATTATGACTTAAATGTTTAAAATGTAATAAATCCCTTTTGGTGCTTATTATTCTTGTTTTCCCTTGTAAATATTTGAAGTGTGTATACGTGTATGTCTGTGTGCAAATAAGAAATACCCAATGTGTTTTGTCAGCAATGAATACCTAATAATGTTTTGATTTGAGTCTATTAGTAACAAATGTTTTCAAAGTGAGTTACCAATAAATTACTTTTATTGGTTTTTTGCATTTCCTTAGGGCCAATCACAGCAACTGGGTTTCTGCAGAACCTAGAAGAAAAATTGTCTCAACAAGATCACACTGTCCTGTTATTCAGTTGCTTATGGCCCCCACAATTCATTGTCTGGAGCCAGGTGTGGTGACACCCCTTTGTAATTCCAGAATAGTATGTGGGAGGCTGAGAAAGAAAGATCTCAGTAGAAATCACCTAGTAAAGATAAAGGTTACTTTGAGGCCAGCTTTAGCAACTTAGCAAGACCCTCAGATTCTTAGGGAGACTCTTTTTCAAAATAAAAATAAAAAGGAATGGGTGTGCAGATTGGAGGTAGAATGTCCCTGGGTTCAATCCTCAATAATCAGCTCCCAACTACTTGTTTTTGTTTACACATTTCCTATTTCCAGCTCTGCCTGTGTGATCATGGAGCCCCAGCTTATGAGATATACTCTGCTCCAGTCTTTGCCTCCTCAGGCTATTTAAGAACTAATTGTTGCACTACTGATGGACTCTGGAGAAACAGGGCCTTGATTCTACTACATAACAAATCTAACTGGTCTGAAATTAAATACTATAGAGTCATATTTTAGTCACCCCCAACTCACAGGAGACACTATTCAAGATATCTCACTTGTGCGTGAAGTTATGCATTGTATTTCCCTCTGTTCTCCTAAGGATATTCAGGGTGATAATATTCTCTTTCAGAAAATAATTAAAATAAATAAATAATTGTAGTGTTTACTTTTTGGTATTTGTATACCTCATTATACCATTTAATTGCTACCAGTCAATATCCACATGGATTTACATAGTCTGATGGAAAATAGTTTCTTATCATGCAGAATATATAAGAATTTTATTGTTAGATATTTATGAAGATTTATACTTAACTGTGTGTTATGGGGATTCATTGGTGAATGGCTTTAAAAATATTTGATAGACTTAAAAGAAATGATAGTTTCATATTCATTTTTCTTTTAAAAATTCTCTCTATGAAAATATCAAGTCATGACATCCTGAAATGGAAATGCCAGTATTTAACATATTGTAGAATAAAGTGGCTGAAAACATCTCTTTCAAATTTTACTTTTTTGATAGGCTTTTAAAAGATAATTTTTTACTTGTTTTAGACGTGTATTCTTTAGGAGCTTGCAGCCCTTTCTATTAAGAAATTTCAATTCCAAGCAGATAAATGTTCTGCAATGACTGAAAATCATTAAAAGCATTACTTAATGACATAAAATTTTAGAGTAATAGTAGTATAGAATATAATGAGTTATGCTTGTTTCACTTTAAAACTGGTTATGATAATGGTATGTATCATTTCACTAGTGGCTAATGACAGTAAATGACAGCAGATGTTCACAGACATCTGACATAACAGACAGATTTGTATTCTCTTGCAACTGAGAATAATTCTGAAATATATTTAACACTTCAGTGATATTCAGTATACTTCATGAGTTTTGAAATCGAAGAATCTTAATGTTTATTTTAATATATTGTGGAGATAGGTATTATGACTCTTAAATTTTAAAATGCTTATAATGTAAGACTGGAGTGAAGGAGCAAACCTGTCATCCCAATACCTGGGAGCCTGAGGCAAGAGTATTTCAGATTTGAGGCCAGCCTCAGCAATTTAGCATGATTACCAGCAACTAAGCATGACTCTGTTTTAAAATATAAAATAAAATAGTTTCGGGGAGTGTATCCCAGAGGTAGGATGGTCTTGGATTCAATCCCAGTAGCGCACACAAAAAAGGTAAAACAAAACAAAACACACACACACACACACACACACACACACACACACATACACACACACACACACACACACACACACACACATATATATATATATATATATATATATTTTTTTTTTTTTTTTTTGGCGGATCTGGGGATGGAACCCAGGGGCATTCAACCTCCAAACTACACCCCCTGCTCTATTTTTCATTCTTTATTTTGAAACAAGGTTTCATTAAGTTGTGGAGTGCCTCACTAAGTAGCTGAGGCTGTCCACGAATCTTGATCCTCTGGTCTCAGCCTCCCAAATGCTGAGATTATTATAAGCATGTGCTACCATGCCCAGCTAAAATACCTATATTTTTACATCACATTAGAAATTAAAATAGATAATACTAGAGACTCTAGCCAGAGCAATAAGGCAAGAAAAGGAAATCAGAGGAGTACAAATAGGAAAAGAAGAACTCGAACTTTCACTATTTGCAGATGACATGATACTATATTTAGAAAACCCAACAAACTCAACCAAAAGGCTTATAGAACTGATCAACAAATTCAGCAAAGTATCTGGATACAAAAATCAATCTTAAAAAATTAGAAGCTTTCCTGTACACCAACCATAAATCCACTGAAAAAGAAATTCAGAAAACGGTTCCACTCAGGATCTCCCACAAAAAAATAAAATATATAGGAATAAAGTTGATCAAGGAGGTAAAAGATCTCTACAAAGAAAATTATAAAACACTGAAAAAAGAAATCGAAGAAGATCTTAGAAGATGGAAGGATCTTCCATGTTCATGAATTGGCAGAATAAATATCATTAAAATGGCCATCCTTCCAAAAGTGATCTACAGATTTAATGCATTGCCCATTAAACTACCGAGATAATTTCTCACAGACATTAAAAAATCAGTTCTTAAATTTATCTGGAATAACAAAAAGCCCAGAATAGCCAAGGTAGTTCTTAGCAACAAAAACCATGCTAGAGGAATCACAATACCTGACTTTAAACTATACTACAAAGCCATTGTAATAAAAACAGCATGGTACTGGCAAAAAAACAGATACATAGACCAATGGAGTAGAATAGAAGACCCAGAAACAAGTCCACACGCTTTCAGCCAATTGATTTTTGACAAAGGGGCCAAAAACATACACTGGAAAAAAGATAGCCTCTTCAACAAATGGTGTTGGCAAAACTGGTTAACTATATGCAGAAAATTGGAAATTAATTCCACTTTCTCACCCTGCACAAAAGTCAACTCAAGATGGATCAAAGACTTGGAAATCAAACCAGAGACCTTGAAGCTCCTTGAAGAGGGCATAGGTCCAACACTGCAACACAAAGGCACAGATAAACACTTTCTCAACAAGACCCCAAAGGCACAACAAATTAAAAGGCAAATCAATACGTTGGATTGCATGAAACTGAAGAGCAAAGGAAACTGTCAAGAACCTCAATCGAGAGTCAACAGAATGGGAGAAGATTTTTGCTACCTACTGCTCTAATATCTAGAATATACAGAGAACTCAAGAAACTCAACACTAAGAAAACAAAGCATCCAATAACAAAATGGGCAAGTGAACTAAATAGACACTTCACAAAAGAAGAAATTCAAATGGCCAATAAATGCATGAAAAAATGCTCAACATCACTGGCAATCAGAGAGATGCAAATCAAAACTACCCTGAGATTTCACCTAACTCCAACTAGAATGGCAATCATTCAAAACACAAACAATAGATGTTGGCGAGGATGTGGAGAAGTGGGAACTCTAAGACATTGTTGGTGGGATTGCAAATTAGTGAAACCACTTTGGAAAACAGTATGAAGAATCCTCAGAAGAATGGGAACAAATCTACCATTTTATCCAGCAATACCACTTCTGGGTATTTACCCAAAAGAAAAGAGACCAAACTACCAAACTAATGCATGTGTATCTATGTTCATAGCTGCACAATTCACCATAGCCAAACTATGGAACCAGAAAAGATGTCCATCAACAGATGAATGGATTACAAAACTGTGGGATCTGTACACAATGGAATTTTACTCAGTCATCAAAAAAGCTCAATTACATCATTTTCAGGGAAATGGATGGAACTGGAGGACATTATGCTAAGTGAGATTAGTCAGTCACAAAAAATAAGAAATCAGATGCTTTCCCTAATACGTGAGAGTTAGGGAGAAATGGGTCATAGGAGGAACTCTAGATGAAAAAGGAAATCCTATGGAGGAGCAACCAAGACAACCTAAAGGAGGAGAAAGGAGGGGGGAAGAGGAAAATCTCTAAAACACACAATGTACTTAAACATATCGAAATCAACCACTAAGCCGAGCAAGGGAGGGAAGGATGGGGAGGGAATAGGGTGGGAATTGGGTAGGGGTTAAATCAGTGATGTGTACATGTCTGTACACACAAGTTTTTTTACCCCAATATGATGTATGAATATAATGCACCAATAAAAATTAAAAAAAAATCTGCTGGTATTTGAAAAAAATAAATTAAAATAGAGAAAAGAAAAATTAGGCAAAAACACTTAGTGTTATGTTAGAACCCCCCCCCCATAATCATGTACTCTAGGACTGATCACTGTTAGAAAAATATTATTCCTTGTTTACTTTGTAACACATATCACTAGTTTATGAGAGTGGAATATGTTATATGTCATATCTATTGTCCATTGTATATATTATACATATTATTCACCATGCAACTGCTTATTTTAAGATTTCCACTGTATACCTATAGATAATTTAGTTTTAAAGTTTCCTATAGATACATGTTTTAGTTACAGCCATTTTTCCATAAATACACCAATAAAAACTATTTTAAAATGTTATTGTTGTAAGCCAGGCGTGGTGGCGCACGCTTATAATCCCCACGCGTGGGAGGCAGAGACAGGAGGATCGCGCAGGTTTGAAGCCAGCCACACTGGCTTAAGAGACCCTGTTTCCAAATAAAAATATAAAAATAGGACTGGGAGTGTAGCCTGGAGGTAGAAGGGCTTCCTGGAACCCCAGTACCACCAAAAAAATAAAAAATAAAAAAATTTATTGTTGTAAATGAGGAAGGGCTAAATGAGTGATGTGTACATGTATGCCTCTTACCATCTTATTCTCCATTAAGATGTATGCCAACACACAAATAACAAAATTAAAAGCATTTTTGATGTAAAAAATAAACATAGCCAGGTGTGATGGTGCATGCCTGTATTTCTAGTACTTGGGAAGCTGAGACAGTAGGATCTCATGTTCAAAGACAACTTTGGCAATATAGCAAAACTCTCAGCAACCCAGCAAGACCTTGTCTCAAAACAAAAAATGAAAAGGGCTGGGGATGTGGTTATCAAGTCCCATCTAAAACCATCTGTGTCTTTGAAAATATGGCTTTTAAGACCTTTTTGCTCTGCTCTTTCCCAGTTCCATCACACAGGATTCAGTATTTTCAACTAAAGACAAAATTTTTTGTTAATATAATTTTTGGGTGTTTTTGTGTGTGTGTGTGTGTGTGTGTGTGTGTGTGTGTGTGTGTGTGATATTGAGGATTAAACCAAAGGGCATTCTACCTCTGAGCTCTGCTGCAGCCCATTTGTAATTTCTTATTTTGAAACAGAGTCTCACTAAGTTGCTAAAGTTGGCTTCAAATCTTTGATCCTCCTGTCTCAGCCTCCCAAACATGGAGATCATAGGTGTGCACAGACAGAATGCAGGAAGGTTGCTGGAGCCACATTCCTTAGGTGAGCAGCACTAGAGCTGACAGACCCTGTGTTCCTGCCTTGACCTTGACACAGCTCCTCTTATATGCACACCTCCAGGGACTCACCTTATATTTTGCCCATCTGACCTTGCCTTTTGCCCTCTAATGACAGTGAAAAACAACAAGAAAATTAACCTAACACTTCAGAATGTAAGAAACAAACAGCCTAACCTAGTATAGTGGAGGCCACTTGTGTTTTACTACATTTGAAGATTTGCAGAATTATCAAAGTTGGCTCTTCAGAGAGATGCTCTACTATCTTTCAAAATAAGTATGATATTTCAAAAACAATTGGAACAAATTAATTTTTTCAGCGTGGATTTTAGAACTGAATTATAGCCATGCCTCACTTTTAAAATTAAGTGTATCAGCATTTATTACTGGTATTTATAGGTTATTTTGGTCCTAGCTTAGGTGACATCAGTTTAGGTTCATGCTCTCCACCACTTTTCTAATTCAGGAAATTGGGGTTATACTTATGTTGATTCTTAATTGACAAGGAAAACTAGAGGTCTTCATAAAAGGGGGAAATCATCAAATAAAATATAAATAAGAATAAATTGGATCTTACTCTACCTAACTTGGAACAATCCAAAATAGATTTTGGACTGAGGTTTTCCTGAATTTACTTTGTCCTCAAAATTATTTGTAAACTCAGCCCAGTGCTTTGAAAGTATGAGGTTAGATAAATAAAAGCAGAAGAGGTAACTGCTGTGGATTGTGTAGCAATGTTGTTAATAGTCAAAAACTGCAAATAAACTCATTGAAATACTGGATTGCACTTTAAAATTTATGTCTATTTTTGTTTCTTCTCACAAAAAAATGAATAGAAAGTTATATACATGTGATAATATTTATTTTCTCAGGGATCCAAGGAGAAATTATGCAGAGTTAGAATTAACCCATTTAAACACTAAAGAAAATTGTTTTCCTTATCTTTTAGTATCTTCTACTTCAAAAGAACTTTCTTTCAGGCCTAATTCTTAGTATCAGATATTCTAGGTGTGCATTGCTGAGGTCTTAATTGATGTAGATATTTACATAAGAATATAACACTGATTGTGCTATCTTTTGTTACTTTTCTTTCATTGTTTCAATCTCTAAAACACTGTGCTTCTCTACAGTAGGCAGGCTTATGAAATCAGGTAAGATGAGACAAATGCTTTCTAAATTAGCCAAGATCTGATTTCTATGCAAATATTCTCTGAAATAAAAATCAAGATCTAAGACATTTTCTTTTCTTTGGTTAAGCGGTAGCCATTCTGTTTGATGCCTGGAACATGGGATACATTCTATGATTTGAGGTAGTTAATAGTTTTATTTTCTAAATAGAAGAATATCTAAAAGGACCTCTTTGGGGTAATAGGGATTGAACCCAGGGGCATGCTACATCTGAGCACACCTCCAGCCCTATTTTATTTATTTACTTATTTATTTAAACAGGGTCTTGCTAAGTGGCCAAGGACCTAGATAAATTACTAAGGCTGGCAGCAAACCTGCACCCTCCTCTCAGTCTCCCCGTGCCTGCTTGAATCTCTAACAAACTATAAAAGCTGCATCTCCTGGGCCAGCAACCTGGAGCCTATCTTATATACTAAGCACATTTATCCCCAAGGTTGTTTTATCCTTTGAACTTATTCAAAGTAATTTTAGACATTAAAAATCTAATATGTCACCTAAAAAAGTTTCTTTAGTAATCCCTAATTTATGGCATTGAATATTTAAATCATAAATCATAAGAACAACATCAGATTCATCACAGATTGTCCTGAAATTAAGATACTCTGCCAGGGATGAGTATGGCAGTTGTCACCCCAGTGCAGTATGTGAGAGGCTGAGACAGAAGGATGGAGGTTCAGGGCAAGTTTCATCAACTTATTAAGACCCTTAGCAACTTAGTGGGACTTTTTTCAAAATAAAAAGGTGGGGGGAGGGATGCGGCTCAGAGGTAGAATGCCTCTGGGTTCAAACTCAAGTACACCTTCCCAACATAAAAAATAAATGGATAAACAGGTGGTATCATCATTATTTTAATTATCATTATTTGTGAAATGGGTCTGTTTCCCTTTATAGAAAGTTTCTAAGGACACAATCACACATTTCAGTTCATGCAGTTGGCCCTCAGTCCTCAGTGCCTCCCAACTGCACTCCTCTTCCTGGCACTGCACTCCACCCACACAACTAAAGATCAAATATCTCTGAAGTGTCTACATCTTTCTGATGGGCAGATGAAAGGGCAAGTAGATCATAAACACCATTGCGCACCGAGGACTTGTTAAGCTACTGAAAGTTCAGGGCAACATGAAATGTAGGCATGTGCTTTTATCAGAATATTGAGTGCATTAGAAACTTGGAGGTCTGCAGATTATCATCCTCTTTTTTGCAAAAAAGCCTAGCTAGACTCTCCCCAGACAGTCCAGGTGAGCTCTCCAAGGCCTTCACAACCACGAAGCCACTGGGTGCTAGTTTCCATAGATGTCTTAAAAATTTTCATATGAGCGTCTCTTTAAAGAGACATAATTTCAGAATATTTTTAGAAGGCTAAACTAAAGTAGCCATTAAATAAGTATGGATTTTTTTAGCCATTTTATACATGAATTTCCACCTTTTTCTACCCATATCTCTTAGTGTACTTAAAGCATTATGAACAAATAGAACTTTAAACAAGTGTGACAACTCAATGGAGTGGATCACAAACTCCTGTGTTTGTCTCTCTCAGACCTTATCGTTTTGTGACCTTCTTCTTTGTGCCACATACCTCAATCACCAAACAAAAAAAACAGGCTTTATGGGGTGGGAAAAAAACAATATTTTATTGCCCCTACCAGTAATTATCTAAGTTGAACCTTATATTGATCCTGAGGGAATTCTACCTCCAAACTATATCCCTATCCCTTTTAATTATGATTATTTATTATTATTATTTTGGTGGTACTGGAGGTGGAACCCAGGGGCTTTTCTACCTCTGGGCAATACTGCCAGACCTATTTTATACTTTATTTTGAAACAGGGTCTCACTAAATTGCTGAGAGCCTCACTAAGTAGCCGAGGCTGGCTTTGAACCTGTGTGATCCTCCTGTCTCAGCCTCCCAAGTGCTGGGATGTCTTGTTAAGTTACTAAAGCTGGCATTAAACCTGTGTCTTAGGCTCACAAGTACTGAGATTACAGGTATGCGCCATTATGCCTGGTGCAGAAACTAGACTAGAAATGTGAACTTCTTGTTTCTACATTCCCTAACAGAAGGACATGATAGGGGGGCACTACATAGGCAAGTAAGTCCTGGGAGTTTCAACAAAGGATAAATATTTGGTGAAAAGTCAAAACATTGACAAAGAAATGTTTGCTGATGACTGAGACAGTGCATAGTAGTTGGCATAAATTTGACCTTAGTTGCACAGTTCAAATCTTAGATCATTCTTTTGATCACATAACCTGTCTTTATTTTTGCAAAATAAAAACAATGTCTGTTTATATTATAGAGTAACTGAGAGGATTTAATTGTTTGCAGTTAACATTCAATAAATGCTAGCTATTATTTATCTGTAATATGTCAGTGTGTTTAGAATGTCGATATATTTCATCTCATTTGTTCATCAAAATACTGTCGGTGTGAACTGACCTGGTTATTAGAGGCATTGAGAGAAAAAGGTGCACTTGAGTTTACCAAGAATGTAAAAGTCCCTTGTCTGTATCTTTTTGTTTGAGGATAACTCCAGGCCACTTCATCTATTCCAGACAATACTATTCAACCCCTATCTCAAATCTTGATTCTGAAACTGAAACATGTCCAGAATCATATACAAAAGGTTTAAATATCATTTAGAACATGTAAAAAATGTTGGGGTGTGGGGATAGCTACCTACATAGCATAAGCTCATTTTAGAGGTTAGAGTGAATTTCTGCTTAAAGGCGAGTTGAATGTCAGTAAGTGCCTTTATCAACAAGCCCCATAAGAATTTTTCCTAAAAAATACTTAAAGCAGTTGCAATGATGCTTTAAAATGTTTGCCTTAGTTTTATAAGATCTATGGCATCTCATTGGATATGTTGCCTCAGGGAGTACATTTTGCTAAAACATACACTATAAAGTTTTTTTTTCTAATCCAATTTCTTACTTGAAAACTGAATATACACATCTAGAAATTTTTATAGGGCTTCTTGTTGTGACTTCCAAGTGTTTTGCATTCATCAAATCAGTGGAGAGTAAACCCTGCAGGCTGAATGGGATAAATCTAATAAAAATAAAGCCATTCTGCCTTTTACAAAAAATCATAGAGAACATTATCATATCTAACTAAACTTATCTATACTAAGACTTAGAAAAGAAACTTTTGCAAATATTAAGGAGCTCCTCGATCATTGTTTGGATTAATGTTTTTTTTTGAATTATTGTATATTAAAATACACACTTGGAAAGGCTAGGCTATCCAGTTATATACTTTAGTATGGTGATTTCATTGCCAGCTTAAGTTATTCTACAGAAAATTCTTTGACTTATTCACTTCACAGTCAAAGAAAACTACATGTATGCTTCTTCATAAGAAGTATATACTGGCCCATGTCTGTAATCCCAGTACTTGGGAGGCTGAGACAGGAGGATCATGGATTCGAGGCTAGCTTCATAAATTTAGTAAGGCCCCTAGTAACTCAGTAAGACTGTTCCAAAATAAGATGAAGCTAGGAGTATAACTCAGAGGTAGAATGCCCCTGATTTCAATCCCCTGTACACACACACACACACACACACACACACACGCACGCACACACACAGGAGGCACCTGCCTACCATGCACAAAGCCTTGGTTCCATCCCCAATATAACAACAAAAAATAACAATAAAAAAATGTTCCGGACATAATTTCCCTCAAAACACAAAAAAACACAAAAACAGAAAAACCGTGGGTTCTTGTCCTAAGCTAAGGATAAATACACATTAGCCTGGACTCTTGCTGAAGATTTAAAGAAGTTTATTAAAAAGATAAAAATACAGAAGACAGTTACAGCCCCATGCCATGGTGGGGGGGGGGGGTTTCAAGTGAATGTGAACCAGACTCTTTTATACACATGACCTCCATATTGTTCACATAATTCTGACATAGTAAAGGTCCCTGTAAGGTACCTCCCCTGGCAAGGTGTCTCCTTTCACAAAGGTCGACCCCTCCTCCCATCCTAGCTAGATTATCCAATTATTATGTAAACCTGTCTTTAGAATGAGGATGAGGAAGTCCTAGTTCACCTCTCCTATAGACTTGCTAACTACCTTTATCTAGGTTAATTTACATTGGAATAGTTGTCTGCATTTTTTTTTTGGGGGGGGCGACAGAAACCAAGTCCTTTCAATAGTTTTTGAAATATATTAATCAGAGCTTTCTCAGATCTTCCTAGCCATTCCCAATACTGGTACAGACACTACTTGTGGTATTATTATTATTATTATTACTATTATTATTATTATTATTAGTGGTGGTACTGGGGTTCCTCAAAACCCTTCTACCTCCGGGCTATACTCCCAGACTCCCAGACCTACTTTTTACACTTTTTTATTTGGAAACAGGGTCTCTTAAGCCAGCACAGCTGGCTTTGAACCTGCGCGATCCTCCTATCACTGCCTCCCAAGCGTGGGGATTACAAGCGTTTGCCACCATGCCCGGCCACATGTAGTTTTAAATCACCTTCCTACCTTGCTCCTTACTATCCACAGTGGGTGGAGCTTCATTGCTTTATTCTTGACACACTGAGCTTCAGCTGTTGAGAAGTGCTGATGAAAAGTAAATTGATGACAATATAATGAGAGAACGACCTCTTCTGACTCAGCAGTGGAAAGCTTTCTTGCAAAATGAGAGACGATGCCATAGATTGTTCTGGGCATTTGTTCTCCAACGTGTAGTCTATTTGTCCTGCATAATTACTTCTGAAGTTTATTTCTCATATTTTGTGAACTCATTCAACTTTGCTGGTACCTATTTATCATATGAGAAGATTATGGTGTGGAGAGTTGGTAGTTTTGTGAGGCATCGCAGCTCCCTTGCTAGTTGAGGTTCTGGAATTCCAGTGCTGGTTCATGTGATTGATAGTTCACTGTATCTTCTGGGCAGCACAAACCTTATTTAAAATGTGGTTCCTTTGAACAGTGCTTATATTTTTGGTTTGGAGCTGATTTCTTTAATTTTTATTAGCAGTAGTAATTGCAAAGTATGGTGAAATTCATATGACACATTCGTATACACACAGAGTTGATTTTTATTGTGATTGTTACTTTAAGAGTTTTTTTTAGCTACTGACTAGAAAAATGATTAGTGATTTCACATGTTTTGACAAGGAGTTTTGGAATGGTAGGAAGATGAGATAGCCTCCATGTGAAGTTCTACTGTGGAATACTCTTACTGTTTTTAAAAGATACTGAAATCAACCTTCAAGTTCTGATGAAATAAAAACATTTGATTAATTTATGAAAACTATATTCTATCAAGACCAAGAATATTTTCACAAACTGTTGAATAATCACATCATTTGGCTCTAATTTTTTCTGAATGTACTAAATATTATTGATATATTGTAATGATACATCATAATGACATTCGGAGTGATAGGAACATACATGCACTCAGCACCCAGTTTCTTTTTCCTTTCTACATTTTTTTTCTAGCTGAGATGGAACTTAGGGGCATTCTGCCTCTGAGCCACACTCCAGCCATATTTTATTCTTTTATTTTGAAACAAGGTCTCTCTAAGTTGCTGAGGCTCGCTGTGAACCTTTGATCCTCGTGTCGCAGTCTCCCAAGTACTAGGATTAAAAGCATGTGCCACTGGATACTTCATTGATCCCTCTGAAAACCAGAGTGCTTGGAAGGAGAGAAATGGACATCAGGAGCTCACAATTACTTCATGAAGTGGAATTTTGTTTGATGAAGTACCAAGATAACACCTCTTAACAGAGACAGATATTCATAGTACAGTCTAGGGTTGGGCAGGTTGTGACCTCAGTAGCTGGTGTAAAGAAAATGGAATCAGATGTGGGGGGGTCAGATTCTGAATAATAACCTGAAACTCTAGTAAACTCAGAAATATGACAAGAACAGCACATTCCAGTATTCAAAGAAGTATGCTAAACTCAGGTCCTGAACACTAGCATTGACACTAGAGATAATAATAAATCAATTAATTTTCTTTTTCTATCAGTAACAATCTAAGGAAGGGTTTATTATTTTTATTAGAAATGAGGTACAGAGATGTTAAATAGCATTTAGAAGGTCATAATACTTCAAGGTGAAAATGTTCAGATTTGAATTCACATTTATATCTGTGATTCTGTGAATTGTTCATTGGCATGGGCAGCAGAAATTTTGAAGATACAGCAGAGTTTGAAATCAAAGGACTATGTATTCAAATAGTTATCCAAATAGTTGAGCTACTTTTAAGAAAGAGGCAGAGCGTTATGTGGTAGTACACACCTATAACCACAGTATTTAGGAGGCTGAGACAGGAGGGTCATGTGTTAGAAGACAGCCCCGGCAGCCTGCTTTCAAACAAAATATAAAACAGGATTGGGGTGCTACCTTAGAGTAGAATACCCTTAGATTCAACCCTCTTAGATTCAAAATTAGAAAACCCTTAGATTCAAAGAAACAGAAGGAAAGTTAAAGGGTTCAAAGTTTAACCCATAATCAGCTGAGATCAAGAGGTACTAAGCTGGGTGATAATGCTAAGGCATGGGCACTAGGGGTCCAAGGTAGGTTCCAGAACTGAAATATGAACTAGCATTCATATTAATAAATCAAAGCAGAAGTGTAGTATATCCACATGGTCAGAATGAGAGGAGTGTTAGAATTGAGTGGGCATCCCAGTATTTATGGGTTCTAGACTCCAGTAGGTAATAGATCTGAATCTGTTTGTTAGAATTAAATAGGGATGGAAAAAATCCACTTTTGAGATTTGTAATGTTCAATTCCTACAACTGAATAGGATCTAAAATTGGTAACAAATTAGAACTCTCTTTCCACACACCCCCAAAACATCTGTTAGCTCTTGACAATTAATTCATAATCACAGCTGTGGAAGATTACTGAGGTGGTGTCACTCTGTGTGTATAGTTTTTTAGACCATATATACTTATTTTCTGTGGATATTGCTGCTCTAGTAAATTCTTCCCATCTTGTCATCAGATTTTTCTATTATTCACAGCTTTTGTAAAGGTGGCAGAATAAAATAGATACATGTTCCAAGTTTTAGGAGTACTAGGAAATATACATTGGAAAATCTTATAAAATGTTGGTACTAACTTATGCTATTTGGAAGGCATAACTTTTTTATATTCTAAAACATAGTACTACTATCTGGACTCTAAAATATAAAATGATAGCTCAAGTGACATTCCAAAGCAAAATTTCAAGTATTTTTTTCTTTTCATTAGTGCATTGTAGTCATACATCTTAATGGAGTACAAGAAGGTGGAGACATAAACTGGGTAGAGGCATCACTCATTTAGCCTCTACCTAGTTCCCATTCTGTTCTCTCTCCCCTCTCTCCTTATCATGTTTGGCTTAGTGACTGATTTTTATATGTAACATAATGTACATCATGTACATTAAGGATTTTCTCTCTTTCTCCCTCCCATACCCCTGCGTTGGGTCACCTTATTTGTTCATCTATAGTTTCTCCTTTTTCATCTAGAGTTCCTTACTCTGAACTCTAGAAAATGACTCATTTTATCCTTAACTTCCACAAATTAAAGAAAGCATCCAATTTCTTATTTTTTGTGACTGACTAATCTTACTTAGCATAATGTTCTTCAGTTCCATCTATTTCCCTGTAAATGAAGGAATTATGTTCTTTTTAATGGCTGAGTAAAATTCCATTGTGTATATATTCCATAGTTTTGTAATCATTCATCTGTTGGTGGACATCTTGCCTGCTTTCATAGTTTGGCAGTTGTGAATTGAGCAGCTGTGAGCATAGATATGGATGTATTAATTTTGTAGTGTGGTTTCCATTCTTTCGGGTAGATATTCAGAAGTGGTAGGTTCGTTTCCATTCTTCTGAGGATCCTTCATAGTATTTTCCAAATTGGTTGTACTACTTTGCAATCCTACCAAAAGTGTATTAGAGTTCCTATTTCTCCACATCCTCACCAAAATTTGTTGTTGTTTTTGTTTTTAATAATTGCCATTTGAGTTGGAGTTAGGTGAACTTTCAGGGTAGTTTTGATTTGCATTTCTCTGATTGCTTGTGATGTTGAGCATTTTTTCATATCTTTCTTGGCTATTTGAATTTCCTCTTTTGTGAATTGTCTATTTAGTTCGCTTGCCCATTTTGTGATTGCGTTGTTTTTGTAGTGCTGAGTTTCTTGAGTTTCCTGTATATTGTAGATATTAGTTCTCAATCCACTGGAAAAATATCCAGAAAACACTTCCACTCGGTATATCCCACAAAAAAAAAAAAAAAAAAAAAATACTTAGTAATAAACTTAACCAGGAGGTAAAAGGCTTCTACAAAGAAAATTATAAGGCATTAAAAAAATTTAAAGAAGACCTTAGAAGATAGAAGGATCTTTCATGTTCTTGAATAAGCACTAATTTGCAATCCTACCAACAATGTTTTAGAGTTCCCACTTCTATACATTCTTGGCAGCATTTGTTGTTGTTTGTGTTTTGAATGATTGTCATTCTAGTTGGAGTTACGTGAAATCTCGGGGTCATTTTGATTTGCATCTCTCTGATTGCCAATGATGTTGAGCATTTTTCATGTATTTATTGGCCATTTGAATTTTGTCTTTTGTGAAGTGTCTATTTAACTCACTTGCCAATTTTTGATTGGTTTGTTTTCTTAATGCTGAGTTAATTGCGTTCTTTGTATATTCTATATATTAGTCCTATATTAGAGGAGTCGGTGGTGAAAATCTCAAGTTTTGTTGGCTCTCGGTTGAGGTTCTTGAGAGTTTCCTTTACTGTATATGCAATCCCATGTATTGATTCACCTTTTGGTTTCTTGTGCCGTTGGGGTCTTGTTGAGAAAGTTTTTTATCTGTGCCTATGTCTTGCAGTGTTGGACAAATGCCTTTTTCAAGGAGCCTCAAGGTCTCTGTTCTAATTTCCAAGTCTCTGATCCATCTTGAATTGACTCTTGTGCAGGGTGAGAAAGTAGGATTTATTTTCATTTTCTGCATATGGTTAGTTTTGCCAACACCATTTGTTGAATAGGCTGTCTTTTTTCCAGTGTATGTTCTTGGTCCCTTTGTAAAAAATCAATTGGCTATAAGTGTGTGGATTTCTTTCTGAGTCTTTTATTCTGCTCCATTGGTTTATGTGTCAGTTTTTGTGCCAGTACTATGCTATTTTTATAACCATTGTTTTGTAGTATAGTTTAAAATCAGGTACTGTGATTCTTTCTGCATGGTTTTTGTTGTTGAGAAATACTTTGGCTATTCTGGGTTTTTTGGTTGTTCCAAATAAACTTAAGGACTGATTTTTCTATGTCTCTGAGGAATGATCTTGGTAATTTAATGGGTATTGGGTTGAATCTGAAGATCAATTTTGGAAGTATGGCATTTTGATGATATTTATTCTGCCTGTCCATGAACATGGAAGATTTTTCTATCTTCTAAGATATTTTTGATATTTTTTAATTTTTTTATAATTTTATTTGTAATGATCTTTTATCCCCTAAGTTTAGTTTATTCCTAAGTATTTTGTTTTTTGTGGGAAATCTTGAGTGGAAGTGTTTTCTGGATTTTTTTCTGTGGATTTATGGTTGGTGTACAGAAAAGTTTCTGATTTTATAAGATTGATTCTGTATCCAGACACTTTGAATTTGTTGATCAGTTGTATAAGCATTTAGGTTGACTTTGTTGAGTCTTCTAAGTATAGCATCAGGTCATATGCAAATAGTGAAAGTTTGAGTTC
Source organism: Muscardinus avellanarius (assembly GCF_963383645.1). Classification (NCBI taxonomy): domain Eukaryota; kingdom Metazoa; phylum Chordata; class Mammalia; order Rodentia; family Gliridae; genus Muscardinus; species Muscardinus avellanarius. The sequence goes on from NC_137797.1 coordinate 83,305,708, forward strand.
TTTTCCTATTTGTACTCCTCTGATTTCCTTTTCTTGCCTTGTTGCTCAAGTACTATATTGAAAAGAAGTGGTGATAATGGACATCCTTATCTTGTTCCTGTTTTTAGGGGGAATTCTCAACATTTTTCTCATTTAATATGAGGTAAGCTGTGGGTTTATCGTACATTGCATTTATGATGTTGAGGTATGTTCCTTCTATTCCGATTCTCTACAGTGCTTTAAGCATAAATGGATGTTGCATTTTATCAAATGCTTTTTCATTGTCTATTGATATGATCATGTAATTTTTGTCTTTGGTTCTTTTATATGATGAATTACCTGGATTGATTTTTGTATTTTGAACCAACTTTGCATCTCTGTGATGAACCCTACCTGGTCATGGTATATGATAGTCTTGATATGGTTTTCAATGCGTGTTGCTAGTATTTAGTTTAGCAGTTTTGCATCTGAGTTCATCAAAGATATAGGCCTGTGGTTTTCTTTTCTTGAACTGTCTATATTTGGTTTGGGTATTAATGTGATTTTAGCTTCATAGAATGTATTTGGGAGAGTACTTTTTTTCTATTTCATTAAATAAATTGAGGAGTATCAGTATTAGCTCTTTATAGAATAAAGGTTTTATAAAATTCATTTGGGAAACCATCAAGTCCTGGGCTTTTCTTTGATGGCAAGATCTTTATTGCTGTTTCAATAACTATGATTGCTATTGGTCGGTTTAAATTTTCTATATCTTCTTGACTCAGTTTAGGTAGGTTGTATTTATCTAGAAAGTTTTCAGTTTCCTCAAGATTTTCCATTTTGTTGGAATATAGTTTTTTTTAAAGTAGTTTCTGATAATCCTCTGGATCTCTACACTGTCGTTAGCGATATCTTCTTTTTATCTCTTATCTTTATAATTTGGGTTGATTCTCTTTTTTTGCTAAGGTTGGGTAGTGGTTTATCTATCTTGTTGGTTTTTTATTGAAATTAGCCTTTGGTTTTTTTGATTTTCTGTACTGTTTTTCATTCTCTACTTCATTGATTTCTGCTCTGATTTTAATAATTTCCTATCTTCTACTGGCTTTGTGGTTAGATTGTTACTGTGTTTTAAGGGCTTTAAGGTGTGTCATTAGGTTATTTATTTGCAGATTTTCTGTTCTTATGTGGGAACTCAGTGCTATAAATTTTCTTCTTAGTACTAACTTAAAAGTGTCCCAGAGGTTTTGATATGTTGTATATCTATTTTATCTATTTTATCTAAATAAAATAGAGAAGAATTATATTTGCTTGAAAGAAAATTAGTTCAGGTAATGACATTAAAGATGATTTTTAGCAATGCTACACTCTAAGGTTTAATAATTTCATGATGACTGTAGAATGATCATGAAAATAGACTAATAATAGATGCTGGCATTTAAATCTAGAGATGAATTATTTGCAACTTTACTTCTTCCCTTGTAGTCCAAAATGTTAGCTGCTTTTATTCCTATGACTTTAATTTTCATTTAAAAGTAGTATGGCTATAATAATATTTTATCAAGTTCTCATCTTGCAAACCTTTTTTTCCAGTGTTTTCCAAAGTATATTGTAACATATTTGTTCATAATTAATATTTAAAAATAATGATACTAAAAATATATTACAAATGGAAAACAAAATCTCTTTACTCATCTATTAATGATTCTCATTTACTTATATTCTAGAACACAAATCAACTTCACAGTGGCTATTGATTTTACAGCATCAAATGGTAAGTAAAATGACTATTCTTGTAAAGTTATCAACAATTAAATGAAAATTTTACTGTCATAAGGGTTAGATATTTTATATTTACTTTTACAGACATAAAGATTTTTATTTAAAAATTTACATTTTTATTTAATATTACAAAATAGTTCAGATACATAAAAGACCACAAGAAATATGATAAAATGTATAGCAGAATTATTAAGTGTTGAAATACTGATATCTTTATTTTACATACTTTTAAAAAGAGTACAAATTTTAGATATAGTTAAGGTCAGTGTATATCCCTAACCTATTTTTTACCATTTGTTTTTTCATATATAACTACACTTCTGAAGTATTTCTAGTTATTCTAATTTTGTATTAATTTTGTGTGTAGTAATCTATATAAAAGTAATTCCACAATATTATACAGTTGGTTAATGTTTTTTATTGCTGCATTGTAGTCAAACATCTTATTGGGGTAAAAAATGGTAGTGGCATACATGCATACAACTTATTTTAAGGATTACCCATATTATTAGATTTATATTTTAGTCATTAAGAGGGAGTAGAAAATAATTTCCATGTATTCATATTCATAGTTTATATATCAAACATTTTAAGAAAGAAAAGTTAGCCATCTTCTAATACTTTTCAACTAACTTTGTTTCAAACATATTAGCCATTTTAAATCAGATACTAGGTAACTGGAACATGAGCTTCTTTATCTTTTGTCAGAAGTTACCACATTTCTGTAGGCTTTTCTTTTAGGTATTTGGATAGGAGAAGATCTTTACCAGCCACCTCTCTTATAGAAGGCTAATATCCAGAATATACCAAGAGCTCAAAATACTCTACACTAGGAAGACAAATAATCCAATAAAGAAATTGGCAACTGAATTGAATAGACACTTCACAAAAGAAGAGACAAAACTGAATTGAATAGATACTTCACAAAAGAAGAGACAAAAATGGCCAGTAGATACATGAAAAGATGTTCAACATCATTATCCATCAGAGAGATGCAAATCAAAACTATGCTGTTATATTGCCACCATATGTAACAATGCTTCTTATATTTGAGAGTTGTGTTAAAAATCATTTAATACAGTAATGATATTTCTTATTTCTGAATCCAGTATACCTTTATGCTTTATTGGTGCGCTGTAATTATACATCATATTGAGGTATGGAATGATAGAAATACACGGACACACAGCACTTGATACATTTCTTTCAGATCTCACATCCCCCTCACTTCCCCATACATGATTTTAGATTGACATTGGTAATTTTTTGTGGGGAGGGTCTGGAGGTATAACCCAGGAGCATTTGACCTCAGAGCTACACGCCCTGCCCTATTTTTTTATTCCTTATTTTGAAACCGGGTCTCACTGAGTTGCAGAGGGCCTCCCTCACTAAGTAGCTGAGGCTGTCCTTGAACCATGATTCTCTGTTCTCAGCCTCCTGAATGCTGGGATTACAAGTGTGCACCGCCACGCCTGGCTCAACATTGGTAATTTTATATACATATATAAGCATTATTTAAACTATCACCTTCACTACATCTTTATCCTCCCTCTTTCCTCTGTCACTCCATAAAAGTCTCTGCTTCTCTATCTGAGGTCTCTTGTTTTCCAGTTTCTATCTAGCTTCCACATATGAGGGAAAATATACAATTAATCTCTTTCCGAGACTGACTAATCTCAGCTTAATATTCTCTAGTTCCATCCATTTTTTGCAGATGAGGTAGTTTTGTTTTTCTTTATGGCTGAGTAAAGTTTCATTGTGTTTACATGCCACAGTTTTGTGATCCATTCATGTGTTGCTGGACACCTAGGTTGGTTTCATAGTATGGCTATTGTGAGTTGTATTCTATGAATATGTATATGCAAGTATTGCTATAATATTCTGACTTCAATTTCTTTTGAAAGATGTCCAAGAGAGGCATAGATGAGTCATTCCTGCTTGTTACACTCTTAATCTTATGAGAAACCTCCACATTAATCTCCACAGTGGCTGTACTAGTTTGCAGTCCCTTCAACAGTGTATAAGAGTTATTATTTCCCCACATCCTCACCAGCATTTATTATTGTTTGTCTTCATGATGATTGCCATTTAAATTGGAATTAGATGAAATCTCTGTATAGTTTCAATTTGCATCTTCCTGATTGCTAATGTTGAACATATTTCCATATATTCATTGGCCATTTGTATTTCTTCTGAGAAGTGTCTATTAAGTTTAATTGCCCATTTTTTTTAAAACTGGATTATTCTAGTACACTTTCGACCAAGTGGCAAATTTCCTAGGTAAGAAGAAAATATCAAAGACATTTGCACTGGGCTAGGAAAGCAAGAAAGACCTTATTCAAGGAGATTGATATAGGGATCAAGGCCTTTACAATAAAAGAGAGGAACTGAATTTAGGAACTTGAAAACAAAAGCCTGGAAGAGTTTAAGTGCTAGGGAGAGCTGGTGGAACTTTAGGGTGGAGTTTGATATTGGTGATTAGGTCACCTTTGTTTGCTAATTGAGTCCTACTGAAGGAAAGCTCATACCTTTCCTAAAAAGACTGGGAAATAGGATTGCTGTCTCTTTGATTAAATGTCACAAGAATGTCTACCAAATCATTGAGAAAGATATTCTGTGGTTTTAGAAGACTTACATCTTGGTGGCACATGCTTGTAATCCCAGCATTTGGGAGGCTGAGACAGAAGGATCACAGTTAGCAGCCAGCCTCAGGTATTTAACGAGACCCTTTGCAACTCAGTGAGACCTTGTTTCAAAAATAAAAAATAAAATATTGGGCTAGGGATATAGCTTGGAGGTAGAATGCCTTAGGTTCCATCCAGTATCACAAGAAGAAGAAGGAGAAGGAGACGGAGATGGAGATGAAGATGAAGAAGAAGAAAGACTTACATCTCAAAGGGAAAGAGGAAAAATAATTTACAATTGCAAGTTTTTTAAGTTAAATTCTAAGAAAAGCAAGGTCAGGGTCCTAGCGTCAAGAAGAAACTTATCTAAAGTTAGACAAGATGAAGTAAATATTAAGGACATCCTGGTCAGAAGATTCTTGTTCAGAACCTTGTCATGTGGAATCAACACTAGGAACTTTGAAAATATAAATGCATTTGTGTGATGTGTTATTTTCAGTACAAAAAAGTTCCCAAGTAAATTTTATATCAATCGAGAGGAAATTACTCTCTGGATCTCATGTTTATTATTTTTTCCCTTATCAGAAAAACAGTCTCATGGCTTTCCTTCTTTAGACAGTGTTAATTTAGAATGGAACCATATGTAGGCATTATTACAAATCTCATTTAGCTTTCCATTTTCACTTAAGAGACTAAAAGGACTTTTAGGCTGTGTTTGTGCTGGTAATGGGAACTCAGTTCAAATCTCAGTGAGCTTGAGGTAGCACATGTATTGAGTTTGAACCTATGGTGATTTATTATTTTTAATCACTTTCAAACATGTAATATCATTTTGTCCTCTCAGAACCGTGAGTAAGTACGGTCAGGTTTATTTTACAGATGTTGTTCTGGAAGTAAAGACACTTGACTATGGGCCTCTGGTTCTTAGCTTTAATGTCTAGTTAGAAAATCTGGACTGGGCATGGTGGTACACACTTGTAACCCCAGCATTCAGGAGGCGGAGACCAGAGGATCACGGTTCACGGAGAGCCTCAACTACTTAGCAAGGCCCTTCGCAACTTAGTGAGACCCTGTTTCAAAAAATAAAAGAGACTAAAAAATAGGACCAAGAGGTGTAACTCGAAGGTAGAATGCCACTGGGTTCCAGCCCCAGTACCGTAAAAAAAAAAAAAAAAAAAAAAACCTGAATGGTTTTTGATCAGCCTGAATTTCAAAAACACTCTGCTCTTCCTTTTTCTTTTTTGTTTTTGTTTTTTATTTGTTTTTGTTTGTTTGTTTTGTTTTTGTTTTTTTGGTACTACAGACTGAATTCAAGTGCATTCTAGTTCTGACCTACACTCCCCAGTCCTTTTAAATTTTTACTTTGAAACAAATCTCACTAAGCTGCTGAGCTAGCCTGGAGCCTCCCGTCCTCCTTTCTCTTCTTCCCCAAGTTCTGGGATTCCAAGCATGTGCCACCACACTTTGTTACTATGATCTCCTTTATTAAAGGGATACATTGAAATCTTTCAGAAACATTTAATTTATATTTGTAGTATAACTTGAGGAAGTTCTCATAATTTTTGAAGCCCATTAAGATGAATGTATTACAAAACTGTGGGATATGTACACAATGGAATTTCACTCAGCCATTAAAAAAAAAAAACTCAATTACATCATTTTCAGGGAAATGGATGGAACTGGAGGACATTATGCTAAGTGAGATTAGTCAGTCACAAAAAATAAAAAATCAGACGCTTTCCCTAATATGTTAAAGCTAAGGAGAAATGAAAATGGGTCATAGGAGGAACTCTAGATGAAAAAGGAAGTCCTACAGAGGAGCAAACAAGACAACCTAAATGAGGGGATGGGAGGGAGGAAGAAGGAAATTCTCTAAAATACACAATGTACTTAAACATAATGAAGTCAACCACTAAGCCAAGCAAGGGAAGGAAGGTTGGGGTGGGAATTGGGTAGGGGCTAAATGGGTGATGTGTACATGTATGTCCACACAAGTTTTTATGTATGAATATAATGCACCAATAAAAAATAAAAAAATAAATGGAAACACAGTATAATAAAAAAAATGAAAAGAGTTGCTTCCTCTGACTCTAGACAAATAAATTCAAACTAAGGACAAATAAGGTTCTTTAAAACAATGCCTATAATCATAGTACTTGGGAGGCTGAGACAGGGAAGATCACAAGTTCAAAGCCAGATTCAGCAACTGAGTGAGACCCTCAGCAACTTAAGTAGACCCTGTTTCAAAATAAGACAAAAGACATAAAGCATGTAGCTAACCCCTGGGTTCTATCTCAAATATTAATTATTAAATAAATAAGTAAATAAATATTTTAGTAAAATGATTAACAAAAGTACTTTTATAATTCTTTTAAAATGAAAACTCAAAAATAGCTTGTAGCATTGAAAAAGAGCGATTTCTGGAAAATTCTTCATATGCTTTGGAATTTCTTTGAAAAACATTGTCTGATCTATGATAATAATTACTTTTATGTTAATATCATATAAAAACTTATATTCTGCCAGGCATGGTGGCACACGCTTGTAATCCCCACACTTGGGAGGCAGAGACAGGAGGATCATACAGGTTCGAAGCCAGCTGCATTGGCTTAAGAGACCCTGTTTCCAAATAAAAAAGAATAAAAAATAGGTCTGGGAGTGTAGCCGGAGGTAGAAGGGCTTCTAGGACCCCAATACCACCAAGAAAAAAAAAAATTATGTACTTTGTAGATATAGGTAGATAATCATAATTCTGAATAGTTCATTATGAAACAAACATCAAGATGTTGTTGTTAAAGAATATCCTTAGCCTGATTGTTTATGTTTGAAATGTATTTTCTGTTGTCAGGCAACCCCGCCCAGCCCACTTCTCTCCACTACATGAATCCTTACCAGCTGAACGCCTATGGAATGGCATTGAAAGCAGTGGGAGAGATTGTCCAAGATTACGACAGTGATAAGATGTTCCCAGCTCTAGGTTTTGGTGCAAAACTGCCCCCAGATGGAAGGATATCTCATGAATTTGCATTGGTAAGAATATAGCAAAGGGATTTAATATTTTAAAAATATATTGGTTTTAAATTTTGTACTTATTTTTTACTAAATTTTGTAAAAAGCCTTTGTGGTCATAGAAACTGCTCAATTTTGATAAATAATAGACTTAGGAGAGTGATTCTTAAAGGGAAAAAATAGACAGCTAACTAGATTATCAATAAATATAGCTAAAGTATATCTGATTCATTAATAGTTCTTTTCTGATTTTTTTTTTTTTTTTTGCTACATAGCAAACATCCCTAAAACATAGAAGCATGAAACCACATGAGTCTGTTATGTTCACATATATAGATCGGAATTTTGAGCTGAATATAATGGGAAGTAGCACATTTTTGCTTTTCAGTATCTGGGCCCTTATATGGCATGACTTTAATGGTTAGAGATGGCTGGAATTGCTAGACTAGGGTCATACTCCTTCCTGTCAGTTGAATTCCGCAGCTCTTCTCTGTCCTTTGCCTTTGAAACCAGCATGTCATGGGACCAGCATGTCCCTTAAGATGTCTTCTTTGGCCAAGCATTGTGGTGCATGCTTGTAATCCCAGTACTGGTTTGTGGCCAGCCTCAGGTACTTACTGAGGCCATCTGCAACCTAGTGAGACCCTGTTTCAAAATAAATGATAAAAAAAATTAGGGGATGAGAATGTAGCTCAGAGGTAGAATGCCCTGGGGTTCAATCCTCAGTACCATAAAAAAAATAAAAAAAATAAAAATAGTTGTCTTCTTTACTCAGGTTTATTCTAGTGCCTGAGCTATGGTAGCTTAAATAGCCAGGCTTGCCTGGACATGTCTCCCTCATTTTACTTCCCACTTGTCCATGTTATTGTTTTGGGCTCTCTTACCACTGTGGGGTCATGTAACCCCACTTCCCAGAGTATTATAAGTCTGAGACAGGAACTCAAGGACCCTTTATGGTATAGGCTTAGAAGTCCCAGAATGGTTTTTATTCCTATCCTATTGTATAAGTAAATTACTAAGGCCAGTCTAGGTTCAATGCAGGGGAATTACTTTTCACCTTTCATAGAAAGAAAAACAAAGAACTGTGTGGCACTCTGTACCACCTTTTTGTTTTTAACACCTAAGAGAATGAATGATTATGCTAAGCTAAATGAAGTTTTGCTTCTCACCCTTTTGATTTGTTTTCCTTTCTATTTCCTTCTAATTCTGTCCTTTTCTGCTTTTTTTTTCTCCACATTCATTCCATGTAACCACATCAATATAGATATATGCTGCCAGGGAAGAGTTGTTTTATTATTTATTATTATTATTATTATTATTATTATTATTATTATTTGTACCCTCAATCTGTTCTTTGAACCCAGTTTAAACACTTACAAGACAGAGATCGCTATGGTTTTAATGTGTCCTTTCTAAAGTCTGGTGTTGCCGGTGTGATAGCATTAAGAAGTAGCCACCCTCTTTTTTTTTTTTTTTTTTTTTTCGGTACTGAGGATGGAACCTGAAAGAATGAAAATAGAGTCAGGAAGTTTAGGAGGGAGGTAAAAACACCATCCAGGTTATCAGAGACCACTGCTTTATTTGGACCCAATCTGGCACCCTCTGGGGAGTTAGCCAGCCATGGGGAAAGGGACTGATGGGCCACATGTCTGAATAGTTGCTCATAGTCCTGGTCAGCCGGCTGAGTCACCTGGTGGATCAGAGGCACCAGTGTTTTATAGGCATGCCGATTCTCGCGTGACATCTGTAGTCTTGGACTCTGTCTCTCAGTGTTTGGAGTCTCAAGGCACCTGGAGTCTCGGATCTCTCCGCTTCCAGGGTCTCAAGGCACCTGGAGTCTCGGATCTCTCCGCTTCCAGGGTTCTGCCTTCTGTCCCTGCTGCCAGATCGCATGGGGGAGGGGAAGGACCTGGCTTATCAGAACCCAGGGCATTCTACCTCCGAGCTACACCCCTAGCCCTATTTTTTATTTTTTATTTTGAAACAGGATCTCACTGAGTTGCAAAGAGCCTTATTAAGTAGCTGAGGCTGTCCGCAAACCTTGATCCTACTGTTTTAGTCTCCCAAATGTTGGGATTACAAGCGTGCGCCACCACGCCTAGCTATAAGTAGAGCCTTTAAGAGGTGATTAGACCAGAAGGACTCATTCCTGGTGAATGGGATTAGGATCCTAATAAAAGAGAATTTACCCAGCACTTGATCTCTTGCCCTTCTTCTTTTCATATGAGGACATAGCATTTTATCTACAGCATTTTATCACCAGACAACCAAACCTAAGGAAACTTTTATCTTAAACTTCCTGTTTCCCACTTGGGAAATCTGTTGTTTATAAATTACCGAGTCTCAGCCGGGGCGTGGTGGAGCACGCTTGTAATCCCCGCGCTTGGGAGGCGGAGACAGGAGGATCGCGGAGGTTGGAAGCCAGCTGCGCTGACTTAAGAGACCCTGTTTCCAAATAAAAATATAAAAAGTAGGTCTGGGAATGTAGCCCGGAGGTAGAAGGGCTTCCAGGAACCCGAGTACCACCAAAAAAATAAAAATAAAAAAATAATAAATAAATTACCCAGTCTCAGGTATGTTAACAGCAGCACAAATTGGACTAAGACACAGACCATACCTCTCTAAATCTGAAACTATCTAAAATAATTTTTCAAATTCATGACAAAAGCAACAGTGATTATGTTGATGTTAAAATCTCAATTTTATTGTTACTATTAATTTTTCAAAAGACTTTTGTTTTCTTGGATAGGTAAAATAGACCAGGGTTCAGTGGTCTTCATAGAGATTATATTTGATTTGTCACTCAATAAGTACTGATTAATGAAATACATACTTTTCCCTTGTTATCTTATATGATCTTCATAAAATTCCTGTGTGGTTGATGTATCATCACAGTACATTGTACCACTCATATTAACTCTGATGAGGAGAGTGCCCCAGGACTGTATAACACAACTCAGAGGCTTAGAAATTGACCAGCGATCCAAAGGATAGGATCTGTGCTTTTAACTACCAAACTGTTTCTTTGACACACACACAAATACACACACTCCAGAAAGTTATATGATTAATTTTAACATATATAGGTATATATTCTAATTTTATTGGTGTGTTGTAATTATATACCATAATGAGTAACAGGTAATATAAAAAACATACACACAGGGCTTCATTGTGTTTCCTCTCAGGTCCCACTCCACTACCTACCCTTCACCCCTCCCCATGCATAATAGTGAAATTGGTGGTGATACCTTCATACATGGGCATAGCCCATTTCGAACTTATTTCATCAGCTCTTTCTTTTCTCCTCCCAATCTCCCTCCCCCTCTAACAGTCCATTCTTCTACTGGTGTCTCTTCTCTTATCTAAAGTCAATTTTGTTTTTCATTTTCTCTCTGGCTTCCACATATGGGAGAAAACACTTGACTCCTGGCTTTTTTGAAACTGAATAATTTCACTTAGCATAATAGTCTTTAGTTCCATCTATTTTCCTGCAAATAACATTTTTTATTCCTTATAGATTATTAAAATCCCATTGTGTGATTCCCAGCATGGTGGTGCATGCCTGTAATCCCAGTACCTGCAAGACTGAAACAGGAAAATTACAGGTTCAAAGCCAGCCCCAACAACCTAGGAAACCCTCTTTCCACATAAAAAAAAAAACAGTGCTGGGGGCATAGGTTGGAGGTAGAATGCCCCTGGGCTCAATCTCTAACACCAAACACACAAAAGATTTCCATTGTGTTTAAAACCACATTTTTGTTATCCATTCATCTGTTGAATTAGGTTGATTCCACAGTTACTACTCCTCTGTATCTTTTCAAATATGTTTTAAGAGAAGTATTTTTACATTCTTATTTCTATACTTATTTTTCTTTTTCTATTTTATCACCCACACAGTTTCAGAAAACGTTGCTAGAGGGTTTAATTCTTTCTTCCATGAAACAGCCCACATGTCACACTCCCGGTGTCATAGAAAAATGAGTATCTGTTGGGATTCTGTTGTGTCTTAGTGAATTAAAATCTCCCAGAAACTTATAAAACCATGAGAATCAGCCATGTGATGCTAAGTCTTAAGTGCCTCAGGAAAAAGGTCATGAGCTATTTTAAAGCATAGGAAGACAGTAAGTGTGTTACACTAAGTGGGGTTGAATAATGTTCTTCTATATGTTTCTACATTAATGTTCTTCTACGTAGATATTTCTCTCACCCTTGTATATTTTTTCTTTCTCCTTCAACTTTTCTGCTTTTTGCTAACTCTATATTTATTCCTTTTAGCCAAAATTATATAAATTATACCAGTAAGAAAAGATATTTTTTATTGTTTTGCACCTGTTCTTCAAACACAACTGAAAAAATTAAAGGACAGAAATTAAACCACTTGAAATCTATGAAAAATAGTCTCCCAAATTGATGATAGAAACCAGTGGTTATGCTGATAATGATAGCAATGTCTCAGCTTTTGTATTACCTAGCAATTATATTACTTTTTTCCAATGCACTTTTTTTTCTTGGACAAATAAGGCAAATAAAGTTTAAAAAGTTCTTCAGCAAGATAATATTCAATTTTATGCCTACTGAAGTTTTCTGTTAACCTCATTCTAAGTCACTACTGTATGTATTTATTGGTACCCAAAATGGCAAATACAAAAACTTGAGTCCCATGTCATGAAGAGGAAAATCTCGTTTTGGTACTGAATGCAGAGCACATATGAAAAAAAGACGATTTAATGTTAAAAATTATTTTTATCCTTGTTCAAGGCATTTGAAAAAAATCTTAGAGCAACTTATGCTATTAGGAATAATTCAGAAATCAGAGCTCTAAATAATCCATAATGATTAGTAGAGTGGCTAGTGATTATCTTTCCACTACGGAAAGAAAAATGTTGGCCTTATTTTAATTTCAATTCTAGAAAGAAGTAGGAAATTGTTTCACAGGAATATAAACATCTGTAAAATGTTAAAATGCTGATCAAAAAGTAGCTCAGAACTATCCTAGTTTGTAATAATTCCCTGAAGGAAGCTGTATATTTTTGTATGCCCAAAATTGGTAATGAGTTCTAATTTTAATTAGTTTCATACCTTATTAAAGTGAAAGAGCATCATAAAATCTTAGTTAGAGGAAAGTTATATAGGTCACCTCAGCTGATTAACATCAAAACCAAGCATTAACTGCTTTGTGCTAAGTAAACCTTTCCTTTCTTTGTTTTTTGTTTGTTTCAGAATTAGAGACTGAACCCACTGGCATTCTACCTCTGAGTTACACCACGTTTCCTAATTTTTATTGTTTATTTATTTTGAAACAGGACCTCACTAAGTTGTGGAGGGCCTCACTAAGTAGCTAAAGCTGGTGGTGAACGTGCCCTCCCCCTATCTCAGCCTCCCAAGTACTGGGATTACAAGCATGCGTCACCACACCTAGTTTCCTCATACTTTTAATTTCAGACAATTCATGTGACCGATTTGTAATGTGAAGAGTCTCCTATTATTTTTGCTTTAAAACATTATGTAAGGGTTAACTAATAAAAAATAAATGGTGGAAGAAAAGACAAAATTAAAAGGGGAAAATGGGTATAACTTATTCTCTTATAGATGGTGAAATTGAAGCCATTGGTAACATCTGGGCCACTTTGCAAGCTCCCTGCTTTGCTGAATGTTCAGAGTTTCATATCATGGTGACACACCTGTGGTGAAGATCCTGCTATGGAGTTAGACTGCCTATATTCAGCTCTTGCATCTCCCTTTTGTATTTTGTGACCTTGGACAAAGTACATTCCCAGTGCCTCTGTTTTTTTGTTTTTTGTTTTTATCTATAAAATGGAGATATCAGTAGTACTATAACTATCTCTTTAGAGTTGTAATAAAAAGTATATAATATATATATAAATGCTTTAGTGTGAAACTTGGTATATAGAATGCAACAAATTTTAGTTATGAATTGCCAGTTACTTGTAATTTTGAGGGGTAAAAACATACATGCTAAAATTATTGTTGACTATGTATAAATGTGTTATGATTTAAAATGTTATGTTTTGGGAGAACAGTTCCCGGGGACCTCTGTTAGGCTCCCAGAAACTATTCCTGTAAACTTTGGGTTCTTGTCCAGACTTAGGATACATATACACTAGTCTGAACTCTTGCTGAAGACTTAAATGAGTTTATTATAACAAGGATAGAAACACAGGTTGTAGCTGTTATGGTGGCATTAGAAAGAGGAAAAGACAGAGCTGAGTAAAGCACTACGCCACAGAGTGACATAGTGGGATGACCCGAAAAGAAGTCACTGGAGTTCAAAATATAGAGTAGCTTTTTATAAACAAAAAGTGCCCCATCTTGCTCTACTAAGTTATCTTATAACCTAGGTGTAAGTCCACTCCTTAGTTCCCTGCATACCTCTTTTGTTATAAGCCTAGGTTTCTTTGTTTAGACCAGAATGATTCACAAGGTCAAGGGCCTCTGGTATCTGTTCCCCTTTCATAAAGATTAGTACCCTCCTCCCATACTCTTAGGGAACCCTTAGCCTCTTGCAAATATCACTTATTATGCAAACCTATGTTTAGAATGTGAAAGTCTTCCATCCCAACTCCTTTATCCATTTGCTAATTACTTTTAGTGAGGGTACTTTGCATTATAACCGCTACCTGAGTGCCTGGAAGTAAGCAGGCCCTAATTGCTTTCCTTTTTTACAGATCTGAATTTCTCTTTCTGTAATCCAAGTTTTGAAATATATATTAATAACCAAAACTTATTTTTTTATTCTTTTTAGGACATTTCCTAATACTGATACAAAATGTAGTTACTGTTGTTTTGTTTATTTGTTTGTTTATTTGTAGTGCTAAGTGTTGAGGTGAAATATGTTGCGGTGAGGGAATGTTATGGTTTTGGGGAAACTGTCCCCGGGGACCCCTGTTAGGGTCCCAGACACAATTTCCCTCAAACCACAACAAAACCCAAAAAACAGGAAAACACAGAAACACCGCGGGTTCTTGTCCTGAGCTAAGGATAAGTATACATAGCTTGGACACTTGCTGAAGATTTAAGAAGTTTATTTAAAAGATAGAGATATAGAAGATAGTTACAGCCCCATGCAAATGGCATGGGGGGAGGGGTTGAGCCAATTCGCCACCCAAGATACAGCACGTGGACTGGACTTTTTATACCCATGACCTCCATCTTGTTTATGTAATTTGGACTGTAAGATTCCTCCCCCAGAAAGTTGTGGCAAGGTGTCTCCTTTCATGAAGGTCAACCCCTCCTACCATCCTAGCTAGTTGTATAGATCTGTCTTTTAGAAAGAGGAAGCCCTAGCTCCCCTTTCCTATTGACTTGTTAATTACTTTTATCTAAGTCAATTTACATTGGAATAGTTGCCTGCTTTTAGGCAGAAACCAAGTCCTTTCACAGATTTTTGAAATATAATAATCATAGCTTTCTCCTTTTACCGATTTTTGAAATATATTAATCATAGCTTTCTCAAATCTTCCTAGGCCATTCCCAATACTGGTACATGAAGGATTGGGGATTGGACCCAGGAGCATTCTACCTCTGAGCTATACCCCCAGCCCTACTTTATTTATTTTTATTTTTTTTTATTTTATCTTATTTATTTATTTATTTATTTATTTATTTATTTATTTATTTATTTTTGGTGGTACTGGGGTTCCTGGAAGCCCTTCTACCTCCAGGCTACACTCCCAGACCTATTTTTTTTTCTTTTTTTTTAAATTTTATTTTATTGGTGCACTGTATTCATACATCATAGTGGGATACAAACTTTTGTAGACATACATGCACACATCGCCCAGTCAGCCCCCACCCGATCCCCACCCCATTCTCTCCCCATCCCTCCTTCCCATGCTTGGCTTAGTGGTTGACATCTAGTATTATAGCAATTTATCCAAAATTAAAAATGATAATCTCACATAACAGTTTCATTTGTCTGATACCAAGTGTTTGATGATTTAAAGATAGCATTTCAATATTTCTTTTTGCTTTCTTTCTTACTAGAGCATATTTTTTTCTGTTTTTTTAGGTGAAACTATCATATATTTATATATTTATTTTTCAGAAAAAAATCTATCCTAATATGGAATATGAATTCTAGATACCCAAAACGATCTTGAAAAAGAACAAAGCTAGCAGATATATATTTTCTGATTTCAAACCATATAAAGCTACAATAATTGAAACAGTGTAGTACTGTTCTAAAGGCAGATATATAGACCATTGGAGTTAAATACAAGCCTAGAGCTAAATTCTTCCCTATATTGTCAAGTTATTTTTGACAAGGTTTCCACGAACATTTGGTGGTGGAAATAATAATCTTTTAACTAAATATTGTTGAAAAATAATAATTACATGGAAAAGAATAAAATTGGACCTTTACCTAATCCCATATACAAGTATTAACTCAAAATAGATAAGAGACCTAAATATAAATCTTAAGACTATAAACTTTTAGGAGAAAATCTGGGTCATAAAACCTCACAACATTGAAATTGGCAGTAATTTCTTGGATATGATTTCAATGGCACAGGCAACAGAAGAATATACAAACTCCCTAAAAAATAAAAGAAAATATTGTATATCCAAAGACAATGTAAACAGTTAAAAGTTACTAATAGAATTGGATAAAATATTTCCAAATGCTATATCTGAAGGTATATTAATATTCCAACTAGAAATCCTAAAAATTAACAACAATAAAGGCAAACAATACAACTTAGAGATAGGTAAAAGACTAACATAAATAATGAATCTCCACAGATAACCAATCTTAGTTGTCTGTTGGATGGAAACTCTTGTTTCTCTGGTTCTGGTGAGTGTTACCTATTTCTTCTTTGTAGTTAATCTCTTTGAGTATTTTCTCTAGCGCTGGTTTTGAAGACATAAATTCCTTCAGTTTCTGTTTGTCATGGAAGCTTCTTATTTCTCCATCTAATTTGATAGAAAGTTTTGCTGGATAGGAAATTTTTGGCTGGAAGTTGTTTTCTTTCAGAGTTTGGAATATGTTACTCCAAGCCCTTCTGGCTCTCATGACTTGGTTTGGGAAGTCTGGAGTGATTCTAATTGGTTTGCCTCTGAATGTCACTTGGCCCTTTGTTTTTGTTGCCTTTAAGATTCTCTGCTTGGCTTCCACATTGGTCATTTTGACAATTATATGGCGTGGGGATCCTCTTCTCCGATCCTGTCTAAAGGGAGTTCTATAGGTTTCCTGGATCTGTGTATCAACCTCTTGCTCTATATTTGGAAAATTTTCTGCTATTACTTCCTTGAAGAGATTGTTGATCCCTTTGGTATCACTTTCTTTTCCCTCCTCTATTCCAATTATTCTTAGGTTAGCTCTCTTAAGATGGGCCCATATTTCTTCAATGTCAGATTCCTGCTGTTGGATATTTTTTTCTAGATTAGAAACTATGCATTCATTTTTGGATTGCTCATCTTCTAAGAGCGAGATTCTGTTCTCCATGTGGTCTAATCGGTTGTTTGTGCTTTGAATTGAGGCCTTTACTTCATTAATTGCATCCTTTATCTCTTTTTGGCTCTCTCTGAGTTCTTTTCGAAGCACCTCTATTATTTCTACAGTTATTTTCCTGATTTGATCTTCTAGAAATCTCTGATTTTCTGTTTTATCAGGTTCTGATGTTGTGGGGTTGTGCACATTCATTACTCCAGTGTTATTCCTCTTTCCCATGATTTCGGAGGTTTGTGCCTTCTCTGGGTTCTTCCCTTGGGTCACTATGGCTTCACTTAAGGTGCTCTGGATCTCGAGTCTGTATTATCTCAGACCCCACTACTCCTTTACTGGGTTGTATCACAGAGTCTCCGACCCAGGGAGTCGATAGAGGCTGCTTTAAACTATGGGGGGTGCCAGGTTGCACGTTCTCCTATGGTGTGATATCTCTGCCACCACCACTCCCTCACTGGGTCAAGTCCCAGGAGGCCCAATACTGCGATTTCTCCTCTGTGGCCCGCAATTTGACTCACTGTTCTTGAGTACGCAGATGTAGCTGTACTGGACTCGGTGAATTCACTGCTGCTGCCGCCGCCGGTGGCAATATGGCGCCTCTGCCACGCCCTCGGCCATGAGGCTGGCGTATTTTTTCTTCTCTGGTTTTGATTTCCACTCTGACTCCCTGCAGCGTGTGCTGAGCTCAGCCACTGGGAGCTTTAAATGCTGTCTGCGCCGAAAGATCCCGCCTGGCTGTTCCGCAGCGGCTTACCTGGCTTGCTGTAGCCGTCCATTGAGTTCGCCGCTGCCGCCGGCAGTATGGCGCTGCTGCCGCGTCCTCGGGCTCGTGTGTCTCCTCTGTGGCCCTGAGCTCTGTTCTCAGTCCGCTTTCTCTCTGGAGCCTGGTGGGTTTTTTTTGTTTTTCTGGTGGTGGTGTTTTCTGGCTATGAAAGGCGCTCTTTTTGTGGTAATGGAGATTGGTTGTTAGCGGGACTCTTAAGCCCCGCTTTTCTCGGTCGCCATCTTCCCGGAAGTCCCCAGACCTATTTTTATATTTTTATTTGGAAACAGGGTATCCTAAGCCAGCGCGCACGCGGCTGTCTTCAAACCTGCATGATCCTCCTGTCTCCCAAGTGCGGGGATTACAAGCATTTTGTTTGCAACCTCATGAGACATTCTGTTCAAAAGGCACCTAACAGACAGGTGTGGTAACATATGCCCGTGATACTTGAAAGGCAGAAACAGGAGAATCACAGTTTGGAGGCCATCCTCAGCAAGCTAGTGAGACCCTCATCAAGTTAGGGAGACTCTGTTTCAAAATAAAAAATAAAATAGGCCTGGGGGGTATAGCTCAGAGGTAGAATGTCCCTGAGTACAATTCCCAGGACAAAAAGAAAAGAAGAGAAAGGGAGAGGAAAAGGGTATAGCTCAGAGGTAGAATGCCCCTGAATACAATTCCCAGGACAAAAAGAAAAGAAGAGAAAGGGAGAGGAAAAGGGAAGAAAGAAGAAAGAAGGAAGGAAGGAAGAAAGAAAGGCAGGCAGGCCGGCCAGCTACCTATTTCGGCTGTTCCTGGATGCCCCCCAAAATATGTGAGACAATCAGTAATTAATGTCTTATACCACTATCCAAAAGCATATAACTTTGAGGGTAATTTGCTACATAGCAATGAATAACTAACATACCATTTTAATGATTTTATTTGTCTTATCTGGAG
The DNA here is from genome assembly GCF_963383645.1 of Muscardinus avellanarius. NCBI lineage: Eukaryota > Metazoa > Chordata > Mammalia > Rodentia > Gliridae > Muscardinus > Muscardinus avellanarius. The sequence goes on from NC_137797.1 coordinate 83,324,246, forward strand.
TAGGAGAGATAACCCTAATAATGAAGAGCATGGACAGTGTGAAAACCCTAGATGAAGTATCTTGCGGGTACTATTCCCTGAATCAGAGCTTATTAGCTTATTAGGAAGCTCCATTTCCCTTTAACAACATTAATTTTTTTTCATTTCTTTTTTTCCTTTTACCTAGTCTTGATGTTTCTCCAAATTATAATCCTTCTGACCCCTACTCTAGCTGGGGTTATCAACTGTGACCCAGAAAATGTGTGTTTGGAAGATAATTTTTTTCTTTTTTCAGATAAAACTATTTTAATTGATGCATTTTTTCTGATTTTAATAATGTTCATTGTCCATATTAAATTTAAAAAATATAGAAATGGTCAAAGAATGAAATGAAAATTACCAGTTACCCACCCACCCAATGTAGCCACTACTAATATTTTGTTTTTCTGCTTTTCAGAACGCTTTTTCATATGTTCATATCTACTTGTACGTAAACCTGTGTGGAACTAAAACAATATTAATTTTAGAATATGTGATATTCAGTTTTACTCAGAATTTTCTTCTGCATTTTATATCATCATATTGTAAACTGTAATAATCTATTATTAACCACTTAGTATTTTGTGATTATAAATCTATAACTGAGTATTCTTCTGAAATATCTTCATGCATGTCAGTTCATCTTACTCTGTTTTTCAGTTGGTCTTCACAGAAGTGTTAATATTTTGCTTTTTTGTACTTATTGTTTTTTCCTATTTCTACAGAATGGCAACCCTCAAAATCCCTACTGTGATGGCATTGAAGGTGTCATGGAGGCGTACTATAGGAGTCTGAAATCTGTACAACTGTATGGACCAACCAACTTTGCTCCTGTAATAAATCATGTAGCGAGGTAAGCAGAGAGTAAGTCTTTATTCTAATGTGCTAAGATATATGTACTAAGTTATGTTAAGACCTGTCTCTTTTCAGGCAAGCGAAATATTTTCTTTGAAAAAGCATCTATTAGAGCAATTGAGAGATCTCAACTGTGTAAATCATTCATGCCTAATATCATGTTCCATAGAACCACAGAAGGACTAAGAGACTGGATGTCATTAAGACAACTATTTGAGGCTGTCTGTGATATATAGGGCACATTATTTTAACCTCTCTGAGATTAATGTAGCTAATTTTATAAATTCCCAGGACTCTACCGGTATGTAGTTCACAGCATTGCTATCAGGATATAAGTGCTTCTGACTCCCTGCTCCAGAGAAAATGTTTAGATATAAAAATATATTTATACTTGCTTGTTTTTTATTAGTGAATAAATGAGTTAGACATCATTTTTCAATTCCCTAAAAAGCTTGGCTTGAGTCAGTTGCAAAGCCTAAGAAGCTCTGCCTTATTTTAAGATAATGAAAAAAGAATAGTTCTCATATCATTCCAAATATGCATCTAAAACTTGAAAAAGCAGATTTTTTCTGATCAATTTACAGTATTCAAAGGCAACATGAAACACCAGTTCTCTAAAAGTTCTTGTACTTTACCACCCTCCTGTTAGTGGACATGACCAACAACTTAATACTCCACTTCCCATTGTCTGGGACATAAAAAAGATGCTCAAGTACTTCTGCACCCAGAGGTTCCTCAGAAGACCTCCCCTGGGGAGCTTCACCCAAGAATAACAGTGATGTATTGAGAACTATTCTCTGAGTGTGACCCTTCATCTTGGATTTTTCCAATATTTTTATTTGTAATGCATGCTAAAATGTCCATTTTACATCTCAACCCTGTATATAAACCACCAAATAAACCTAGTTATAAAGTAATACTTTTTATTTCATATTTTCTCTGTTTCTGTGGTATGTTATTCTATTCTGTTCCTAATTAAGATTTTCCTTTAAATACTTTTATTGCACTATAATTATGCCTCCTGTTGAGGCATGGAGTGATAGGAATACACACACACACAGCACTTGTTGCAGTTCCCTCAGACTAGCCCCCCTCCCCCCTTCTCCGTACATGTCATCGGGGTTAGCATTGATAATTTCATATACATACATAGCATTATTTAAACTATTGCCTTCTTTACGTCTCTATCTTTTTTCCCCTCCCTTAAACCCTCTGTCACTCCATAGGTGTCTCTGCTCCTCTATCTAAGGCTCTTTTGTTTCCCAATTTCTATCTACCTTCTACATATGAGAGATAACATACAACTATTCTCTTTCTGAGGCTGGCTAATCTCAGTTAGCAAAATATTCTCAAATTTTATCCATTTTCCTGCAAATGACATGATTTTGTTCTTCCTTATGGCTGAGTATATTCCATTGTATGTATGTACCATGGTTTTGTGATTTTTTGATGGGCATCTATACTGGTTCAACAGTTTGACTGTTGTGAGTTGTGCTGCTATGAATGTGGATATGCATATATCACTATAAAATTCTGACATTAATTCCTTTGGAAAGATGCCCTAGAGTAGTATAGCTGAGTCATATGATGGTTCTATTCCTAGTTTTTAGAGGAACAGCCATACTGATTTTCATAGTGGTTAAACAAATTTATACTCCCACCACAGCAGTGTGTAAAAATTCCTATTTTCCTACATCCTTGCCAGCATTTATTATTGCTTGTATTCTTGGTGATCATAATTCTAACTGGAGTTAGATGGAAGCTCAGTATAGTTTTGTTTCACATCTCCTTGATTGCTAATGGTATTGAACATTTTTAATATATTTTGGCCAATTATATTTCTTTTTTTGAGAACTATCTATTCAGTTTGGGCATTTCTCTGTTATTTTATCTTACGTTGTTTGACCCATAAAACTGACTTCACAGCTGAGCGTGGTGATGAACACTTGTAATCTCAGTACTTGGGAGACTGAGACAGGAGGATTGCAGGTTCATGGCCAGCCTTAGCTACTTAATGAGGCCCTCTAAAACTTAGTGATACCCTGTTTCAAAATAAAGAATAAAAATCAGGGCTGGGGGTGTAGCTCGGAGGTAGGATGCCCCTGGGTTCAATCCCCAGTACCACCACCACAACAAAAAATTAATTTCACAGTCCACCAGTAAGTCATTACCTGTTTACCTGTAATAGGATAAACATATTCTACTTTATTAAAGTAGCCTACATGACACTTTATTTTTCTAGTTTATTGATGATTATCAAATAAAAGAATCAAAATCATATTAATTTGAAATAAATTTTATTTGATTCTCTCACACTACCATATAGATAACATTTTAAAAGATAAGAGAAAAATTATTGGACTTGTTTCATGAGAATGCCAACCATCACTGTTTACAAATTGATTTTGTATTTTCTATATTCTGGTCCATTTCTAGTGTGTGTGAGTGTGTGTGTGTGTGTGTGTGTGTGTGTGTGTGTGTGTTACTGGAACTTGAACTCAGGGGCATTCTAACTCTGAGCTACACCCCCAGCCATATTTTATTTTTATTCTTATTTTGAAACAGAGACTAGTTTGATGAGAGTCTTATGACTTGCTGAGGCTGTCCTCAAACCTGAGATCCTTCTGTCTCAGCCTCCCAAGTACTGAAATTACAGGTGCATCACCATATCTGGCTTTTTCATTTCTATTTTAGATATAAAAATTTTAGATACATTTCTACATACTATTTAAAACTACAGGCTGTAGTTTGTTGTCATTTGTTATGTTTTGCCCAGCATTTTATAAATTCTCAAATATAGAGGTAACTGCTAAATGAAGCTTTCATATGCTTTGAAAATTGCCATGATCTAATAATTCTTTATTGCTACTTTTTAAATGGGAAAAATAAGAAAAACAGTAAGAGCTTGTTTTTATGAATAATTTTTTCTTTCTAGTACAATTGGAAGTTCTATGTACCCATCTCTTATTATGTTTTTATAAAAGAAATCCATTCACCTTTATCTTTAATGTTATATTTAATTTTATTTTTAAGCTTCTAGTAAGGTAGACACTTTCTGTCATGTACAAAATTATCATCTCAAAACTATCAACTAAAAGACAAGGTACTGTGTTTTTAATATCAGAAGATATGCCATAGTTAAAATGGGTGTGATCTTTATATAAAACTTCCTATGCCCTTTCTCATTTCTACAGTACTTAGCACCATGCTATCAGCTAGGAGGTAGTTACTTAAAAACGTCTAATAAATGAATTCTGTATATATCAAAATACCATCACTAAAGATTATTTTTGTTAAGTAAAAGCAAATACATATCCATACTCTGTTGACGTGCTTTTATTTTACTTTTTACTCTCAAAATTGTGTTTCCTATGTGTGTATATATATATATATATATATATATATATATATATATATATACATATATGAATAAATATATAAAACTTATCATTTTCTGTAACATTTCAAAGAATGCTTATTCTTTTTAAGCACATACGTATTTTGAAAACTGATCTCTATGTGGTAAGACTATTGACTATTGAGATAATATTAATGGGATGACAAGAATGTGAATTAGAGAAGATTTAAGGCATCATATTTAAAACATTTGAAGGTTTTATGTCCTTTTTCCATTTCCCTGATTCTGATTTCTTGCTTTCTCAGTCCTCTTTGCCCAGGGCTGTCTGGGAACATTTCAAATGATGCAAAAATCCTCCTCAACATCTGCTAAAGCTTTGTCATAAATTTAAGCACAAAGAGTTCAGCTTAGTGTTCAAGAACTTCTAGTATCCAACAACTACCCACCCACCCAATATCCTTTTTCTGTGTATTTTCTCAAATGTGGTCCAGTTCAGTCAGAGTTGCTGCTTCTTCTAGTCTGTAAAATCATTCCGTCATTTTGAAACTGTTACCTTCTTCATGTCTCCATCCCCCTCTTCCCTCTCTTAAGCCCCCTCTGTCACTCCATTGGAGTCTCTGCTCCTCTAAGGTTTCTTTGTCTTCCAGTTTCTATGTCTTCCACATGTAAGAGAAAACATACAACTACTCTCTTTCTGAGACTGACTAATCTCACTTAGCATAATATTCTCAAGTTGCAATATGTCATTTGCAGAAAAAGTTATCCATTTTTCTGCAAATGACATAATTTTGTTCTTTATGGCTGAGTAAAATTCCATTGTATGTACAGATCACAGTTTTGTAACCCATTCTTCTGGTGAGGGACACCTAGGCTGGTTCTACAATGTATATTAATAATAACACTTACTAATTTAATTCTACTCCATTGTTATATGTGATTAGGTCTTTTCCATGTTGAAGGAAGAAACTGTTCACTGTGATTTAATTATAAGTGCATATGTACACACACACACACATACACACACATACACACACACACACACACACACACACATATGATCAAGCACAATTCTTTACTGAGAAATCCATCTGTTTGATTTATTTGAATAATGTACATAATGGGCACACTTTAATTAGCAAATTATAAGGGAAACTGAAGAAACCTTGAAACATGGAAACTCTAAGTCTGTGGAAAATATGATTGTGATTAATATCTACTGTATCTGGGTTCTATAACAATAGGACATATATTGAAAATGTGGAGGCTGAAACCAGAGGATTGTTTTTCGCGGACATCCTCAGCTACTTAGCAAAGCCCTTCACAACTCAAATAAAAAAGAGACTAAAACATAGGGCTCAAGTTGTAGCTCAGAGGTAGAATGCCCCTCGGTTTCATCCCCAGTGCCACACACACACACACACACACACACACACACACACACACACACACAAATAGAATAAAAATAAAAAGCAAATAAACTTTGTAGGATGAGATTGAAACTCAGGAGTTACACAGGCTGCCTGTTTTTTGTTTTTGCTTTTGTTTTTGTTTTTGTTTTTGTTTTTGTTTTTGTTTTTGTTTTTGCAGGTCTGGGGATGGAACCCAGGGGCATTTGACCTCCGAGCTACACCCTCTGCCCTATTTTTTATTCTTTATCTTGAAACCATGTCTCACTGAGTTGCAAAGGGCCTAAGTAGCTGAGGCTGTCCGCGAACCACAATCCTCCAGTCTCAGCCTCCCGAATGTTGGGATTACAAGTGTGCACCACCACGCCTGGCTCAGGCTGCCTGTTTTAATAAAGTGTTTTTGTTTTGTTTTGTTTGGGTACTATTGATTGAACGCAAGGGCGTTCTGAGCTACATTCTCAGCCCTATTTTATTTATTTTTGGCACAGGGGATTGAACCCAAAGGCATTTTGCCTCTGAACTACACCCTTAACTTTTTATTTTACTTTTCAGTTTTGAAACAAGGGACAGTTAGGTTGGTGAGGATCTCACTAAGTTGCTGAAGCAGGCCTCACACCTGCAATCCTCCTATTTCAGCCTCCCAAGTACAAGCAATACTGCATCGTACTTGGGAGGCTGAAATAGGAGGATTGTATTATAAGCAATATGGCATTCTTGACTCAGAATTCCTTTTCTTCCGAAAACCAGTTTTTGCTCTACAGCCTTTATTTAATTGAATAGATCTCCTTTTTAAAAGTTATTTGGATGGAAAATCTTGTTTCTCTAGTTCTGGAGTGTGTTACCTATTTCTTCTTTGTAGTTAATCTCTTTGAGTATTTTCTCTAGTGCTGGTTTTGAAGACATAAATTCCTTCAGTTTCTGTTTGTCATGGAAGCTTCTTATTTCTCCATCTAATTTGATAGAAAGTTTTGCTGGGTAGGAAATTTTTGGCTGGAAGTTGTTTTCTTTCAGAGTTTGGAATATGTTACTCCAAGCCCTTCTGGCTCTCATGACTTGGTTTGGAAAGTCTAGAGTGATTCTAATTGGTTTGCCTCTGAATGTCACTTGGCTCTTTGTTTTTGTTGCCTTTAAAATTTTCTGCTTGGCTTCCACATTGTTCATTTTGACAATTATGTGGCGTGGGGATCCTCTTCTCCGATCCTGTCTAAAGGGAGTTCTGTAAGTTTCCTGGACCTGTGTATCAACCTCTTGCTCTAGGTTTGGAAAATTTTCTGCTATTACTTCCTTGAAGAGATTGTTGATCCCTTTGGTTTCACTTTGTTTTCCCTCCTCTATTCCAATTATTCTTAGGTTAGCTCTCTTAAAATGGGCCCATATTTCTTCAATATCAGATTCCTGCTGTCGGATATTTTTTCCTAGATTAGAAACTATGCGTTCATTTTTGGAATGATCATCTTCTAAGAGCGAGATTCTGTTCTCCATGTGTTCTAATCGGTTGTTTGTGCTTTGAATTGAGGCCTTTACTTCATTAATTGTATCCTTTATCTCCTTTTGGCTCTCTCTGAGTTCTTTTCGAAGCACCTCTATTATTTCTACAGTTATTTTCCTGATTTGCTCTTCTAGAAATCTCTGATTTTCGGTTTTATCGACTTCTGATGTTGTGGGGTAGTGGGCATTCATTGCTCCAGTATTATTCCTCTTTCCCATGATTTCGGATGTTTGTGCCTTCTCTGGATTCTTCCCTTGGGTCACTATGACTTCACTTAAGGTGTTCTGGATCTCGAGTCAGTAGTATCTCAGACCCCACTACTCCTTTACTGGGTTTTATCACAGAGTCTCCGACACAGAGAGTCGATAGAGGCTGCTTTAGACTGTGGGGGGTGCCAAGTTGCACGTTCTCCTATGGTGTGATATCTCTACCACCGCCCCTCCCCCACTGGGTCAAGTCCCAGGGAGTACAGTACTGGGATTTCTCCTCTGTGGCCCGCAGTTTGACTCACTGTTCTTCAGTACGCAGATGTAGCTGTACTGGCTTTGCTAAATTCGCTGCTGCTGCCGCCGGTGGCAGTATGGCACCGCACTAAGATTGGTTATCTGTGGAGATTCATTATTTATGTTAGTTTTTACCTATCTCTAAAGGGTATTGTTTGCCTTTATTGTTGTTAATTTTTAGGATTTCTAGTTGGAATATTAATATACCTTCAGATATAGCATTTGTGAAATATTTTATCCCATTCTATTAGTAACTGTTAACTCTGTTTACATTGTCTTTGGATATACAATATTTTTTAGGGAGTTTGTATACTCTTCTGTTGCCTGTGCCATTGAAATCATATCCAAGAAATCACTGCCAATTTCAATGTTGTGAGGTTTTATGACCCAGATCTTCTCCTAAAAGTTTATAGTCTTAAGATTTATATTTAGGTCTTTTATCTATTTTGAGTTAATATTTGTATATGGGATTAGGTAAGGGTCCAATTTTATTCTTTTCCATGTAATTATTATTTTTCAACAATATTTAGTTAAAAGATTATTTTTCCGCCACCAAATGTTCATGAAAACCTTTTCAAAATAACTTGACAATATAGGGAAGAATTTAGCTCTAGGCTTTAATTTAACTCCAGTGGTTTATATATCTGCCTTTAGAATAGTACTATACTGTTTCAATTATTATAGCTTTATATGATTTGAAATCAGAAAATATATATCTTCTAGCTTTGTTCTTTTTCAAGATCGTTTTGGGTATCTAGAGTCCATATTCCATATTAGGATAGAGTTTTTTTCTGAAAAATAAATATATAAATATATGATAGTTTCACCTAAAAAAATAGAAAAAAAATATTCTCTGGTAAGAAAGAAAGTAAAAAGAAATATTGAAATGTTATCTTTAAGTCATCAAAAGCTTGGTATCAGACAAATGTAACTGTTATATGAGATTATCATTTTTAATTTTGGATAAATTGCTATAATACTAGATGTCAACCACTAAGCCAAGCATGGGAGGGAGGGATAGGGAGAGAATGGGGTGGGGATCAGTGGGGGCTGACTGGGCGATGTGTGCATGTATATCTACAAAAGTTTGTATCCCACTATGATGTATGAATACAGTGCACCAATAAAAAAAAAAAGGAAAAAAATAAAATAAAAGTTATTTGGTTGTAGATTTTAATTATATCTACAAAATACCTTCATAGCAATGTCTATGTTCATATTTGATTAAATAAATGAGTTTTAAATCTAGCCAAATTGATACATAACACTACTGATAATATCTACCATAAGAAAAAAACTATTACCATTATTTTGTAAACTAAATACAAATTTGAAATTGGAAAAATAACTTTAGGGGCTTCCAGTTAACAAACTTAGTATATATTTGACATTTATAGTACTGTTTAAATTTCATTTACTAATAACAGTAGAAAGAAAACTATGAATGAAGTCAAATATTTATAGATATACAATTGGAATAAAGTATAATTTTAGCTACATCATGACTAATATCAGTTTCCTCATATATGCTGTTATTTCATTTCATTGTTATTTTTTTCAAAAGTCTGTTCATCTAGAAATCTTTATCCAGTTTCCAAATTTTCTGAAATAAATTTTATTTCTTGGTATATTTACAAACATAACACTACAAAAATGAACAAATATACCAATGAAAATACCAAATGTCTCTTCTGGTTATCATAAATTTGCTATTTTCTTCTCGACATGAATAATAATATTCATTGTTTCATATTAGTTCTTTCTTATACCTAATCATTTGTTCATTTTGAGACTATAACATTCGTTTTTAAGAAGAAACTATCAATTTCTATCAATTGGCTATTTGCATTTGTTCTGATACTTAGAACATTCTGAGCTCTATATAACCAGCTACAATTATTTTTCATTTTTCAGAAAATAACATATTTTTATAATGAATTTTTAAATTAATTTAAAGAAAGCATTATTTTTTCCATTTGTGTGATCAATAATAATAAAATCAGAACAATAATCATTAATGAGTCTACGAATTATATTCTCAATGCTATATTATGGATTCTCTCTTAATCTTCATAATAACTTCAAGAGATGACAATAGTGTTATTGTTCCTATTTTGCTGATGATAAAATGGAGATGCAGAGAGACCATTTGGGGTAGAGCTTAAATTTCATCCAAAATAATCTGACTACAAATCACTATGTCATGACACTTTGCATTTTTAAACCTTTTTAATCTCTACTAAAGATTAAAAAGATTAAGAGGTACACAAAAGAAGTGAAACTGTCCTACCTATTTTTGTGGATGTTTTTGTTCAATTCAGTATACAGTCTTAAGTAGTTTGGAGTCAGGTGTGGTGACTCCAAAGACCCTGTTTCAAAATAAAAACAAACAAAAAAACCCCACAAAAATGGAGTTGGGGTGTAACTAAGAGGTAGAATGCTCCTGGGTTCAATCCCCAGTGCCAAAAAAAAAAGTTTGGGGTGACAACTTAGTATCATAAAATTTATTGTTACTCTTTGTTGAAATACTTAAATGTATATATCCATTTAATCATCAGTACAATTTGATTCCTTATCTAAATCATGATTGAGTTACATACATACTTCATTCTAACATAGATTTCTTGTCTCCTTGCCCTCTTTATTCCTATGAACTAATTATCACCTGAAACAATATTTCACAAATCTGAGCCAACTACTTATGAACTTTATTTATATAAATAATCCTAGGAACTTTGATGAAAACTCCAGAGAAATGTGTTTTAATTTCATAACCCTGACAAGGTTACCTTTTTTCTCAAGTTTGTCAGAGTAAGTAATATTGACATAAATGATACATTAGCTATATTTTTAAAAGCCTGTTAATAGGAGTTTTAGTTATGCAACTTACCCAAAGATTCATCATCGGGTTCCATTATGAAACAAACTTATGCAATACCTTTTAAATCAGATTTACAAGTCTGTGAATCAATATCACATCCTGAAAGAAGGGTTCCGGTATGGACAGCTTATACTTTTTACTTCGTTCATTTCAGTAGTGCAGTAATTACTTTTATCATAAGTGTGCAATACTTTTTAAATAAAATGCTACATTAGAAAGGGCTGTAATAAAACATTTCATGTTGTATTAAATTTAGGTTTACTTGCAAAACCCAACAATATGCTGGTGCTGTAGCAAATACTATAGAAAAATGAATATCTTTTAAATGATTAATATTTGGTCCAGATGGTGATCAAGACTAAGCTAGATTGTACATCTCTTATACAAAATGTAATCTATTTTCAAATTAGACACTAATTAGAGGCATGAAGAGCCACTCAATGCATCTTTTTCTACAAATTTTTCTCAAAGATATATAAAGTATTAATACAAGTGCATCTGTATGAAAAGGTACAAAATTTTCATTAATTTTTAAGATAAAACAACAAACTTTAAAGAGATTTTAATTATACTATGATCAGATTTATTCTTTATCTCTTGCTCTTTCATAGAGTGAATATACCCTTCTCAAACATGCATTCTTTTGAATCAAAAGAAAATCAAGCCATTTGAAGTGGTAGATTAGATGACTGCATAATATTCAACTTTATTGTTTTTTAAGCTCATAGCAACTTGGTATTTTTAACAGCATAATTTGGTTTATAAAAAGCATAAAAGCAATACTGTTGTATTGCGAAGCCTTCCCACTTCTACTTCTAGCCTTCCTTTATTCACATGAAATATAAAATGTTTCAGAATCAAGGCCAGTAAGAAATGCTTTTTGTAAAAAAAAATAATGGATATTCCAGTATTAAAAATTGAACCCCTGGGAGAATTTGTCAAATATGTTTTCTTTAATGAATTTTTATTTCTTTTCCTTTGGTGATATTACCATCAAATTAATGCAAATTATTTAATGTTCAGGATCAGACTTTCAATATTATGGGAGTATTTTTTGACTCTCTACATCATATGAATTACATGATACTTCCCTGTTTTCTTCATCAATCCAGAAAGTGACCAGTCAATTTATTAGGAGCATGAACACAGATAAGTTTCTGTAGTATGAAGAAAGTTTATAAGCATTATAATTAATAATATTATATATAGTTAATTCTGCTGCACAAGAAATATGTTGTTCTCTGTGATGATATGCAATTTTGTCTGCAACCTGCCTAAACAGAATCCTTTTGGATACTTCACTTTAGAAAGAATTTTATTGGCCAGTTAATGGAATTTTTCTAGAATGAATTTTTTTTCATGATCTAGTTCATAATTTTTTAGAAACATAGACTAAGATCTTCCTGTCACTGTCCTATCTCCTTAGAGCACTATAAGGCTTACTCAGTCACATGAACTGCATACTAGTCATGTACAGAATTCATAAATTTCTCCTGTTGATGATAGAGTCTAAATACCTAGAATGCAGCACATCTTAGGAAAAGAAGAAATGTAATAATATATGACATGTTAGTGAAATCCTCCTCTAACTTATTGGATATTATTTAGTGAAATTTGATGAATTTTTTCAAGTACTAGGATATATTACTATTATACCCATAATTTTTTTCCTGTTATAACTCTTTTTCCCACTTTTTATCAATCAAACTTGAACTGTGGGTGAGTCAAAAGGTATTTCTTCCCTTGCATTTTCTGAGGTGAAATATCTATATTATAAAAAAATTAATCATTTAATTTATACATTTCAATAATACTTAATATATTTGCCATGTTGCATTACCATCACTTCTATGTAATCCAAAAACAAACCTTTTAATTAATGTTACAAATTATAGAACCCTATCATATATTGAATACCATGTTTCGGATTTATTTATCGACTTATGCAATGATACAAAGATGGTGTTATTTTATTTTTTAAGACAAGAAAATAAAAAAGGCATGGTAGCACACACTTCTAATCCCCACGCTTGGGAGGCAGAGACAGGAGGATCACACAGGTTCGAATCCAGCCTTACTGGCTTAAAATACCCTGTTTCCAAATAAAAAGTATAAAATAGGTCTAGGAATTTAGCCCAGAGGTAGAGGGTTTCCAGGAACCCCAGTACCACCAAAAAAAAAAAAAAAAAAAAAAAAAGAAAAGAAAAGAAAGTTCAGATAGCTTAATTAACTTATTGGAGATTAGAATATATTACTTACTTAGGATAAATCTATTTCCAAAACCTATGATCATCCTTTTGTGTTACACCAATCCTTATCCTGGTAAACTTTTATTTGTAAACAAACTTCTAAAGCAAATATGTCTAGGCTGGCAGGCACTAATGCTGCAATTACTCTGGTGTGTTATTTCAAAAGACAGTGTATTTAAGAATGTGAAAGATGTAGGATTTTGACATATGTTTAAATGTTTTAAAGCCTTGTTGACTGGAAGTGTTATTTAACAGCCATGGAAGAGAGGAACCATCATATTTTTAATGGTCTCACTTTTCAGATATGCATCTTCTGTGAAGGACGGCTCCCAGTACTTTGTGCTCCTCATCGTGACTGATGGTGTCATCTCAGATATGGCTCAAACGAAGGAGTCCATAGTTAATGTGAGTAGGGGTCAGGGTCTTGGACTATGGGACAGGGTGGTGCTACTCAGGTTGAGTACATAATCTGCTTTAGATGACTTAACAGTGAAATATAATGCCCACATCCTTTGCATCAGATTGTGTTCTTAACATCATCCAATTAACTCACACAGATCTGTAGTTGATCCATGGCCAGAAGAAGGAGTGAATGTTTTTAACTAGAACAAATTTCTTGCTTAACTTGGGTGTGGTGGAACACACCTGCAATCCCAGTACTTAGGAGCCTGAGACAAGAGGATTGCAGGTTTGAGGCGAATCTCAGCAACTTAGCCAGACTCTCAGCAACCTAGTGATGTTCTGTTTCAAAATAAAATAGGATTGAAGGCATAGCTTGGAAGTAGAATACCTAAAAGATGAGGAATGAGGTAAAGACTTATAAATCTGCTTATATGTTTTTTTAAGTAGACACACATAGTTTGGATTTATCTTGATTTGCTTTATGCTGTGATTAGTGCCATTAGTTTTCACTTTAAAATACAAATTTAAACTGAGTGTAGTGGTGTACATCTATAATCCCAGTACTTGGGAGCCTGAGAGAGGAGATCACAGTTTGGAGGACAGTCTCAAAAATTAGTGAGACTCTCATCAACCTAGTGAGACCTTTTTTATTTTTATTTATTTATTTATTTATTATTATTATTTTTTTTTGTGGTACTGGGGTTCCTGGAAGCCCTTCTACCTCTGGGCTACACTCCCAGACCTATTTTTACATTTTTATATTTGGAAACAGGGTCTCCTAAGCCAATGCGCGTGGCTGGCTTCGAACCTGCGCGATCCTCCTGTCTCTGCCTCCCAAGCGCGGGGATTACAAGCGTGCACCACCAAGCCCGGCTAGTGAGACCTTTTTTAAAAAAACAAAATTATTTTACTGGCTGGGGATATAACTTAGAGGTAAAATGCACCTGTTTTCTATCCCCAGTACCACACAAAATTTTGTGTGTATATGTATGAATTTAATAATCTAGGCTTAGCTAACGGGACATGATGCACTGAGAAAAATTATTCATAATTTATTGTTTCATAACTGAAGATATGGTTTCTCTAATGTATCATCTATCTGTTCCTGGGTCTCACATTCTTGCCATTTATTTAAAAGAATAATATAATTTAATTGATCTAGAGGATGGGAAAACATATTATAACATCAAATATATAGTCTTCCTCATAATTTCAAAGAAGATAAATAAATAATATTAGAAGTAACTTTCTGTAATTATCACTTATTTATATTCACTCATTTACTGTAAAAATGACTTTTTCTAATCTTGAGTATGAATGAGGTAGAGTATGGTACTACTGTTTCATGAATATTGTACTGTTTTTTTTCCCCCCATAGCAACTGATAAATTTGGGAGAGGAGAGAGAACAGAAAGAATGTGCAGAAAAAACCAATGATACCCCCACCTCAGCTTAGGAAAGTTTGGGCTCAGAGTAATAATTGAAAACATATGTCTCTTCCTATTTATTTAGGTTTTTTTAGATCTGGTAATTCTTGAATAATGTTCTGCTAGATTAACATATGTGGAGAGTTTGGAAGGGATGAGAGGGGAATCAAGTAAATTATTCTACTAATAATCTATTTTTTTGCTATACTGGAAATAGTACCCCGTGGCATTCTACCTCCAAACAACACCCCCAGCCTTATTTTTTAGTCCTTTTTATGTTTGAAACAGTCTCACTGAAGGCTGTCCACGAACTGCGATCCTCCCGCCTCTGCCTCCCGAATGCACACCCTGCTATTAATAATCTTAAATAAGATCAAAGCCGCCCTAATGAAAGTGTGTGATAACATGTCAAATAAAACTCAAAATATTATTTTCTTCTTTTTTTTTTTTTTTTTTGGTGGTACTGGGGGTGGAACCCAGAGGCTTTCTACCTCCGGGCTATGCTCCCAGACCTATTTTCTATTTTATTTGGAAACAGGGTCTCACTAAGTTGCTGAGAGCCTCACTAAGTAGCTGAGGCTGGCTTCGAACCTGTGCGATCCTCCTGTCTCAGCCTCCCAAGCGCGGGGATTACAAGCGTGTGCCACCACTCCCAGCTATTTTCTTCTTTTTTTAAGAACTCAATTTCTCAGTTAAAATCTAATTATATTATTCTCTTTGAAGGCCTCAAAACTTCCAATGTCAATAATCATAGTAGGTGTTGGACCAGCAGAATTTGATGGTAAGTACTAAAATTTCAATGGCACTTCTAGGGAGTTTATGTAATCTTATATAGCAGGCTCCTGGATTTCTATCCTTTCTATAGAAGAATTCAGTTGTTTGAATTGGTAGATAATGTCCATCCTGATGTCTACTGAGGCAAGCAAATACAAAAACTGCCTTCTGAATAGGACAGTCTCTACCTACTTTTTAAAAATACTTTTATTGGTGTATTATAGTCTCACATCACAATATAGTTCATAGTAATGGTGACATACATTCACATAGCACTTGATGGGCTTCCGCTGGCTCCCTCCTCATTCCCTCCTCTCTTCCCTATGTAAGATATTGAGATTGACATTGCTATTCATTCTCACATCTGTAAAAAATGTCAATGTAAGTGATTTTTTTATTCTCCCTTTCTGCCCCCTTCCCCTAGACCCATCTTCCTGGCTGCAATGGAGTTTCTCCTCCATGGTTTTATAGTTGAGTTACAAAATGTAGCTTGCCATTACATCAGAGATGGTTTGTACCTTAAAATAATACTTAAGACTGACAGAATGATAAATTGAATTCTGGTTCCTGAGGCAAAACACACATTGGGTTCACTAAAAACCTTTAAGGATGAGTGCTAAATTAATAAATCATTAAGTTGTGAAAAGAAATGTTAACATAGCATAAGATGCTAATTGAACAAGTTTTCAGACTCCAGCTAGTTGACAGATATGAGCTTTATAAATAAAGAAGTTCGGTCATGTGAAAGAGCAAAGTGAAATGAAAACAAACTGGCCAGCTGAAATTTAATGAGACCTTACATAATTATGCTAAACTGGTTCACTGAGTAGTTTTCCATTTGGGCTCAGGCCTCATTCAAATGCCAAGTAAGTGGCAGGTGTTTCAGCAACTAGTAATCAGGGTAAACTTCTTTAGGGATAGTCTGTTTCTAGGCATCTGGTGAATTTCTTTTGGAGAGCTTTATGCTGAGCAGCAGTTGCCTGACCAAATAACATTCACCTGGTTCAAGTGCTTGTATTACCAATGGCTGATTATTTAGCTTGGCACTTTGGAAATGAGAATGGCTTTAGAATGTTTGGAAGCACCTTTGGTAGGTTACTGGTGAACTCGTGCACATAGGCTAGGGAGTCTGAGATTAAATGACCCCTGAGATTAAATGACCTCACCTGCTTATCACCAGGTGACTCTTGGTTAGCCAGCAGACCCTCTGCACAAGGACAGTGCTCATCTGTCAGTGTCCTGTGCAGCACTATGGCTGGCCCCAGATTCTCTTCAATTCTTTGCTTTGCTGGTCATCCTTTTCATCATCATAATCTTCCAATTTTTAAAGCAAAAGTCATTTAGTGCAACTGCTTCTTCTATTAATATTTCCATTGTCTCTTGAGAACTTGAATCATTTCACATTGTGCTTCACGCATGAATTTGAGACCACTGGAGTCAGGAAGCTAAGGAACATCCTTTTTTTTTTCACTGCTTTGTGCACCTGATAGTCTACATTAACCAATGGTGATCTGTAATTCACTTTGGGCTATAATACCTTTAAAGGTTGTACTGCTCATGGGCACATTGCAAGTCTACAGAGTCCTATGGAAGACTGCTGTTAGGCGTCTCACTTCAGTATTGTAAACCCCAGTCAGTTCTTGTGCTTCCAGAGCCCCACATGTGGTGCATGGGTAAGCTACCAGCCCTTCCTGGTGTGTATTTCTGGTCACACAGTTCTATGAAAGCATCAGGCACAACTATTTGGGTACCACCTTCATCCCACAGCCACATCTACTTATTGTCTTTGCTTCTTTTGTTTCCAATGAATTTGTTAGGGTTTTGAGTATGATAATTCATTATTTCCCTTTCTAAGTTCCTTAACTAAGGAAAAATGTGTGTGTGTATATATATAGCATATCAGCTTTTATTCCTAGTAGTGTAGAATTTAAGAATTTGAGTTTATCTATGGACAAAGTCAGACTTCCCATTTCTTTTACCCCCCTGAGATTAAATGACCTCACCTGCAGATCTCTTCCCCATGGGGCAGAGCTTTGGCTGGTAAGCATTCATGGGAGAAACTACATTCAACCTGAGGGTAGGCTGCTGCAAAGCGGGGATCAAGCTCAGTTCTTTATCTTAATCTTATTAATCCTGAAACTCACTCCTCCTTCCATGGGGAGGAGTGAGCGAAGATTATAAGCCAAAGGGAAATTACCCTGCAAGGAGAATTCTCTTCTAGTTAATTAGAGAGAAAATTTCCTCTGGAAAAATGTCAACAGAAAACCAGTAGCCTGCAACACCTGGTTCCTGTTTTCACCATGGCAGAAGTTTTAATAGGATTGAAAACTTTCAGGTCAAGTACCATAAAAGTCAACTCTACTGCTAGAAGACAACCTGGGCTTTTCAGTGTTTTGCTTCCATTCCTCTCAAACCACATATGTTTTCTCCAGAGCTAAAAAGAATAAAAATGGTCATGTTTAATAAGGAAAAATCTGAGTTACAAATTGCTGCTCTCCTATTAGAAGAGTCCCTCTTGGAACTTCCACAGATAACAGAGTTATTTTACATATCACATAAATTACCTGGCAAAGATAAAGACTAAAATTCAATTTGCAAATTTATCCACTAACAACCTAAGTTAGTGGATAACATCTACACGTGTGTGTGTGTGTGTGTGTGTGTGTGTGTGTGTGTGTGTGTGTGTTGCTAAGGATTGAACCAAGGGGCATTCTACCTCCAAGCTACAATCTCAACCATATTTTTTAATTCTTTATTTTGAAACAAGGTCTCACTAAGTTGCAGAGGGCCTCACTAAGTATCTGAGTCTGGCAACGAACCTGGACCCTCCTTTCTCAGCCTCACAAGTACTGGAATTACAGGCTTGTGCCACCATGCCTGGCCACATCTACACATATTTAATCAGAAAGACATGCCTTGCACAAAAAAGATATACAGTATTTTGCCATGTTCTTTCTGGAGAGAAGAGATCAGAACAAACTACAATTAGTATTCTGATTCATTGATATATTTGAATAAGAACAGGTTGCTGGGCATGATGGTGCACACTTGTAATCACAGAATTTGGGAGGCTGAGATAGGATTGTGGTTCGCAGACAGCTTCAGCTACTTACTGAGGCCCTTTGCAGCTCAGTGAGACCCTGTAATAATAAATAGGACTGAGGGTGTAGCTCAGTAGTAGAATGCCCCTTGGTTCCATCCCCAGTACTACCAAAAAAAAAAAAAAAAAAAAACCACCACCACCAACAAAAAATACATGTTGAAATACTGAAAAAAAAAGAAAAAAAAACATGTTTAAATGCTCAGTAACTTTTTTTTTTACTCCAATTTAAAGCACCTTCATTAAGAAGAAAACTTTTTTGACATATGGTTTCTTTCTCCTTAAAAGAGAGTCAGGTTAAAGCAGCATCTGTCTACCTACTTTGATCTACATTAGGGGAAGAAATAAATAGAAGAAATTCTAACTTTATTGTGCCTTCCATGGCTGGAAGGCAGTGAAGGCCTGCCTCCTGCACATATTCTTTTCAGGGAGGAGTACTGTTGGGAAACTGGAGCTCACAGTGTCTGCCTCCTTGATAGTCTAAAAGCCTGAGGACACGGCCTTCCTTTCTGCACACCATCTCACTTCTCCTTGCTCTCAAGTGCACATCCTCTAGTGCTTGCTGACTGCAGCCTCTTAAAGGCAGTGATGAAAACTGAGAGTTATGTGATAAGATCTCATCCTTATGCAGGATTCCCTGAATTACAGACCCCAACCTTTCATTGTCTTCCATAAAATGAAATGCTCTCAAAGACCAATGGAGACCGTAGAGGTCTTGCAAGGTGAGATCTAGATTTATTTCAAACTAGATTTAATAGACCCTATTTCAAACTAGATTTAATGGGAACATCTGATTCTTAGTTCCCATTTTAGAGTTGGTATAGGGTAAAGGTTGAGACTTATTAGCATATTAGAGAACAAAGGGGAAGTTCCTGCGATTGCTGGCATGTCACTGCCAATGTACAATTATGTCTCAAAGAAATAAGAAAAATTGTGAAAGCAAGCCTAGATGAAAATAGGAATTAACTATTCAAAATGTGTGAGCATCCTTATATATCCTAAAAATGTAGAGGAGAAAAAATAGACTTCAAATTTTGAAAAAGTTAATTAACATACTGTTAGTAATGCACACATTTTGTAAAATTATGAAATAGTTTATACTGAAGCAAATCACTGAATGGTGGCTCTCTGTCAATTATATGTAGTAGCAATGCTTTAGCCAAAACACTGACTCATGAACATGTGTAGAAGATAAAATTGAAAGCAGTGTATTTTTAACCCAAATGCATTATCCACAGACTGAAGAAAATAGGATTGTAATATAACTGAGTAATATTTTGTTTTGGAGGTGAAGAGTAAAACACAATTACAAGTGGCTCTGAAGTCTGGTAAATGTCTTGTGTATACAAAATGGGTTAACAGTAATAGAATTATACTTTAAGGACAAATTAGCATCCCTCATGTAATTAATTATTTAGAGAATTCTCACTGAAAACTTAATAAACTCTGGAACATGTTCTTAATTGCAGCATGGTATTCTGTGTTGCCAGCTGCTGCATTCTGTCGCAGCTTCCCTGAGTACCAGATGATCCACGCTCTGTTGAAATGACTTCCTAACAAAAAAAATCAGTCTATAAAAATTATACAGTCTCCAATCAATATAAGGACTGATAAAATGCCAATTTGTTTTGTAATTTATTTATAAAGTAAAACTTGGACAATGTGGATAGCTTTGTTGTCATTTCAGTGGGAGCAGTTAAACGTATTGAAAAGTCTATGGTTACTGCCAAGTTTCTTAAAATAGAAAGAAAAATTAGAATTGAATGAACTAATAGTATTTGCCCATTCAGTTGCATAAGCATCTGGCCAAGGTTTAGAATCTGGAGGATGGAGTAATGAACTCAAGGACTGTTCCAGAATGCACTGGCTTTGCCTATCTTTGAAAGGGCCATTCAAAGTGTGGCTTATTTTCATCTGAAAAACACATACTCAGTCAAGTTTTGTGGGAGAAATGAATAAAAAGGTAAAGATGCGTACAGGTCTTCTGGCATTACCTAGGACATATTGCCACAAACATGCAGACTGATTGATTATTGCCCACAGTGTATTTGACTGAAATGTACTAAATCAATGATCAAATTTTATTTTCAAGCAATGGTTGAACTGGATGGTGATGATGTAAGAGTTTCCTCCAGAGGAAAATATGCTGAAAGGGACATTGTGCAGGTAAGAAATAAAGCAAAGAGTAATTTATTTTCAAGTTACTCCCTCACACTCCCCCGCTTTTGGGTATAGGGCTTTGGTATCTGTTTCTATCTTTGTAATAATAAAATTGCTTAAGCTTTCAGCAAAAAAAAAAAAAAGAAAGAAAGCAAACTTGATCTGTTTTGTTCATGTTGAAGAGCCCATGTAGGCTTTGATTTGTAAATGAGCAATTTATATTGAAATAATAACTTTTAGGTTCTGTTTCATTGATTAGTTCTCTGTGAAATATATGTTAAGAACAGGGACTAAAACAGGCACTTATTAATTGTCCTTTACTTTAGGTTCACAATAAATAAGTGGAATTGCTTATATGTTTTTCCTACTTTACTATTATCAGAAAAAATATCATTGTAATCTTTAGTAAAATTAGAAATTGGAAACATAATAGACATTTTTATGATACATATACATCTACTTTTTACTTTATTCTCAACAAGGATAAAATATATTTTGAAAAAGCTAATGTATAGCAAGGGTAAATTAATTAAGTAAAAACTGTGCCAAAATATATACATATATTACTTAATATGTTAATTATAAATACATAATACCTAATATGTAAATACTATGTCATAACTTTACATAAGGCCTAATATGTAAATTATATTTTATATATAAATTTTACATAGAGGAAATATCAGAGCCTGGTGTGGTCACACATTCTTGTAATCCCAGCATTTGGGAGGCTGAGAAAGGAGGATCACAGATTGAGGACAGCCTCAGCTACTTAGGCCCTTTGCAACTCAGTGAGACCCTATTTCAAACTAAAGAATAAAGCATAGGGCTGGGTTGTAGCTCAGAGGGAGAATGTCCCAGTACCACACCAAAAAAAAAAAAAAAAAGAAAAAGAAAAAAGAAAATATCAGAATCAAGGAATGGCTGAAGACTACTATTTAGGGAGTGAATGGAAGTAAAACATTAAGTAATCAAAAAAGTTAAATTTTATAAGTGAAAGCAAGGATCTAAGGTGGTGCACATATGTAATCCCAACATTTGGGAGGCTGAGACAGGAGGATCACAAATTCAAGACCAGTGTTGACAACTAAGTTATTTTAATTTCTTATTTGTTTCAATAAATAAAATTATTGGTCCAAACCCCAGTACCCACCACACACAGAATAAGGAATCAATTCAGGTTAATTAGCTGTATATTTTATTGCATCATTCTCTTCATATATATATGGAGAGAGAGAGAGAGAGAGAGACTTTTTGTTTTTTCTCCCTGATAGTTGGGATTGAACTAAAGGGTGTTCAAAAACCTCTGAGCCACATCTCCAGCCCTACTTTACTTTTTATTTTAAAGCAGGGTCTCACTAAATTGCTGAGGCTGGCCTGTGATCCTCCTGTCTCATCTTCTCAATTAGTGGGATTACAAGTGTGCACCACCACGCCTGGCATAGAGTATACTCATATCTTGTAGGGTGTGAGAAGGACACAAAGGCTTTGAGGCACAAGGTAGAAGTGTTTTGGAGGAGCTCAAAATGGACTTTAATATTTTCTCCTAACTATTCACCTATATTCACCCATATTATAGCCTTTAAGAAAACATAATTTGGACTTCTGTTGAATTTTGTTAAAATCCTGACTTGCAGTAACTTGAACAAGCTCTGTAAAATTTCAGCATTCCGAGAGATTAATAGCATTGCTGTGAAAATTATACAATAACCTATATAAAATACATTCCTGAAATTGAACTTTGTAAAAACATCACAATTACAGAGGCTGAGACTGGAGGATCGCTCTTCGCAGACAGCCTCAGCTACTTAGTGACGCCCTCTGCAGCTCAGTGAGGCCTGGATTCGAAATAAAGAATAAAAAATAGGAAAGAGGGTGTAGTTCGGAGGTCAAATGCCCCTGGGTTCCATCCCCAGACCCACGCACATACACACACACATACACACACACACACACACACACACACACACACACACACACAGATTAAGGAGGAAGAAAATAATAGAAATTAATCTAGAAATATAATATAAATCATGTTTATAAAGATAAAACATTCTTTTATAATCAGAAAAATTTAATTTTAAAGTATAATTAATTGTATAGTTTTTAAAAATGATAATTAAATAAGATTTTAAAAATCCAACCTAGCATCTGTCAGGCTATAGACATCGTGGTGACATTATCTACTTAAGAATCCCATGGTGTTCTGTTTGTTTGTTTTCATAATTAAACACAGTTATTCACCTTAACCTCATTGGCATAATTATAAATCCAAGTAACTACATTTTATCTAAAAGCTCTCCTTAACGTCTTTCTCACAGTTTCTAAGGGAATCAAATTGAAGAGAAGTGTGCATTTGAAGCCATTTAGAATGTGTCATGTTACTATTCTAATGCAGTTTATAAAATTGGCAGGGGACACCTCATATCTCAGAGTTTCATCTAAATAATCATGGCATTATCTTCTCCTCAGGAAGTAGTTAAGATTTTCACATCACTAAGGTTTCTTTTAAGGGACTCAGTATATTATGTTAGTGATAAAAAGTATCATGCCTACTTATATTTATCAAAAATTTAAATAATGTCCTTGGTTACAGTTTCTCAATGAATATACCACATTGGACAGAATATTGAGTAAGGATCCGGATCTATGAAAGTATAATTTTTTCCCTCTTCTTCAACAAGTTGCTAAATCTCTCTTAGCTTTTGTTTCATTATTTTTGCTCTTCCCCTGATGTTCTCAGAGAAAGTAACAGACATAAAATACTTTATTACCTAGCAGCATAGGCATATAATATAATTATGTGTCTTCTTCTTGAAAGACCAAATTCATTATGAACAGTCTAAATCCTTAGTAGTAATACTGGTATCTTCAAAGATTTTGAACACACCTGGGTATATAGTCAATAGTCAAGGACTCTGCCACATAAAGTGAATTGAAAGAGAAGTTTTACAGATGTCGAATAGGAAATTAAAATATAGCTAGTGAATTAATGACCCCCAATGACAGTGACATCTTGTATTCCTAGATTTAGTTAAAGAGATTCCATGCATTCTTTCTAATTTCATATAGAAGTTCATAAATGGAAATTGGTCTTTTCAAAATTGTAAGCAAGCTAATCATAGGTATATGATAGAAGAAGCATTGTTTTATATATGTATCATCACATTGTCTTACACATCACATGTCATATATAGATGTGTGATATCACATTATGTCAGATTACTGGCATCTACTCTCTTACCTTGAATAAAGCTAAACATTCCACCATTAAATTTATCTATATTCTACCAGCCACTAAAAACTTAGAACGAGTTATTTTAAGAATATAAACATTCTTGTATATTTAGGATATTAGAGTGGCAGGAAAAAAATAGAGTGGCAGGGGCAGAAATAGGATAATACTGTCAAATTTCCTTTGGTCAGAAAATACTTATAAACTACCTGATTAAAGTATTATAAAAAAAATCATAGGGTCTGTTTAGCTCTCATTCTTCTTCTCTTCTTTCCATTTCTTACACTTTGAAGCTAATCAAGTCAAATACATCTCAAATGAAACCCCAGCTTTCTCCACTGGCAAATAAAAACCTAGGGCTGAAAATACTATATATCTAAGGTTTAGCTTTTGAATATTATAACAAAATTTAAATCGCTTTTTACTTTTTCACATAATAATATTTAACTCTTTATTCAAGTGCTTATAGTGCTAGACAGACTAAGTGATGTAGCATTATTTTGCCCTTAATTGGCTTTATGAAACAGATACTTAACTGTATTTTAAAAAGGAAAAAAAAAATGAGCTCAATTCCTCTTGTCCATAATCACATAACTAATAAGAAGTGGAATAGGATTTAATCCTAAAATAGTTCATTGTGACATTCTTAACAAGTATTTTGAATAACTTTGATTCTAAAACATAACCATAGCATTTAAGATTCTCTATGACCAGACCCCATTTTTTCTCTTAAACTGAACACACAAACATACTACATTATATCTAGACAACCTAACTATATTTGCATCACACATACATTTTCATGATTCTTGCTCTTAATTTCTCTTATTATTTTACGTGGAACATTCTTCCTCCCCATCTATGTCCATGGGAATCCTTACTTTGGGAATTTCCATCTATGTAGCCTTTCACAGAATCCCCTCCAAAGCCCTCACCCTCACACTTGAAGTAGTTTTCACTTCCATTTCCTCTGTTTGCATATCACTTTATGTCTCCCAGAAAATGCTGGCCAGTTTTTGCCTAACAGTCATTTTTACACAAAGAGACTGTGGCCTGAGTTGAGAAATTAAACAAATTATACAGTTATTAGGTCAACTGTTGATAGGTCCAGATTTCTAAGAGTCCTGACTTCAAACATGTATACTTTCTATGATAACATACCGGCTTTCCTAGAAAGCAAAGTCCTAAACAAAATTAATGGCATCTCTTAGCCTTTTCATTACTTTAGTGGATGCTGTGTCAGAGTCAGATCAATTGGGCTCAAATAACTTGTCAATGTCTGGATAAGTGCATTGAACTCTTAAGTTTCAGTTTCCTCTTGAATAAGCATAAAATATGGATAAGGCATTTGTGAAAACAACATAAGATATACTAAATCTCTTAGCAAGAGGACCCCACCTACCAGTGGCTCAGCATCATTTATTAGTGTCAGCATGTGGACAAAATCTAATGGGAAAGCACCCTGTGTGTCACTATTTCATAGCAGCTGTACCTTGACATATGACACTGTAGTCAATGTGATGTGTGATACCTCTAGACTCAGTCCTGTAGAATCTTATGTCTCATTGCCTCTAGATTTAGTCTTATAAACACCAAGCAGGATGAGTTCCTCTGGTTATTATTCTAAAACTGAAGTGAGTTATTTTATTAAGTCAATATATGTAAAGGCTTTCCATCTGTTTGTTTGTGTGCACTATGGGCTGCCTGTTGTGTACAGTGTAATGTCATCCTCTCTGACTACATGTGGCTGCAGGCCAGACTATCATTTTCTTAAAAATTATATTTAAATCATATTTTCCATTAAAAGGAGAATAATAACTTGAAGGCTTAAACTTGGAAATCACTAATGGAGCTCTGCACAGTAGGAACAATCAAACAAAATTGAGCAGAGCAGCAACTAAAAGCCCATTTGCCCAAACTGATTCAAACTTGTTTTCACAAATAGGCAAAGCCAGCCATTAGAGCAGCCATGTGGAACATTTGCCTCACACTGGGTGGATGTGAGAGAGAGAGAGAGAGAGAGAGAGAGAGAGAGAGAGAGAGAGAGAGAGAGAGAGAGAGAGAGAGAGAGAGAATAGAATTAAAGGACACAATATTTTCTACAGATGAGAATGCATTTATTGGTATTCCTCAGATGAATATGATAAACTAGTGCAAAGTAAATATGGACTCATTCTACTGAACTGAAGATTCCAAGGTCCAGGGTAATACACAGTCAACATGTGTTTCAGTAGCATCCTCACTGCTGTAATCCAAACAATTGACCACCACGCATGACTCACGAGGAAGATTTACTTTCTCACAGTTGTGCAGATGTCAGTCCATCTAGCCTAGTTAGATCTGTGAAGCTCAGGGCGTGGCAGCAGGAGGGCGAGAAGTCCTCTGCTCTCACATCATGAAGGCCAAAGGCAAGAGTTAAACAAGGGAAGGAGAACCATATATAATCCTCCAGCCGGACCCCTGGCGACTCACCTCCAGGCACCCCCCCAGGTTACCACCCAGAACATCCACTGATGAGGTTACAACCCCCGTGGCTTAATTATACCAACCCGGAACATCAATACATGAAGCTCCTTAGGGGATGTTCTATATCAAAACTATAACAACATGCATTTACAAATGTGTGAGAATTTATTTTGAACAAGAATTCTCCATTATGTACAGGACTCAGAAATAAATGATGGAAAGAGAAAATAAACAGAGTGGTCTGAGAAGCTGAGTAGAATTCTATAATGGGAGAAGGATATGAGCACATTTCATCATGAAGACAGTCAAATCTGACACTAATAAGTGATAAATAAAATGAAGAATCATTTGTTATTTTTATTTCACACTTATAGAGTACCATGTGACATGCTTGAAGAAGTGTTTCTTTGAAAATGATTTAGATAATTTAGGTTTACTGAGCAGACAGTTTTCAACTTTTTTTTTCCTACTCCCAACATAAGTGTGGAATGACAACAATAACTTCCTTGGCAACAATAACTTGCTACAACAGGTTCCCAGCCCTGGTTTCAAGTGGCATATCAGAGTCTGTGCCCCCAACTAGCCTAAACTGTATACATACTGCACTCATTTGAAGAACTCATAGGAGTTCTTTCTTACCCATTGTTTATAAGAAGACTTTAGAGTTTAGTAGATCTGTATTATTGTGAGAACAGTGATTGTGACCCTTTAGTTTTGATATTTTAGAAAACCATAAAATTCCCAATAGTGAACTATAATGTAATTCCATTTAAAAAAAAACCCTATAAATCTCATAGCACTGGCTAGAAACATGGAAAAACAACAAATGTTTTAAAATAACAAAAGCATAACTTACCGTTTTTAATTTACTGCTATATTACTTCAATTTGTTTTTTTGTGTATGTTTGTATATGTGGTACTGAAGATTGAATCCAGGGGCTTTCTACCTCTGGGCTACACTCCCAGACCTATTTTTCTATTTTATTTGGAAACTCTTACTAAGTTGCTGAGAGCCTCACTAAGTAGCTAAGGCTGGCTTCAAACCTGCGCAATCCTCCTGTCTCAGCCTCCCAAGTACTGGGATTACAAGCATGCGCCACCATGCCCAGCTTATGTTGAAAGAAATAAAATTGCTAAGAATGTTTTTTGTATTTAATAATTGAGATAAATATAAATAGTAAACTATTAAGAGAAAAGCTGCATATTTATATTAACTATATAAATCTATAAATTGATGAACAGCAATAGTAGTGATAACTATCAGATATGCTATATATTATAAATTTAATATTGTTTTAAAACCTTATATTGAGCCAGGCATTGTGGCACATGCTTGTAATCCCCACGCTTGGGAGGCTGAAAAAGGAGGATCGCACAGGTTCGAAGCCAGCCTCAGCTGGCTTAAGAGATTCTGTTAACAAATAAAACATAAAATACGTCTGGGAGTGTATCCTGGAGGAAAAAGGCCTCTGGGTTCCATCCCCAGTACCACAAAACAAACAAACAAACAAACAAACAAAATGAATATACTAGTTATAATAGCTACTTCATTAGGTTGTATTAAATAACTCAATATAAGGTTTTTGTTTGTTTGTTTGTCCCCTGGGACTTGACCCAGTGGGGGAGGGGCAGTGGCAGAGATATCACACCTTTATTGTTGTTAATTTTTAGGATTTCTAGTTGGAATATTAATATACCTTCAGATATAACATTTGGAAATATTTTATCCCATTCTATTAGTAACTGTTAACTCTGTTTACATTGTCTTTGGATATAGAATATTTTTTTATTTTTTAGGGAGTTTGTATACTCTTCTGTTGCCTGTGCCATTGAAATCATATCCAAGAAATCACTGCCAATTTCAATGTTGTGAGGTTTTATGACCCAGATTTTCTCCTAAAAGTTTTTAGTCTTAAGATTTATATTTAGGTCTTTTATCTATTTTGAGTTAATATTTGTATATGGGATTAGGTAAGGGTCCAACTTTATTTTTTTCCATGTAATTATTATGTTTCAACAATATTTAGTTAAAATATTATTATTTCTACCACCAAATGTTCGTGGAAACCTTGTCAAAAATAACTTGACAATATAGGGAAGAATTTAGCTCTAGGCTTTTATTTAACTCCAATGGTTTATATATCTGCCTTTAGAATAGTACTACACTTTCAATTATTGTAGCTTTATATGGTTTGAAATCAGAAAATATATATCTTCTAGCTTTGTTCTTTTTCAAGATTGTTTTGGGTACCTAGAGTCCATATTCCATATTAGGATAGATTTTTTTCTGAAAAATAAATATATAAATATATGATAGTTTCACCTAAAAAAAATAGAAAAAAATATTCTCTGGTAAGAAAGAAAGTAAAAAGAAATATTGAAATGTTATCTTTAAGTCATCAAAAGCTTGGTATCAGACAAATGAAACTGTTATGTGAGATTATCATTTTTAATTTTGGATAAATTGCTATAATACTAGATGTCAACCACTAAGCCAAGCATGGGAGGGAGGGATGGGGAGAGAATGGGGTGGGGATCGGGTGGGGGCTGACTGGGCGATGTGTGCATGTATGTCTACAAAAGTTTGTATCCCACTATGATGTATGAATACAGTGCACCAATAAAAAAATAAAAATAAAAATAAAATAAAAATAAAAAATAAAAAAAGTAGTTGAAAAGATAGTTATGTGTATCCTAGCTGTACCAATATTACTAAGTTTTCATTTCTAGAACATTGTGCCTTTTATAAAGTAGGAATTAAATAAAGTATAACTTCATTTGGAATTACCTTTTTCTTAATCCTTAACTATGTAGATTCCCATTTTTCCCAATGTTCATTTTTGCATCTCCTTGATAATTTTGTTAAAATGCCAAGTCTTGTCCATAGCTAGATAATGCAATTTCATGAAAGGTCACATCCTTCTTGTTCTTTTCTCAACCAAAGTTAGTTATTTTTTTCCCTGACTTACCTACCTTCAGGGGTAAGAGAAAGATGTGTCACCTTTCCTTAACACTTTCTTGAAAGCTGCTCTGAGTTCTCCTGCAGCCAAATGGATAGGATAAAATTATAGTGACAAAGTCTGTGCTTAGCTACATCCCCAGACGTTTTGGAACTGGAGACTGAATCCAGGAGAGCATCTACCTCCGAACTACACCCCCAGCCGTGTGTGTGTGTGTGTGTGTGTGTGTGTGTGTGTGTGTGTGTGTGTGTTGGTACTGGGAATGGAACTCAGGGGCATTCTACCTCCAAGCTACAGTCCCAGACCTCTTTTTTATTCTTTATTTTGAAACAGGGTCTCACTAAGTTGTAAAAGGCCTCACTAAGTAGTAGCGGAGGCTGTCTGCAAACTGTGATACTCGTGTTTCAACCTTCCGAATGCTGGGATTACAAGCATGGGCCACCATACCTGGTCTTTCTTCTTTCTTTAAGTAATTGCTTTCACCAAATAAAAGACATCACAGTTGCTATTTGATTTTCTAAAATCATAACCTGGTGTACCTGTAGCAATCTAGTAACAGTTGTTTCTAAAGGCACATCTTGAGAATCCATTTAAATAAAAAGCAAGGTTTTTTTTTAAATAATTTTGAAACAATTGTGACAGTATGACACTAGAAATATTATTACTATCTCTCTGGAAGAAAAAAAAAAACCTTTTGATGCAAACTTTCAAATTTTATACTCAGAAAGTGTTTAATATTCTAAAGTTTCTTCACTATGTCTTTTCTCTGAAGACCAAAAATGTGTGCTCACAAACTATACAGCAGCAACAATCCCAGTCTCTTCCAGGTTGTTTCAAGAACTATCATGTCCCTTGAGGGAAACTGTGCCTTGGAATGGCACAGTGCTCATTACCTTGAGTTTCCACGCTAATGAGAATGGAACAAGGCACTCTTGTGCTAGAATATTCAATGTTGAGCTTCTATAAAGATAGAGCAGTCTTTTTTATGTGATATAGAAATAAGAATGGTGATATTTCAATAAGTAGTCTGCCAAAATCTCATACCAAGATCTTTCTTTTGCCTTCCCAAATAGTATTAAGAAGCCAGCATCTTTTGTAAGGTAGTACATGGAGTTGTCCAGGGTACTGATAGGAATCTATGAACTTTATGTTGCTTGTCCATGTGATTGATGTTCTAGTGATAACTAACAGCATATTTAGAACTCTTTAATGATATACATACCATTTTACACTGAATTGACTATATGTATTCCTTGCGCTGCATTAAAAAGAGTTTTGTAACTGAAGCTGAATGAGACATGTATTCACTGAAGCGCCCCATGGGTCTAGATGTCGAACCCCAAACACTGCAGGAACCTAAGGAGCATGTTAGGCAGGACTAGGTGGTATGAGATACTACAGGAAAAAGTGAAAACAAAACCAAAAAAAGGAAAGAGAGACGAGAGAGAGAGAGAGAGAGAGAGAGAGAGAGAGAGAGAGAGAGAGAGAGAATTGTATGCTCTTGTTTTTTTGAGTAAAGCATGGATTAGAAAGGTTAGGTTACTGTGATAGCTGATTGTAGTTTATCAGCTATTGTTTGTTTGTTTGTTTATTTTATTTTGCGGTACTGGTACTGGAACCAAAGGGCATTAGAGCTACATCCCCAGCCCTATTTTTTTATTCTTTATTTTGAAGCAGGGTCTCACTGAGTTGCAAAGGGCCTCACTTAGTAGCGAGGCTGTCCTCGAACCCGGATCCTCCTGTCTCAGCCTCCCAAATGCTAGGATTAAAAGCATGCACCAGCCGGGTGCGCGCTTGTAATTCCCGAGCTTGGGAGGTGGAGACAGGAGGATCGCGCTGGTTCGAAGCCAGCCTCGCTGGTTTAAAAGACCCTGTTTTCAAATAAAAATATAAAATTGGTCTGGGAGTGTAACCCGGAGAAGGGTTTCCAGTAACCCCAGTACCACACACACACACACACACACACACACACACACACACACACACACAAATGCGCCACCACGCCCGGCTATCAGCTATTTTTTAAATGTGTTGTTAATGGTCATGGTCGCCAGGCTTCCCTGATTCTCCTGTAATCAGATGTTTCCTCGCCCTGACGTTCATGATGATAGCTGAGCCAACTACGGTGAAATAACTTTCTTTCGCCTCTTTCAGTTTGTGCCCTTCAGGGACTACATCGACAGAAGCGGGAACCACATCCTGAGTATGGCCAGGCTGGCAAAGGACGTGCTGGCGGAGATCCCAGAGCAGTTCCTCTCATACATGCGGGCCCGCGGGATCAAGCCTTCCCCGGCGCCGCCCCCTTACACGCCCCCAGCCCACGTGCTGCAGACGCAGATCTGACTGTGCCGCACGCCAGCGTGCCCACCCTCTGTCGGGACTGCTGAGACCCTGCTCCACGCCTGGTGCTCTGTAATGAACCAGGGGATGAGAGACATCTCTCGCTTTGGTTTCAGCAGCCCTTGTTCTTGTGCTTTCTTGGATCCAAAATTAATTCTCTTCCTAAACCAAAACTGTAAATAGTTGTTGCATGAGCAACAGAAAATTTGTTTAAATGCTTGAAGCAAAGTAAAAAGTACGGATGTCTCCTCTGAATCTTTAGGTTTTTTTTTTAATTGAATAGTTAATTTCCAATGTATTGTTGGGAAAAGCACAAACTATGTTTTTAATTCCAATATTGTCCTTGACTGCTATATGTATAGGAGAGCAGTCTCTCTGTATCAATGTTTACATGTTACTACTTTTTAAATTTCAATACTTTTATAACTGTTCTTAAAAATAAGAATTTTGAATATTGAATCCTTGGTCTTCTAAATTGCAATAGCTATAATCACAAGAGCAATATCTCTTTGAATGACTGTCTGGACAAATCCAATTGCAAATAAGGAGAGAGATGCTTCCATATTTCTGCTTAGTAATTAATTTCTCTGCAATGTTTATGAGTGCAGGAGTTGAAGCTTAGCAGATGTGTGTTCTGTGAAAATACATGCATATTTCATGGAGTTCGGGTTCTAAATTTAGACTGCAGTGGATTTCTGTTTGTGACACTAAGTAGACGTAATATAGAGTCAGACTTTGTGAACTGTATGCCCAGAAAATACTTTGTATGAAAAGTAGCCTCTTTATTGTATAATGCTTTTTAGAAAGTCTGAAACAAGAATATTTAACTCTGAACCATGTAGCAGATGTTTTAAACTTTTTATTCCCTTCTATCTTGTCTAGATAATTTAATTCAAAGGGATACTGGCTCTCTGATTGAGATTCCTTGTTCTCACCATTCCACTTTGCCATGCAGGGTGCACAGATTGGAGTCTTTTGTGAAATTCACAGTTCAATATTTATAACCATGTGACTTAGTGCACAGCACATTTGTGAAATAACCTACTCCTATATACTGATCTGCCTGTCCACAATTAATTGTAAGGTTTTTGCATGTACAGTTTTTACAAGAATTCCAGTTTTGTGAAGTTGTGTCTAAATTAAAGCATTTCTTTAGAAAAAAATGGCCTTAAATTCTCACAGAATTCCTGGAAATGATTGTGAATTGCCTTCAAAAAATAGAGAAGTGTATTTATTTTTTCTTTTGTGTCAACAGTGTATCTGCTTTATAATATCTTTTCCTTACCTATACTCTATTTATTAAGTGATTTATTTCTATTCTCTGTTGTTCTCTTTGTCCCAACTTGACCTAAGATGACTTTTATAAGCATGAAACTATTTTACTGAAAAAAGATACATAAAGCCACATATCTAACAGAATCAATGGTACATAACTATAATACGAAATTGTCCATTTTTAAGTATGTATTAAAATCTTTAAAAGGATAACTACTTGTCCTGTGCATTTCATGTATGAATGACATGGAGTCTAATGCTTTCTTTCCTTTATTCATCTCAAACATTTATGTCACTCTAATTTACTATCCTGCAGATCTTTTTTTTTTTTTAATTTTCCTTTTTGGTGGTACTGGGGTTCCTGGAAGCCCTTCTACCTCCGGCCTACACTCCCAGACCTACTTTATATTTTTATTTGGAAACAGGGTCTCTTAACCCAGCAAGGCTGGCTTCAAACCTGCGCGATCCTCCTGTCTCTGCCTCCCAAGAGCAAGGTTTGCAAGCATGCGCCACCACGCCCAGATAACCTGCAGATCTTTTTAACTTACCTTTATTAGTCAAAAAATACACAAAAAATATGATCAATATTTTTTACTTCTTGTCAAATGCCAATTATTTTCCTTTGAACTGACCAGAATGAAAGGTGTATATGTTCTTATTTAAATAATAGCATGCCTGCCTGGCATGATGGTACACGCTTGTAATCCCAGAGCTTGGGAGGCTGAGACAGGAGGATCGCACAGGTTCGAAGCCATCCTCAGCTACTTAGTGAGACTCTCAGCAACTTGATGAGACCGTTTCTAAATAAAGTATAAAAAACTAGGTCTGGGAGTATAGCCCAGAGGTAGAAAAGGCCCCTGGGTTCCACCCCCAGTACCACCAAAAAATAAATAAATAATAATGATAATAGCATACCCAAACCTCATGGGGACAGATGGCCAGGAATAGAGCAATTTCAGGTATAGAGATTGCCCTTGTGTGGTTGAGATCAATAATCAGAAAGGTATGGGAGGTTACTTCTCTACAAGATTAATCTTGTCTTTCACTGGATTAAACAAAGAAACCAAGATTGAAAGTATTAAGTGGTTTATGAAGACGAACCAAAGAAGATCTCATTGCTATTGTGAAAATATTTGTTGCAGACACTTTTTTTTAATTTTTTGAGATGTTGTTAGGAGCTGTGCAATTAGAAATACCAAAAACATACTCCATAAACTCAATTCATAGCAATAGCTGCACCTACAGATGGGATATCAGGAAAATCCAGACACTGGATAATGAGAAACAAGAACAGTGTGTACTGAGAGGAGTTAGGTCATTGACTCTGCTAAAGAAACAAATCCTAGACTAGAAATGTGTGCCCTAGGGAGTCCCAAGGATGCTTTGAATACTTTTCTCTTTTTTATCCCATTCCATTCCTCTCTGATGAAAGCTTCAAATTCCTCACTATTATATCTCCAAGATGAACTCTCAGCCTTCTATTTCATCATCTCCATCTTCCTATCTCACCCAGTTAAATGGTATCAAGTCCCATTACTTCTCAAATGAATGTTAAAACTGTCCAAACCTGTCTCATCAGTTTTCCCCAACTGATCTGGGTCTATCTGAAGTCTAGGTCATAGTACCCACACTCTTTGATGGAGCCCTCTCCTCCAGTGTCCACTTAGAGCATTCTTTGTGTTTTCCAGCTCAAGCCCCAACTCCTCTTAACTGTGTTCCTTTCAATTCAGCTAACTGAATTGGTGTTAGCTGAATTGAGCTCACCCTTGCATTACTCATCTTTGCATTACATCTTATCATATTTACTACTTCATGATTTTTAAAATACTATACATTTTCTGAGCCATCTCATCTCCCTATTCTAAGAGTCTATAACGTTGTGACACTTGGATAAAGGTAAATTTTAAATGCTTTCCAGTTTAATGTGTAACTAGGATGTTTAACTGCTGCAATTAATATCAGATCATTCAGTCATTTCTTTTAAAATACTCTATTACATTTAACAGGGAGGAAAGAAGAGGTGAAGATGGCTCTGAATGTTAATGTGTGATGATGGACGGTGCTGGAAAAAGTCCTGGAACATGAATTTAGTAGAGATACTTAGTAGAGATTATTAAGTAGTCTCATGTATTTTTTAAAATTACTACCAGAAGATAAAATTATAACAAGTTTAGTTACAAATTTACTTGGCATTTATTTAGAATTTATGAATGAGGAGAGCCTTCATTCTAAAAACAGAATGAAAATTTAAAATTCTTCCAGCAGAATAGTGGGTTTCCTAAAGTTGGGACAAAAGAATAGAACAACAGACCAAAATTTGATTGGTTAATATCAGGTTACCTTTTTATATAGACTAAAGCAGAGGAAATGTCTTTATCATTTTGACTAAGGTAGACTGAAATCTTTTTCAAGGGAAATCTTGTCAGTTTTGAGATCTATCTGCTTCTTCAAAGCCTCTGTTAATTTATGTGGCATTTAGCAAGAGTGACTCCATTTTGGTTTGTTCTGGTTTGTTGGTTCCTACTGCAAAAGCTCAGTCCAAAACTGTGGCATCCCATCATTTTGTTCTATCTGCTAAAACATAGGAGATTGCTCTTACAAGGATAAGGTAATTTTTTATAAGACTCACAAGTGCCAAAGGTTTTATTGAAAGGCATGTACTTTTCAGCTTGTGCATATTTAATTATTATTTATTTATATGACACAAAAATGGCAATATACTTACTAAAAACTCAAAGAATAATTTCTTTCAGCACAAAACCAATAAATTTCCTAATAAAAAATAATGCTGATCTGAGGGTCAAATTGGTTTTCTTTAAGTATATGTGGTATTACTCCATGAGGATGAAAATCTACTTGTAGAAACTCACACTTTGCAGAGCTTTCTCATCAGTGTGTGACCCATGACTTAGAGATGTCTGCCTTGCAGATGGGTTCCAGATGTGGATTTTGGAGTAGTGTACTCCTGGAGTAATTGTGGCTTCTAGCCTCTAGTATCCTCATTGGCTATCCTCAGGACATCTTAAGAAGGAAGTAGTAGAGGCTCTGCACTATAGAGATAATGTCTCAATTTGTGCTTACAACAGGCTCTGCCTTCAAATATTTCTACTTACTATTCTGTATTAGTCCATTTTTTCAATTACCATAACAAAATATCTGAGGATGGGTAATTTGTAAAGAAAGGAGGCATCATGATAACCATTCACCATGTGATACAACAGAGGAGGTCTTCACCAGAACTTCACAGCAGGGTCAGCACCATGTTCTTTGACCTCACAAACTATGAGGTAAATAGCACTTTTCTCTTACACAGAAATAATAGGGTCCTTGATCTATCATCAAATAACCCACAGGACATGGAAGCATAGAATCAAAGCAATTGGGACTTTGTTTTGATTTGTTGACTTTAGGATAAATGCAATTCTAGAAGACTAAATTTCTTCCTTTACCACTGATGTGTAATTAGTCCCTGCCTTTCCATCAAACACCCCTCAATCTGTTCTACTGAAAGTCATTTAACAATAGGCAGTCTTTCACTCCACAAAATCTAAGGTGGTGCTGAGACAAAAGGTTTAACCATTAATAAGCATATTTTATAAATGTAGTGATATGATTATTTGCACCAAGAATTGTTTCAAAAAATCATCAGACTTTTTGTTTAGAAATGATTTTGATGAGAGAAAATGTAGTGTATCGTGAGTATACATACAGATGCTTGAAAGGGCATTTTTTCAGGATGGGAGAGTGGGGACTACAAAATAAACATAAGTGTTATCTCACAAGTTATTGTTTGAGCTGTATTTATAACTCTGGAGGCTGAGCTAGGAATATCCTCAGCAATTTAGTGAGACCCTGTTTCAAACTGAGAAATAAAAAGGGATAAGGGTGTAGCTCAAAGGTAGAATGCCTCTGGGTTAAATCCTCAGAACCAAAAAAAAATTAGAAAAAGAAAGAAAGAGAAAGAAAAGAAAGAAAGAAAGAAAGAAAGAGAAAAGGAAGAAAAGGGAAAGAAAGAAAAAGAAAGAGATAGAGTAAGAAAGGAAGAAAGAAAGAAAAAAGGAGAGAAGGAAAGCTTATTTATGGAGCACTTCACTCATAACTAAACATAATAAGCTAACATAAAACACAGTCTCTAACCATGTTTGTACTCAGATTACAGCAAAGATATAATCCACATCACATCAAAAACTTCTGAGCAGGTTTTGAGAAAACTTTTCAAACCATAAGGCTGAGTTTTTTATTATTTCATGCTACATCACCCTACCCCAGTTTGAACACTGGGTTGGGCTTGCTTCTATTTCCTGAGATGTTCTGAGTGTCAACATCTAAGAGGAAGATGGCCACTGAGCTTTTATCATGGAAAAATCAAAAGCAAACTAATTTAATGATCTGCTCATTTAGTTTTAAATCAACAGTGGCCATGACCTCGTGATTTTCTCATCATGAAGTTATTCACTGATTTGATTTCCATGAAGCAGGCCTGCTGGGCATTCATAATGCATTTAAATAAGCTGATTTCATACAAATAGGGTGTGCTATCAGTCAAATAGGGTGTGCTATCAGAGTGGATATCATTGACCTTACAAATTAGGAGGAAGGATGAAAGAAGAAATATGCTTGGGGTTGAGTTAAAAATAGGTACACTTTCACAGCTTTTCTTCACCTTACAAAATAAGTGAATAAAAAGGTTGTAAGACTGATTTGGTAATTTTTAAAAAGAACAATCACCTTGATAACTCTTCTAATTTCCACAAGACAGCATTGACAGGAAACATTAAAGCTCTTTTCAAATCTTAAAAACAATTTAAATCTGAATCTACTTTAAATTAACAAAATTACTTGACTATCACTTCCAACAATAGAAAAAGGTATATTCCATAATTTAGAAATTGGCAAAATTGACATGTATTTTATTTATTTATTTTTCTTTTTGATACTGGGGCCTAAACCCAGGGGCATTCATGATACCTCTGAACTTTACCCCCAGCCCTATTTTTTATTCTTTATTTTGAAACTCTTTTGGGATGATAGAAAAAACAGATGGCTAAGATTTCAGGAAATAACAACTGTTTCAGGAGCTGGGCTAACAGGATGTGAACAGGACCAATGGATGGGCTGTAGTTAAGAATGCCTGGGCTATAATTAGGGACACCTGGGCTGTAGTTAGGAAAGTCTGTCAAGCATAAGGCAAACAATTTGATTCTGTACCCAAAGCTTGCTTACTTTGTGCTTTTAGAAGATAAATGAAGATGTGGTTTTCTGCATTATAAACCCTTTGCTCCAGAGGGTCAGGGCTGCACTCCCTTCAGGTGAGGTAGCACCTGCTGGTTGGTTTAATAAACATCTAGAGACTTCCATCTTTGTCTGGTGAGTGTTCTGTTACATTTGGAGGCCCCCAGCGAGATAGCTACCATCCTCTTCACCAGAAATTAGGTTCTTTTTCCTCCTGTTAGAGGGGCCTACCCCTACTTAAGATGACCGAAATTCAGAAGTTTCTTTTTTGTTCCTGGGAAGCCTGGGAAATCTGATTCAAATCCAATTCTGTGGTCTATAAAGAAGGCTGGATGCAGTACAACTCCCAGGACCTAGATTTCTAGCGAGACGTCACTCAGTTCTCTGGTTTAGGTCTCAAGTGTGGCTTCTTGTTTGTTTATGTCCTTGGTGTTTCACCATGTCTGTGTTTTTGTGTCGCCGTCCCCCTTGGATTGTCAGCATGGGTCAGTATCCTTCTAAGTCTGGTCCTTCTAAGTATGTATACCTCTACACTGTTTTCTTTCTTTCTTTCTTTCCTTTTTTCTTTCTTCTTTTTCTCTTTCTTCCTCTATTTTCTTTCTTTCTTTCTTTCTTTTTTTTTTACAGTACTGGGGGATAGAACCCAGGAAAATTTATCTTTGAGCTATACCCCCAGTCCTATTTTTTTTTAGTCATTTTATTTTTTGAAACAGGATCTCACTGAGTTGCAAAGGTCCTCACTAAGTAGCTGAGGCTGTCATCAAACCACATCCTCAGGTCTCCACCTCCTGAATGCTGGGATTACAAGTGTGCACCACCACACCCAGCCTTAAACTATTTTCTTAAGAATTTTCAGGATTTCCAAAGAAGGGCCCAGGATTATGGAGCCTCTTGTGATAACTTCACTCTTTCAAAACATTGTGGATATAAGTGGCCAACCTTTGGTGTCAGATGGCCACCCCAGGGCTCAATCGATATACCAACCATTTGTCGAGTCCAGCGTGTAATTTTCTGGAAATCTAGACATTCCAACCACGTCCTTTATATACAAATTTGGATAGATATATTGTCTGATAGGCCATCATGGTTGAAACCTTGCCTCTCAAGGAATGTGAGTCGGACATCAAAAACTGATTTGAGCCAGGTGTGGTGGCACATGTTTGTAATCCCTGTGCTTGGGAGGTGGAGACAGGAGGATAACTCAGGTTCGAAGCCAGCTGCATGGGCTTAAGAGACCCTGTTTCCAAATACAAAGTATAAAATAGGTCTGGGAGTGTAGCCCAGAGGTAGACAGGTTTCCAGGAACCCCAATACC